>NC_141054.1:55879019-56309019 GCF_041138505.1 Cibotium barometz
AACGCCTCCCATTCTCCATTTGTAAGCTTCCATTGCCTGTAAGGAAACGCAATGAACAATTGTTGCTTGGCAATATGGTAGCGCATCACAACCTTCTCAACTATTACTCCGCATCTGATGGTGTCTCCATTGTGTTGAACAGCTTTTTTATCCTATGCAGGTGATAAGAAACAAGTGAGAGCTCTCTCTTCCTTTGCAATCCATAAAGTTGGGGTGCGATGTGTGTCACTTGTATACGGAACAGGTACACAAAGAGGTGTAGAGGTATGAAGCAGGTTATGGTTGCTTTGTGAGATCCATATGTGCACTTCATAGCATTTTGCACCTTGCTTTCGATCTGCAAACAAGCCATGGCCACTGAAGCATTGTCTGGAATTGGCCTTTCAATAGATGTGAGAGTTGGTGTAGGTTCTGGAACTAATTTTCCAGTACCATTTGCTGTCGTGGGAACCACATATGTATCCTCATAGAAGAACATATTTCGTGCAAGAAGTTGTGCAGATGGACACCCTCCAAAGATTAAACTACCAAGCTCCACATGGTATGCTTCAAAGGTTCCTGAAATTGCCTCCATAGGCTCCCACTCACCAAAGTTTGAGAGAAATATATCTACAAAAGGGAACCCAAGAACAATCAAAGCAGTGCTCAGTATCCCATTATTGGCACACAATTGATTTAAAAACAAGAATATAAAGTGGTGAAATGACTTACAATTTGCAGGAAATCGTTGATGTTGGTCATGGTCTGCTAGTGTCAGCTCTGTTGCCTTGTAAACATGTTGGACCTTGGCTAGCTTTTTTCCATCACGATCTTGTTTGAGCTCCAATATCCGCCCTTTCTAATGGTGACTTTGTATATCAACGTATCGCTTTGACACCTTGTGGGTTCCTCTTGTACTAGGCTGCATCGTAATCCAATTCCACTTCTCGTACTGTTTGATGTTCCAGTGCCCATCCTCATCTTGACCACTGCTACAAGAGAGAGATTGAATACTGATCAGAGGCCTTCGAGCTTTAGAAGAAGACATCAGATGTATATATTAGGGAGATTATAAACCTTGATGGCAAAGGAAAAATAGAATGGTGAGGAAAAAACTTAGACTAGGGAGATGTACATAAGAGAAGGAGTTGTAGAGCAAGTTCCAAGGGCTTGGCTGTGCTATTACTGCACTTTGAAAGAGGATATTAGAGGAGGTGAGAGGAGACAATGAGTAAGATTATGAGAGCCAAAGAATTTGCAACTCAAGCTTCCATAGCTTGGCTCTGCTGTTACACTCTGTAAAAGGAGGTTGGACAAGGTAGAAGGATGAAGTAAGAAAATGTAACTGAGGATCAAACTTCCATAGCTTCTGAGAGGAGGTTGCAGATCAAGCTTCCATAGCTATAGATCTAGGTTTGTGAGTGAAGAGAGAGGTAGATCAAGAGGTAGATAGCTAAAAGAAGTAGTCTAGAGAGTGAAAAACGCCCTGCTATGAGAAGGGGGGAAGAGAGAGTGTTTTGGAGGAAAGATGGGAGAGAGGGATAGTGGAAAGTGAAGGGGAATGTGCATTGAATGCAAGATAATGATGGGAGCTCGTTTTTGGGCCTCTATCACTTTAGAGACATTACTTAATGATGGCTGCAGCTATCCTTTTTTATAAAAAATAGAGGAAAAATTCATATATATATATAAATTTTTTGATTTTTAGGTGATTTTAAAAATTAAAAAAGAGCCTATTTAGCCTATTATTCTAAGTTTGACCACTACCTTCTAGGCTCTTACAAACCATTGGTTTTAGTCCACATGTAATCTCCCTATTTGTCTATTTCTTAATCACCTCCATTAGGCAATGGCAAATAAAAGGGCCCAAAAAGACTCCATTGAGTTCCTAATGTTATTGATTTGAGCTCTTTGTTTGATGATGTTCATGATGATCTTGGAATTCAGTTTAATGATGTAGAGGAGGGTAGAAATGTGTGTGCGGGCGTGACAGTACACAAAATTGTGAAATGTGTTGAGTTGTGTGTAGATCTCAAAGATGACAAGGGTGAAGGGATTGGGAGGAGGCCACATAATAAGTATGTTTGTATGGAGCAGCTGATTGATAGGAGCAGGACTGTGAGGCTAACTGAAGATGGTGTGCAAGTTTTTGACCCGGGTGGTTGGGTCAGTTCAGCGGGATGGCTGTGGAGGAGAGTGTTATACCCTTTTGACCCAAGTGGTTGTTGAAGAGTGGGTGTTGCTTTTAATGCTATAAATAGAGTTGTACAGAGTGGTTTGTGAAGAGAAGAGTTTAAAACACAAAGAAGGCAATGAAAACACGAATGTTTTCACTCTAGGGGGGTGAGCTATATGTGAAGAGCATAATGAGCCCATCCTAAACATGATAGATAGTTAGAAGCAATGTACATAAGCGGGTATGCAATGGATCCCAAGTGGCAAAAGTGGCATGGTGATCGAATGGATAAGGGCAAGTACTCGAAATCAAAATGAAAAACGTGTGGATGAACGAAGGTGATGGGTGGCGTAAGGTTTTGGAAAGAAGGCGAGGCAACGTGGCTAGAAGAGGGAGAATCGAGGCAATTTGCGAGTGTGGCTAGAGTTAGATAGGAGTGCATGGATCAGAGTGGAGGGAGAGTGGAAAGCCAGAGAGTCTTGAAGGAGATGCATCCCTTTGGATCTCTGAGGAGCTGAACTCCGTTAGAGACTTGATCCAGACCTATTCTGCTCGATTGCTGCCTTCTTGTCAGCTGAGTACTAGTTGTTACCTGTCATGTGTGAGTGGTTTAGAGCTTTGAATATGTGTTGCCAAGGTCTACGTGAGGGAGATCCTTGTGTCTTGTGTTTTCTTCTAATATGTGTGTGCCCAGGTCACAGGCTGTTGAGACAAAGAAGTCTTCTTGTATATCTGAAGTAGTCAGAGTGTTTGGGAATATATTCTCAAAAACCTCATGGGAAAAAGTGCCCTTGGATGAATACAAGAAGCTAAATGTGAGGTGAGGGATAAGAGAGAGTGTTGCCATATACATAGGCAGTGATGTGTGTGAACACACTTAGGACCGCCGGGGCACTTTTTCCCTCTTTAGGAGGTTTTTTCCCCCGGCTTGTATATACGCCCATCCTTCTAGGGCTAACTTATCTTTTGTACATTGACACAATCTAATACACTTTGTGTTGTGTGCATTCTTGCTTCTTCTTCTTCAAGCTTTGTGTGCTTTCCTGTAACCCTAATTCCAACAATTGGTATCAGAGCAGGCAGCATCAGCTCCCAGGGCTACGCCGACAGCACCCTCCGACTCACGTTCTCTGATTGAGGTGAGCTTTCACGAGCGCTTCCAGGTCCCTTAACTCTGTAAATAAGCCCGTAGGGCAGAGCGTTCTCAGAATTTGCATCTGAGGTTGTTTCGGGCTCCGTTTTTGCATTTCAAGTTCTGCACAGGTGTTTTCGTCATTTTCTGCAGAAATTTCGACAGTGCAGTTTTCTGCAAAACAGGCATACGTACTCCATTGTGGACCGTGCTACATAGCACGAGTTGTTTTCTGTTCAGTCTTTGCTTCATTACAGGTAGCTTTTGCATCATTTTTAGTCAGTGGCCATGGCTGATAACAGCAATGATGTATTTCGCATGTTGTCTGCTGAAGACAAACTGGATGGAGACAACAACTACCCACTTTGGGCATACATGATGCAGCATGTTTTGGTTGCAAAAGGAGTGTGAAACATCGTGCAGGGTACGGATGTACGTCCAGGTTCTGTGGATGTAGGATCTGTTGAGGATGTTGCAGGTTCTAGCAGCTCTACTGTTGCTGCTGTTTTACCCACTGCTAAACAAGCTCGTTGGGATGGTAAAGATGCGCAGGCTCATGCCTTGATTGCACTTTCTGTCAAGCGTAACATCACCCCACATATTCGTTCAGCTAAAACAGCAAAACAGGCTTGGGATATTCTAGCTGGTTTGTATGCAGGTCGTAACGAGGCAAAAATCGCTTACCTGCGTAAAGAGCTAGAATTAAAGATTATGCAGGAAGATGATGACATGAATGTTTTTCTTGCTGAGATTAAAGATCTCAAAGAACAGTTGATTTCTGCAGGTGAGATTATTCCTGATCATTCTCTTGTGCAGACTGTTCTTGATGCTTTACCTGAGACATATCAGACTTTTGCTTCCACGTGGAGACTTCTTAATGAGGACAGACCTGATGCTGTCAAGTATGATACTTTAGTCAACAAGCTCTTGCAAGAAGCGCAGTCCAGGCAAAACAGGGCCAGGCAGCGTGTAGTTGATCAAGCATTTATGGCTGCCCAGCAGCAGAGAAGAAGTGGTAAGGCAGCCCCTTCCACTGTTTCTTCTCCTATTAGTAGGTCTGCAACTTCTTCTACTTCCATAGGTAGCAACAATAAGTCTGAGAAGGCTCTTGATAAAGGCAAGAAAAAGACCAGGTGCAACTATTGTAAGGCAAATGATCATGTCATTAAGAATTGCCCTAAGCTAAAGGCTAAAGAGGCAAAGAAGAAAGAGTCAAATGCAGCCACAATAGCGGACGCTTCTACAAATGCAGATTCTGCAAATGTTGTGCAGGATACAGAATGGGCGTTTAGCGTGTATTGCTAGTATGACCCATCTGTACATGATGCATGTTTGGCAGTTTCTGTTGACTCTCATGTTTGGTATTTTGACAGTGGTGCTACAAAGCACATTACCTCGCATCGTGATATGTTCACTTCTCTTGAGGCTGTCCCTAATGGGAATACTGTCACATGTGCCAATAATGCTTCTTACCCAGTGAAGGGCGTTGGTAAAATTATGCTTACTGCTGCAAATGGCAGCGCCTTCACACTTTCAGATGCTTTGTATGTGCCAGGGATAAAGAAGAATCTATTGTCTGTCTCTGCGCTTGCTAGACTTGGACTTGTAGTCAAATTTGTGGATGACAGATGTACTGTTCATGATTTGACTTCTGGTGATACGATTATTGTATCTGGCACCTTGTTTCGTGGGCTGTATAGGCTCAATTCTTATGACAAGTGTGTGGAAGATTCAGCAAATGCAGTTTCTGATGAAAAGGCAGTTTCAGATGCAAAACTATGGCATGCTCGTTTTGGTCATCTGAACTTTGCTAGTTTGCTGCGTTTGCAGAAATTTGATATGGTTGCTTCATTGCCCCCTCTTGAGGTACCATTGAAACATGTTTGTGAAGGCTGTATTTTGGACAAAATGCAACGTTCTGCGTTTCCAAAGGATGGTTCTGTGCGGGCCACTCGCAAATTGCAACTTGTGCATAGTGATGTATGTGGGCCTATGCAAACTCCGTCATTTGGTAAACACTTGTACTTCGTGACTTTCATTGATGATTACTCAAGGCATACCTGGGTATATCCACTGAAGGCAAAGTCCGAAGTGTTTTTGTGCTTCAAACAGTTTTTTCTTATGGTTGAAAATGTATCCAATTGTACTGTGGGCACCCTCCGTACTGATCGAGGGGGGGAGTACATGTCTAAAGAGTTTGATGCATTTCTGGCTAGTCGTGGGATAAAACACCAATGTACAGTGCCATATACCCCTCAGCAAAATGGTGTTGCTGAGAGGAAGAACAGGTCACTTATGGAGATGGCACGATGTATGGTCAAGAGCCAAGCTTTGCCACATGCGTTTTGGCTTGAGGCTGTCATGTGTGCTGCATATGTACTCAACAGGTGTCCCACTAAGGCCTTGCAGTCTATTACTCCATACAAAGCTTGGCATGGCAGGAAGCCTTCTATTGGTCACTTGCGTGTCTTTGGTTGCTTGGCCTATGCTTTAGTGCCTGTGCAACAACGCAGAAAATTGGATGATAAGGCTGTCAAATACATTTTTGTTGGTTACAGTGCTGAGAGCAAGGGTTACAGATTGTATCATCCGCAGTCAAAGCGTATCTTGATTAGTCGAGATGTTGTTTTTGTGGAAGATGCTGTGCAGCCTTTGTTATCATGTACCAAAGAGACAGATGTGAGCTCACGGGATGTATTTGATACATTGTTGCCTCTATTTACAGGTGGGAATTCAAATGTAAGTCCTAATGAGGTAAATATTCAGCCTATGCAGATTTCAAACGACATCATAGATCAGCCTATTTCTGATGCAGATATACAGGATATAATTCATGAGGATAGGGCTGAAAATGAGCAGGCTAGAAATATGCCTAAATGGCTGGTGCAAACCTTGCGTGATAGTAAAATTGATGCACCTATATCTAGTCGTACTCGTTCAGGTTTTCAGCATGCCTCATGCATCAGATTGTTATGCTTTGGCTGTGTCTAGTATGTGTGAAGAGGAAGAACCTCTTTCATTTGATGAGGCACAAAATTCAGAAAATTGGTTGGCTGCAATGCAAAGTGAATATGATGCTATAATGAAGAATGGTACATGGTCTTTGTGTAATTTGCCTATTGGTAAAAAGGCCATTGGATGTAAGTGGGTTTTTAAGTTGAAACGAAAGCCAGATGGTAGTGTTGATCGCTATAAGGCTAGACTTGTTGCAAAGGGTTATGCTCAAGAAAAGGGCATTGATTTTGATGAGACCTTTGCTCCCACTTGTCGTATGACTACCATTCGTAGCATTTGTGCATTGGCAGCTCATAATGGTTGGAATGTACATCAGTTGGACATCAAGACTGCATTCTTGAATGGAGATTTGCATGAGGAGGTGTATGTATCGCAGCCTCGTGGTTTTGTTCAAAGAGGACAGGAAAACAAAGTGTGCAGGTTGAAAAAGGCTTTATATGGTTTAAAGCAAGCTCCACGAGCATGGTATGAAAAGATACATGCATATTTGACTGCACATGGTTTTCAGAATAGTCCAACAGAAAGCACTTTGTATGTTAAACGTGTGGATGGTGTACATCTAATCATTGCTCTCTATGTCGATGACATGCTGCTCACAGGACCAAATGAGAGTCATATTGCTGATTTTAAGGCTGACTTGAATGCCTCTTTTGAGATGTCAGATTTGGGACATTTGCATCATTATTTGGGGATACAATTTAAGCAGTGTGATGGAGGTATTGCTTTGTGTCAGACAAAGTATATTGAAACATTGTTGCGGAGATTTGGCCTTGAAGACTGCAAACCTATTGCTACTCCAATGGAGACAGGTTTGAAGTTGAGTCTTCATGATGCTGGAGATCACTTTGATGTCACACTCTATCAGACAGCTGTTGGTTGCCTCATTTATGTATGCATTACGAGGCCGGACATTCAGTTTGCAGTCTCACAGGTGAGCAGGTTTATGCATAGCCCAGGGTCTCAGCATTGGAAGGCAGTTAAACGCATCTTTCGCTACTTGAGTGACACCATACATCTTGGGTTGTTTTATCCCAAGGGGGGATCATTGTCGCCAGATTTACATGCTTTTTCGGACTCAGATTGGGCTGGTTGCTATGACACAAGAGTGTCCACAAGTGGTTTTTGTTTCATGCTCGGTAGCTCATGCATATCTTGGTTGAGCAAGAAGCAACCTACTGTGGCCACTTCTAGTTGTGAAGCTGAGTACAGGGCAGCTTTCACAGCTACGGTTGAGTGTGTGTGGCTCAGACGGCTTATGACTGACTTGGGTGTTGGACAGGAGTCTGCCACCTCTATCTTCACTGACAGTCAGAGCGCATTGGCAGTTGCGAGAAACCCAGTTTTTCATGCTCGCACAAAGCACATTGAGGTGCATTATCACTATGTCAGGGAGAGACTCTCAGCAGGAGAGATCAGCTTGGCCTATGTGCCAACACAGGATAACCTCGCCGATCTTTTCACAAAGGCGCTTCCTCGTGAGAAGTTCGAAGCTTTCCGCAAAGCTTTGGGCTTGCTCCCCTTTGTGGATTGATCTACTTCGGGCATGGCACTCCCCTACACATGAGTGCCAGCTCTCGTTCACACCATCACTCCCAGGGGGGATTTGTTGCCATATACATAGGCAGTGATGTGTGTGAACACACTTAGGACCGCCGGGGCACTTTTTCCCTCTTTAGGAGGTTTTTTCCCCCGGCTTGTATATACGCCCATCCTTCTAGGGCTAACTTATCTTTTGTACATTGACACAATCTAATACACTTTGTGTTGTGTGCATTCTTGCTTCTTCTTCTTCAAGCTTTGTGTGCTTTCCTGTAACCCTAATTCCAACAGAGAGAGAGATAAATATAGGAGTTAATAATTATCTTATAGCACAAGGTGTAAGCTCACATTGTATTGAGTTATCATCATTTGAGAGAGAGTTTTTACAATAATTAAGAGATATGTTATGACATCACTATTTATCTTGTAGATTTTTGGTATGTACTATTATTTGTTTATGTTATCAATTACTTGTAATGTATTAATACAAAGAAGCTGATTTTGAGGACATCATAGTTCCCGAATGGGTGCCCTTGGCCCCTATGTGCTTACTTTCCTCACTTAGCACAAGGCACTGGTGTAATGAAGATGTTATTTGTTTGAGTTTGAGGAGGTGTGTTCCCGTAAGAGTTAGTTTGGTGACCGTGGAAGTGTTTCCGAGTCAGTGTTGACTCAGTGTGTGTAAATTGAGATGAGAAGGTTTTGAGACAGTTAAGTGTCAGTTGTACCTCAGTATGGTCAGCTGTTTGTGTAGAGTGCATGGCTTGATGTGTTTGGACTGAAGGGAAGTGCTTGTGGTCAGAGTTGATAGTTTGGAGTTAGCAGTCAATAGTTAGAGGTGCTTGTAACATGAGTGGTGTTTTTGTGGCAACTATAGACAGGTTTGAGTCAGCTAAGGTTTAAGGAGGTTGGATCCATGTGTGGTATAAGTGTTCTCTGGGACTAGAAGTGTGAGCTAACACAGAGAAGAGATAACTTGAGTCACCTGAGTCAGTTTGGTCATCCTCAAGAGAATATTCATTTTGGAGGTAGCTATGTGTCAACTGCAGTCAGTAGGGAGCTCAAAGTGTGACATCTCTTTGAGATAAGAGATGCGTGAGGGACAAAGAGTGTCAGAGGACAGCAGAGGAAAGATTATGATTCAATTGAAGCTTCTGAGTCAACAAATTATGCGTCAAATTTCTGAGGCAAAATTCACTTTACTTCAATCAGAGGAGGGTCAAAAGAGAGTCAACAGGAGATCCAAGCAAGTCTTGGGGTTGTGTATGCAAGTTCAACAGACTTTGGAGGACAATTAAGGAGTTTGGAGAACCTGTTTTTGTCTGGGAACTAGAGGAGGATTTCGAAGACAGAATCAATGGATTCGGTGTTAGTTGGGGAATGTTTTGGTCAGCTGCTGTGAATGTTAGCTGTGGTCAAGAGAGGCTCTTAAGTTAAAGGACAGAGGTGTGAGAAGTCTGAGCTAACTTGAGAGGACATCTGAAGTAGGCAGTTGGCTCTAATAGGGAGGTTGGGAGGATGTTGAAGTGTCCAATTAAGTTAGCTGGAGGGCTAGGGATAGCAGTTACAAGTCTGGTTGGTGCCCTTGGAGCTAGGATTTGGGTGTCCCCCAGTTCTAATCTCGTAGCGTTTTCTTCTTGTGTGCCTGTTGGTGGTGTATAGAGGCCATGACCCAACCACCACACAACATGGCACTCACATGCAGCTGGCTCTAATAGGGAGGTTGGGAGGATGTTGAAGTGTCCAATTAAGTAAGCTGGAGGGCTGGGGATAGCAGTTACAAGTCTGGTTGGTGCCCTTGGAGCTAGGATTTGGGTGTCCCCCAGTTCTAATCCCGTAGCGTTTTCTTCTTGTGTGCCTGTTGTTGGTGGTGTGCCATGACCCAACCACCACACAACATGGCACTCACATGTATCATGCCTGTGAGTGCCACATGGACATGCTGCTTACTTGCGACCGCCTTCTAAGCAAAGTATGTGGTAGAGTATGACTTGACTTGGGTTGTTTTGGCAACCCAATAGGCACCTAGAGGTGTCCACGTGGACATGCTTCCTACTTGCAACCGCCTTCTAGTCAAAGTACAAGGAAGCAAGTCCATGTGGCACTCACATGCGTGATGCATGTGAGTGCCATCTAGACATGCTTCCTACTTGCACCACGCATGTGATTGCCATGTGGCACTGACATGCGTGATGCATGTGACACTTGCCTCGGAGTGCTGCTCCATTGTTTCAAAATCACTTGTGGCAAGTTTGGATGCACACATCGCAATAGGCTCAATGTTGTGTTTGGAGGGCGTTTGGAGAATCATGATGCTCCAAACATGGAGGAAGATGAGGACCCAATACTCACTAGGATGGAGGAAGATGACTCAATATTTACATAGTGAGGTAGGATAGTGGAGCAAAGCTTGCATTTCTAAAAAGTCTATTGATGTAAACAAGTCGATAAGATCTCGATGCATTGTTGTATCATGATGTCTCCATTATGCCCTTGCTTTTCTTTTAGGGCAATTACTAATCATTGCAAGTCACTAAAGCTAATTATTGCTCCATTGGGTATATTATGAATACCCAAACCTAGATTTTAATATTACATTGTAGGCCACTAAAGCTAGCTAATGAGTTAGGGTTGAAGGGTCTTCCCAAAATAGTGAGAACATACACAATCTTCACAAAATCGCAAAATCATCGTAGCTTGTGTTCTCCTCGACATGTTGAGAACACATAAGATATAGCAATTGAAGAAAATCTTATGAGGATTTTCCAAGACAACTTAAAACAACTTTCGATTATTTTGAATTTTCAAAAATGCTCATATGAAAGTCACACCTCCTTGGCACCAAGCTGACATCCTATACTATCAACTAGTACATTTTTGTTTGTTTGTTTTTTTTTTTGGGAATCATGTTGGGCATAAAACTAGTTGTTAATCATGGACTTAAACCCAACCATGAGTGTCTTGAGTCTTAGATATAATTATACCTTTGACAATGCAAAAGTCAATTTTGAACTAAAATATCTTTGCTGTTCTCATTCCCTCTAGAACATAAGAGTTGATTAATTTTCAAGAAAGAAGCAATATCACATGTCCAAGTCTCAACCAAAGCCATTTCGGAGACAATTTATATAGAATGGAGATCAAGAAACCCCTCAAGTTTCTTCTTGGATCTAGTGGTTCTAGAATCTCAATCCATTTACAAAGATGTAGAAAATAAGAGAGCCTATGATTTTTAAGGTGACTAGGATTGGCTACATTTCATAAGCTAGCTAAACAACCATATGATCCCAACGTTGGATTTCAACTACTAAAGTAGTCAACATGCATATCCCATCCTACACGCCTTCCATAGTTGCGAGACGCTTGACACAAACATATGCAAAAATGACATCATCATCTTCAATCAAAACCTTATTGAACATACCCATTGGTATCACCAATTCTTAAGTACAACTATGCATTGCAATGGATATGGTCAATAGGCCTCTTGTGTTCCAAACCCAATCTACAACTCATTGAAATGCAAGAGCTTAATTCTATTGTCCATATCCTAAATTGAGCAATCCTAGGCTGAATGCACTTAAATCATGTCCTCTATTTCCCACCCTTTCTTTTATTATAGGGGTATCCCATTTCTCCAAACCTTTTTGACCCCAACATGCAAGTTTCTTCAGAATATGGACAGCAGTAGCAAAGCCTTCCTCATAATTTGGACATTTTTATTGAGAACTGACCCTGCAATATCCATAATGAAAGATTAACTTTTAAAATAAAAAATAAAAAATATAAACAATAATGGCCTCATGTTTCCTTTGCGAAAACCTTAAGTGAGATGATAACAGCAGGTGAGCGTGTTTTTAGTAAAAGAGGCTCGGTAAGTCCCAAGCTCACCAGTGGGCTTTTGGATGCCGCCAATTTCTGTAAAAGAAAGGAAGGTTTATACACATCTCCATATGCTAACTGCCACTGCTTAAGTCGGTCCAATACGTATACTGTCCCAAGACCATCTGCCCAGAAGATGATGCCACCTCTGCAAGATCCCACAAGTGCACAAAAAAAGGGTTTATTCAATAGAAGTTGCAAGAGAGAAGGTCTCCAATTGATGCAATTTCCGTCATGGTCACCAGTCGACCACATTCAATGCCTGCAGGCATACATTTCAATCCCTGCAGATGTGCCTCCTCCAGCATAATGTAACGGGGACTTTCCACACTCACAGATATGGTGGCCCATGATGTCAGATAATGGGTTTGGATGAGGAAGGGAATGGGTGCCAGGATGCCCATTCCTACCCATGGCGGCTGACTGGGGTAGCCGGGAAAATGCTGGCAGGAATGGGTGGACTGTCTGGCACCCCTGGCTTCTCATCTCATGAGAGAATACTCTCTAAAATAAGGAGTTGCAAATGATAGATTTAGAAGTTGCAAAAAAAGGAGGAAAATCTCCAAAATAGTGCAGACATGACCTGTAAGGTGGAAACCCCATGCCCAACACAGAAGCAATATCCAAGGCAGCCGGTTCGGTAACAACATTATCCTCCAAAATCCTGCATGCCTCGTTAATAACTGGGAAAAAGACCATTTCAACAATTTCTGCATCTGAAACTGTCTGGATGTGCTGGAAAAACATGTAACCACAAACATGTCAAAGGTCCAGTAGATATAAGACTGGATACAGATAGATCCCTGTCCGTCTTGCTTGGACAGGCCAAATTGCCCCTCCAAGCTTCACAGGGTCCCCTCCAAAGGCAGGGACCTTCTAAATGGTTAGAATATAATTCCTAAGTCATGACCCCTTGATAGTTGCCAGTGCTAGAGTTGATTTACACATCCACAATTTCACATTTTGGATGACTCTGCATGTTTCGGAAACTCACATCCTGCGCACCCTTGACTTGTGCAAGCCGCCTTGATTTTTCCACATAGTCCTTCAGTTCTGATGCCTTCACCTCTTCACCAGAATCTCTGTAATCATAAAACCCCCTTTTCGTGGAATTCCCTGCACTCGCACAAAAATTCTCTCAAAGATACGACAGAAATCAGCCCGCTGTTAGATCCCTTTTGCCAAATGCAAGAAGAAATAATCTGTGGGCTCTAGCTTGACGAGTGGTCATTGCAACCCCACATCAAGCTGACAGCATGAATTTGATACCCAGACATGTACACAAGCATGTGAGTGTGTTTCTAACCAAGAAAAAAAAGCAAGGGATGCTAAATTCAGCAGATTATGGATGGTCCAAAACGAGCATTCATGTAAGTACAAAATGCACAAGCTTATATTTGGCTTATATGAAAAACATACATACATACATACATTCATGCATGCATAATCCATGCATACATACATACAAAGCATACATGCGTGCGCACAAAATAGAGACAGCTACAAATCACAAGAACAAGAGCACAATTTTGCCTACTTGGGAAGGCTAACAGTACCTAGTCTATTATCTTTAATTAAAAGTTCTATCAGTGGTGACTTGTGAAAGCGTTCGGGAGAGCCTTTGTGAAAGAGTTGTGACACGAGCTGAAATGTCTTGATCCCAGTAAAGTCAGCAACCCTGTGGATAGTGTCACCATAAATCATCATGCTCTCGAAGGAGCGATAAAAGAGTCATCAACAAAAAGGTGGTTTCTCACCTAAAGGGGCCCATTGGCATCCCAAATTCTTTGACGACAGCATCTATATGATAGGGATCCAGCCCAAGGTCGACAAGAAAAGTTGCAGTCATGAGGTAGGGAACAAAGAGGCGATTAGTGGCAAAACCAAGCAAGCTTTTTACAACCAGTGGGATTTTCTTCAAGGTTTTCGCAAAGGCCAGCATGTCCACCACGGTTTGCAAGGACGTCTGATCTGTTCTCACAATCTCAAACAACTGCATGACATGAGCAGGGCTGCAAAAACAAGTTTCCATGACCATAAGTTTTATTCCAAAACATTTCACAAGCAAGCAAAAAAGAGGCAAGAATTCAATAACCATAGAAACACCATACAAGATTGACAAGATTGGAGGACATGAGAGGCATAAAGGGGGCTTGGTTTGTGAACAATTTCTCATTTTAGTGTCTTTACAGACATCTCCTCTCCCATCAGCAGACACGTTGTTGGGGTTGGATGGGGGAGATTCCCCACCCACGAGGGACAGGACTGTGAGGTATCCCCTTTTGAACAAGCAAGTATTGTGTGCGTAAAGGACATTATTATTAGAAAAAAATCATGTTCTTACAAAAATGCTGAGTAAAGCATGCAAGTAGTTATATATAAGCTCTCAATTTACATCTTTTTAGTTCTTGTATTTGATCCGATCCCTTCCATCCTTTTGCGACTAATCTAGGGTATCCTTTTGAGTCTTCACGGAGATCAACAAGGACATTTATGTGTGCTGGTGGTGGGCTTGCCCAACTCTAATCCGGAAGCCTAACACGTGGGCCTCCTCTGCAGGGTCTCAAACCCATAGCATGCAATGCAATCACCTAATGGAGTCTATGTAAGACTATTGGGCTGTACTAGCTAGCTCTTTCAAGCTTATTTTCAAATCTGCAAATAATTGTTACATCCATGCAACTTAAAATGCTGCTTGTGCTGAAGCTCTATACTCTACTTCTGTAGTGCTTAAGGCTACTGTAGGTTGTTTCTTTGATGTCCAAGAAACAGAACCATTCCCAATCGAGCAACACATGCTTGTGGTGCTTCTCCTTGTTGATGGATCACCTACCCAATCTGCATCACAATATGTATGAGGTTTAAACTCATCTTCACACCAATAGTGACACGGCTCATTGTTATCTCAAGATTCTCCTCGTTGCATCCATGTGAGGCTTTCTTGGGATTTGCATAAACTGGCTTACCACTCCCATTGCATGAGCAATATCTAGCCTTGTAATTGTGAGATGAATTAGTTTTCCCATAAGTTGTCTATGCATGGTTTCATCTTCAAATATTGATCCTTTGTTTGCTTCAAGCTTCACATTCACCTCTAAAGGCGTGGCTATAGGTTTGCAATTTATCAAACCATATGATTCCAACATGTCCAAGACATATTTTCTTTGTGAGAGTACATAAGCTTTCTCACTTTTGATTATTTCTACTCCAAGGAAATATCTACGCTCTCCTGAAGTCTTTCATATTAAACTCTGCACAAAGTTGTGCTTTTGCTTTAGCATTCTCTTCTTCATCATTACCTGTCAAAATAAGATCATCCACATAAAGCACCAAAATAATAATGTTGCTTCCTTCTATCTTCACAAACAGTGAAGGATCTGCATTCTTTGTGAAGGATCTACATAACTCTTGTTGAAGCCAATGTTTCTTAAACAATTTGATAATCTATCAAACCATACTCGAGGTGCTTGCTTTAATCCATATAAAGCATTTTTTAACTTGCACACATATGTTGGATGAAGCTTCATATCCTTGTGGTTGTTCCATGTAAACCTCTTCCTTCAAGTAAACATTGAGAAATGCACTTTTCACATCCATTTGATGAAACACCCATCCTTGATTTTCTCCTAAAGCAATAATAGTTATTACTGTAGAGATCTTTGAAATGGGCGAGAAGGTTTCTTCATAGTCTACTCCATGTCTTTGTGCATATCCCTTAGCAACAAGTCTTGCCTTGGACCTGTTTAGACTTCCATCCGGTTTGTATTTGATCTTGTAAACCCATTTGCATCTGATGACTTTCATGTCATCCTTATGTGGGATAAGATCCCATGTTTGATTCTCTTGAATAGCATCGATCTCTTCATCCATAGCCACATTTCACTCATGGCTTTGTATAGCATCCTCAAAACCTCTTTGGTTCTTCCAACTCTGTCACCTTTGTCATGTAAGCATAATGTTTGACCATAAAAGAGTCATAGGTCAACCTTTGAACTGGATGCTTCAGCCAATGAGGTGATAGCTCAAGTGGCGAAGGTGTTTGCATAGGGCTAAGGGGTACAAAGTTCAAAACCCCCTTGGGTGCTTCCTTGACGACATTGCCTATAGGCGGATAATTAAGCGCCTACAGGTGGTGGAAAATCAGAAACTACGAGAGGATCTTGGGCCAAAGGCTAGTAGGGGAAAAAAAACAACTGGATGCTTTACCCTTGTGGACCTTCGAGGTTGAATTTCTTCCATATCTTCACTTCCTTGATTGCTTTGAGGGATCACTGCTTGTGCTTGGTTCACTAGTAATGGTGCGAAGTCCTACTTTCCATGGAGATATCTTCTCCTTTTTTTCTCTTTTCCCACTTTGTGCGGTGATTGGGATAAACTTGGCTCATATTTGACGACGATTTCTTCATGCTTGTCATATCATCCGTGCATCTCATCAAAGTCAACATCTGTGGGGGACGGGGTGAGCGCTTTCAGATTTCTCGCTCGGTTGTCCCCTTGCTTCCCTACTTTTTCTCATTGTGACCTCAAGCTTTGTTCGTATCTCACCTGGTACATGTGGCTAACACAAGCATCCAAAGATATTCAAGTTTGCCAATAAAATTTACTTTCAGAGTTGTATTTTGATCAATCAATCTAGGAGATCGATTAATCAAGAAGACCGCATAATTACATGCCTCTTCCCAATAGTAGTCTGGCATGTTTTTCTTATATAGCATGGCTATTGCAATCTCTGCAATGTGCCGATTCTTCCTTTTTGCCACTCCATTCCTTTGTGGAGTGCATCTTGGAGTCAATTGTCTTTTGATACTTTGTGGCTTCAAGTATTTTTCAAATTCCCACAACATGTACTCTCCTCCAATGTACTCAAGATTTTGATCTTGAGACCACTTCCACCTCTACTTTGAGCTATTGAAACTTATCAAAAGCTTCGCTTTTAGTCTTCAAAAAATATACCTAAACCTTCCTTGAAGTCATCAATGAAGGTTATGTAATAGCTTGTCCTACGATGCTTCGAGTTTATGTTGGTCCCCATAGATATGTGTGTATAAGTTCCAAAGGCTTTTGATGGACCTATCCTTCTTTGTTGAAAGACCTTCTTGTTGACTTTGCTTTTTCATAAGGCTCACATCGTCTAGACAATGTTTGTCCTTTAAGATTTGGAAATCCCCCATACCAATCCTTTGTATGCTATCTCTTTCAATCGCGAGACACACTTTCACACATATTTAAGACACATATCATTAGCCGATTCACAATGCACAATGTGTGGAATTATTGCTTCACTCATTGTCTGAGCAATAATACTCATCACCTTTTTCTCTTTCAATTTCCATGCTTTGATGTCAGTTTCATACAATGTACAACTGTCAATGTCTTCTGGATGTCCAAAAAAAAAAAGGCAAAATGAACATGAAAGTACTGAGCTAGTGGGGGGATGTGATGGATGGAGCACTACTGCTAGAGGCTCAGTATGCAACCTATATGCATAGGGTATACAACAATGGAATGCAGATCTATCTAGCTCCAACCGGTACCATAATGGGTGTGTAATATGTGATACATAGGCGATGGCGAGGCAAAAATACCTCGGAGCATGATCTTCGGGTGTGAGTGTAAGTGAGCTAGCCGCTCTTGGATATGGTGCTGATGTCGAGTCCATATCTCTGTGATCTCCCTCTGATGTAGTCTGGGAGTCTGGTAGCCTAGTGCTCTCGGTCTCCGTCTGGCTCGAAGGTTCTTAGCACGCTGAAGTGTAACCCCCTCCTGTGTCAGGGTAGGCACTGGGATAGATCTTTGGAAGAAATCAGTGAGCTGGAGCTGTCGCCCACCTCTCCTTGTGGTATGAGTCCGTATCAGTGTCTCTCTGTGGCGCTGTGTCTCTAACAAGAACTGGCCAAATCTGCGCTGGTCTGCGGACTCCATGATTTGGCGGAGTGAGGGATGTCCACTGAAGATGGTGGTGTATCTCTCTCTAATGACACTATATGCTCTGCATTTGCATACATAATGTTCCTCACTCTCAACCTCCTCCTAGCATAGTCTGCATATCTTCTCTGCTCTGGGGATCCGTGTTGCCCTACCTGCCTCAATCTCAAGCTGGTGTGATGACACTCTGAGCTGGCCAATCGCCACTCGGGCACTGTGAGGCATGTACACATCCATGTATCCAGGTCTCTGTATGAATCCATCCGCTGAGATACGCATAAACTGATCTCTGTAGTATAGCATCTTCGGCAGCGGTAGAGGCTGACTTGGTGTAATCCAAGTCTCTTGAGTGTATCGCTGCCATACATCCTGCCGAAGGACTCTGTTCCTCTCACTATGAGAGAGCTGGATGTGTGGTGCATGTATATCATACTGGAAAGGTGGCAGGTGATCTATGTCGAGACCATGCTGAGTGAGCCACTGTATCATCTGTGAATACCATGATCTCCTATCTCCACTCTGCGAGCTGCCTGGACGCCTCAAAAGCTCTATGTGAGAGTCGATCTGATGGCATATCTTTGATCCTCTGTATGAAGCAGATCGTCTGGAAGAGGGCCTCTACTAGCATAGGAGGTGCAACAAACTCCGTCCGGACAATGTCATGTGGGATGGAGGGTTTGCTGCGGATCATCCGTGAGAGCATGAAAATTTGAGGCCTCTCTATCTGAGACCATGTGGAGGTGGCGAGCCCAGGTGCCCATACTACTGCAACATACATCAAAGCATGGGTGACTAGTGTGTCAAACAACCACCCCTTCGTGCGGGGCTCTTGGAAGTGTGCCTGGTGACACTGTCTCACTAGAGCTGCATACCCTCGTTTGAGTCTATCCCTGGCTGCCTGTGCCATAATAAATCTTCCTGGCGGAGTCGTAAATGTAATCCCCAGGTACACATATGAGTCTGCCACCTCTACCTGTCCTCCTGCTAGTGTGAAGATGGCCTGTCGTCGAACCGGCCTTGAGGTGTGGAAAATCATGTCCTTGGTTTTCCCAAGGTTCACTGTAAGCCCCCTCTGTGTGCAGAAGTCATGGAGTGCATGGAGATGGTGTTGTAGTCCCATCCGCGACTCAGAGACCAGAATAATATCATATGCATATAGCATAATGTGGATTGTGGTACCTGAGATGTCTACCCCGTCCCCACCACCGTGACCAATGAAGTCAGCCACCTCATCGATGTATAGAGAGAGTGGGCATCCTTTCTTCACACCTATGGTGAGAAAGAAGGGTAAAGGGATCTTGAACTGTACACCACACTGAGCGAGGAACAAGCCCCGCCCCTTTCAGGAATTTATTCAGGAACAATCCACGTGCTTTTCCAAGCCAAGACCAATACAACCAATGAATACAATATGAAACAAATATGTCGATGTAAAAGTCCGGGTTGAAGTCGGTGTTGAGGCACAAGATCTCTAATGCCGAGCACACCACAAGGATGACCCGCAAGAGCATCTCAGCGCTCTAGTACCAAATACAAGTGAAGATCTAAGTCCTAGATCCAAATCCAAAGATCTCCAAGCTCACACAATGGATGTGTGTAATAAATGAAGTAATCGTTGTTTTCAGAAATCGGCCGGCACATGGGTGTTGGCGGCGATACTCTCTACCAGCAGCACTGAAAAGCGGGTGGAACACAGCGCTGCTAGCTGCTGGTGGCAGGCGGTGTTGTTGAGCACAGGCAGGACAGAATAGCACAGAGGGTAGGGTGGCGCAGTGCAGAGCAGCGGCGGTGGTTGTTCTAGGTGGCAGTGGCGCAGGTGGCTTAGCTCAAGGTGGCTTTGAGATGGCAGCGGTGGCGGTGGCTCAGCCGGCGAGCGACAGGCAAAACAAAATAGTGGAGGAGCTAGGCTGAAGATAATGAAGATGATCTCCTTTGAGGAGCTCCACACGCTTGATAATCTCCACACCTTGTAGATGCTCCATCAAGGAAGGCTCTTGCTTCTTTTATACTTGAGGGAGGCCCTGTTTTTTGCCAAAAGAGGGTCAAGCTTTGCGTTTTACTTTTTTTAAACTCCGCTTTTGTCTTTTTTGACTTTTAATAGTAAAATATTACTCAACTTTGGTTAAAGTTCTTTAGTTATGCTTTTCCAACTTCAGGGCCTTGCTTTTTGGCCTTTTTTCCTTGCTTTTTGACCAAAACTGGTGCTTTTTTATGAGCCAAATTCAAGATCCCTGTTCCAGTGCTTTCATCCATCTATCCGAGCATGAGTTCCATCATGTAAAAAAGAGCTAGGAGGGTCAAATAGTTACATCCCTCCCTCTTATATTGCAGTTGTCCTCAACTGTGGAATACAAATGTTCCATATGTTCATGGTATAACCATATGTTTCCCAAGTACATCATGTACATCCATATGTTTCAAGGCACTAGCCCCATTTGGTGATCTTGTGCATCTGGTCTTTCCTCATATATGTGGTGCCTTCTGCTCATCTGGCAACATCTCTATGCCTTTTCTTTGACCAATGTTCTTGTTCTTGATGGTACATCTTCATAGCCTGTCACACGTGTTAGATATAATAAATGCATACTTATCTTCTGCAAAAACTAGACACAAGCTAGTCAATAAACAAATATGCATCATTCACGTCTACCTGGTACTCCAGGTACTAGCCAGGTAATCTGGAGCCCAGTGGACTATCACATGCCATAAATCCAAGCATTGTCCACACATCAAAAACAGCACACAAAGTCAAAGAAATTCAAACATACATTAGTAAACGATCCTCCTGTTCATGGATTGTCCTGTCTGGTTTCATTGAAAACCGTGCTGAGCTATTTGGCTGCTGAGGAAAACCGCTTAGACTATCGTTCAAGGCCATCTGGTCACTATGACCACCCGAGAGTTCATCAATAGTTATCTAGGCCATTTGGTCGCTTTGACCGCTCGACTATGAAATCCATTGCAGTCATGCGGGCCATGTGGTTGCAATGATCGCCTGATTGCGAAATCCAAGAGTCATGCGGGCCATTTGGTCACAATGACCGCTCGACTGCAAAGTCCAAGATATTTGGCATCGTTGCCGTCCAATGGGTCATCTGGCATTGTTGCCTCCCATATACGAATCTTGTTCCTTGGGCTATCGGGCATCGTTGCCAAAACTAGAGCATATCCAATTAACCATTACATAAGCCAGGACCAATTGGTTTCTCATAAGCCAGGACCAACCGGTTTCTCATAAGCTCGAAGTATCTCTGGATTGTCCTTGAAGTATTCTTTTGGCATCCATTTCGCATCCAAAGGTGAGATTCTTAAACTTCAAGAGGAACTTTCTGATCACTGTCTTTCCTCTTTTTCTCATGGAATGGAATACAATCTGTTTCGGTTGCAAGATTTCTTTTGTTTTTCCACCTTTGGTGGATCCTCCAATATAGGCTCCTCTGGGGGTAGTCCTGTATATGGTTTCAATAGGCTGACATGGAAGGCATTATGTATCCTTTAATGATCTCGAAGGTCCAATTGATAGCATACATCGTTCATCCTCTCGGTAACTGGAAAAGGTCCATAATATCTAGGGGCAAGCTTGGGTTCCTTGTGCTCCTTAGTTAGACTTTCTAAGTTTGACTTTTTCAAATCTCAATAAGATTCAATCCCCTTCTTCAAAGGTGACCTTCTTTCTATGTTTATCTGTAGCTTTCTTTTGTTTGGCTTGAGATGTCTCAATAGTACTTCAAACCTGTGCAAAGGATGTATCCAAATCTCGAACAAACTCATCCACATGGAAGATCTCTTGGTTTTTAGAATGGGCAACAACAATGGTTTGCCATAAATAATCTCAAAAGGAGCTTTGCCTGTCGAGGAGTGAACGTTATTATTGTAAGCAAACTCAACCAAAGGCAAATACTTCTCCCATTGATTCTTCGCTTTGAGAGCATAACACTTATACATATCCAAAATAGTGAGGTTTGCTATCTCACTTTGTCCATCTGTTTGAGGATGATAAGTCAAAGAGAAATTCAGCTTTGTCCCCATATTGTCGAGAAGAGCTCTCCAAAAGAAACTAGTAGTCCAAGGATCTCTATCCCCCACAATGGATTTGGGTAATCCATGGTGCTTGAAAATCTGCTGAATAAACAATCTTGCCATATGCTATGTGCAAATAGTCTTCTTTATGGGAATAAAGTGGGCTTTGTTACTGAATTTATCAATAATAGTCCATATTCCGTCATTCCCAAATCCCAACTTTGGCAATCCAAAGATAAAATCCATAGCGATGCTCTCCCATGGAACATTGGGAATTAGCAAGGGTTGCAATAATCCTGCGGGTTTTTGTCAATCAAACTTTTTTTTTTCCCGAGAAAAGATCCTTTCATTAGTTATATAACAACGCCCGAAGGGCTACAAAAGGCTCTCTCTTGCTCATAAGAAAACAGAGCAGAGATCAAAGCAAGGCAGTCAGGGAGACTCTCCCTAGGTGCTAAAAAGTACAAGTATCAGTACAAAGAACTGAGGGGCTATATCATACAGTAGGAGGGGGGAAAAGCCAAATAGGTGGCCTGTAGTGCCAGCGGGGGGACCCCGCATGAAGGGTATAGAAGGGGCCGCTGCGCCAAGTGGTGTGAAAGGCCTGGCGCCGCAAGATCGCCTCATCCGAGTCGCCCCGGATGCGGTCATACTGTCCTTGCAGGGTGTGGATCAATTCCTGCCAAATCCCCCGAACAGTCTCTGCTAGTGGCTCCAATCTCCCCTCAAAGGCCCTGAAACACCGGGCCCTCCAGGTGAACCAGATGGTGAGGCTGCTGAGGAGCTCCCATCGTAGATTCCTCTCCTGTGTCCACCTGGCAAACGAGAAATCCGGTGAAGGAACCAGGCAAGGCTGGCCCCTAATGAATCTGATGGCCTGGCTGTCCTACTCCGTCTCATAGCCCATAGCAGGCCCTGACGAAGTCGACCAAGCAGCGGCACCCCACGTATACATACCCTCTGGAGAGAGCGGGGCCAGAATGCACAGCATCCGCAGCCAAATCTGCTGCGGCTGAGGGCAGTCCCATAGGCAATGTCTCTGAGTCTCCATAGGGTGGCCGCATCGGACGCAGGCCGCCGGAAGACCGCTGTAGACAAGCCAGGTGCCAACTGGGCGACCAGCCACCACTGGAAAGTCGAGATCCTGCGTGCCTATCGACTAGCCCAGAGCCTGGTCCAAAAATCCTGTAGGAACTCCTGTGAGAGTCCGTGTAGCCGCCAATGCCCCGATGCAGCTGGAGAGACTATCCTCCGTGCCGTCAAAATCTGCCGCCCCAACCGAACAGTATACTGGAAAAAGGTGATCTCTAAGGCCTCCAGGGATGCATAAGGATCATGCCACTCGTACTCGCCACGGTCCCACTGGAGCCGGGTCAAGGGGCGCGCTGCATATGCCCATATGCGCCAATTGGAGTCCACATCTGCAAGGTCTGGGTCAATATGCCACCTCCGAGAAGCGGCGGCCACTACTCGTATCCTCTGAAAGATGCACTCTGCAACCAAAGGCGACTCCACCTCCACTCTCTGCAGTCTGCCCTCATCCTGGATCTCTTAGTAGAGGCATCTGCCATCCTTAGTTCAAGCTCTGACAGCAATCAGGATCTCCAACTATGTAAAGGCTCCCATCCACCGTGGGGCCACTGGCTCGAGAGGCGTGAACCACTCCTCTGTGAGTGCCTCCTGAATGTCATCCCTCATAATCAGCCCCCCTCTGACGTGACTCAGCCTCTCCACCTGGATCTCCTCTAGAAGACTGCAGAAGGCCTGCCAGTCTCCAAAACTACGTGCTGGGCCTGCCACCAATGGTCCCCAGGCTAGACGAGGCCGAGAACCCAGCATATGACCCTGCTCTGTGCGAACCGCTGGGTTCTAGATGAGCGGCTGTCTGGCTTGCTCCTCATCACAAGAAGGAGGTCTCTGAGAGAGTCCCGGTCTCAGCAACTCCCAAGCTCTCAGGATGCTCAAGGCAAATCTGTCCTCCCAACCTCTGACGCCTGTCCTCCTCATCTCTATGAAGATCCATCGTATCTCTCGTGCAACCGCTGCAAAAGGAGCTCTTTCCAAGGCTCAGCGCCTGGAAGCAGCCCCCGAACAATAAGCTTCCCCAATAAGGCTCTGCTCTGATCAACTGGATCTATAATGCCCAAGCCTCCCTGGGCCAACGGAAGTGTAATAATTGCCCAAGCAACCTTAGCCCGGGCTGGTTGACCATCCCGCCCAGACCAAAGAAAGTTCCTGATTAGCCTCTGTACCTGGCTGATGCAAGAGCTCGAGAAGATCCAACAAGACGTGATGTACCACATGGTCGCTAAAAGCACCTGATTTGCCACCACCACCCTCCCAGCCAAGGAGAGCCGAGCTGTACTGCAATACAAAAGCTTCTTCCGAATGCTCAGAAGAAGGGGGGCAATCTGCTGCTCAGGTGACAAATCTAGTCCAATCTGGCATCCCAAATACCTCACTGCTATGCCAGGAGGAATCCATCTAAAACCGGGGCCTGGGCTCCATGCCGGAGTGGGAGCGCTACTGATCCAAAAGGCCACGGTCTTGCGCCAATTGATCAATGCTCCCGAAGCTGCACTAAAAACCTGGAGCGATTGCTCTGCCCGCTGAAGATTGGCCTCATGGCCATGCAAAAACAAACCCGTGTCATCAGCAAACTCAGCATCGAGCAGGTCCTCCCTCCGAACTGGGAGCTGGAGTCCTCTCAAACCAACCTTCTCTGCCGTCAGATACATGCTCATAGCCTTAGCAAAGAAGAGAAAAAGAAACGGGGCGAGAGGACACCCCTGACGGACTGATTTGGTCAACTCAAAACTCGGCCCCCGTCCTCCTGCAATCAGCACCTGGCTACGAGTTGTGGAGTATAGAGCCGCCACCCCTCGAATCCAAACTGGCTCAAAGCCCAGGCGAAGCATAGTGCCCTCTAAGAAACCCCAATCGACTCTATCGTATGCCTTCTCAAAATCGAGAAGCATCACGACCAAGTCCTCACCAAGAAATCTAGCTCAGGCCGTCGCCTCCCAGAATGTGAAAATGTTGTCAAGGATACTACGCTCCTTGATGAATCCTGTCTGGGTAGCATGAATCAACTGCCCCAGGAAGGGCTGGATCCTCAAACTCAAGGCCTTTGCTAAGACCTTGTAGACAGTGTTGAGGATCGTAATAGGTCTCCAATGCCGAATATCATCTGATACTTCCTCCCCCTTGGGGATAAGAAAGATCAAGCCCTCTGAAAAGCTCTGTGGCATCACCCCAGTGTCCAAAACATACTGAAAGCCCTTGCGGAGGCCTGGCCCCAAAAGGTCCCAATAGCGCATAAAAAAGGCAGGCGTCAGTTCGTCCTCCCCTGGGCAACTATGGCGCGAAGGACCCTCAAGGCCTCAGCAAGCTCTACCTCTGAAAGAGGCTCACCCAGAACTGTACGCATACGATCTGTGACCCTCCTCTGCACTTGGGCCCACATAGTCTGTCTGCAAGCATCCCGAGCCTCAGTGGCTGGCTCCTCTGAAAGCACGTCCCTGTAGAACTCAGTGGCAATGGCTCTGATCTCCCCGGGCTCAGTGGCTACCGATCCGTCCGGCCTCCCAAGCTGACGGACTCCTGCTCGAGCATGGCGGGGTCCAATAATCTCAAAAAACTCCCCCGTCACTCTATCACCAAGCTGCGTCCACCGAGAGGCCTGGCGACGATAGTAAAACTCATGTCTCTGCTCCTCTGCCTCTCTAACCTCCTGGCGCGCCTGGCTCAGCTGGGACGCCACCCACTCACATGTAGGCTGCTGCTCCTGAAGGCGCTAAAGCGAAGCAAGGCTGCGTCTTAGCCGCCGCTCCCGCTCGCGAGTCTCTCCCAGCCGTGTCAAGGCTGCAGCATGCAAAAAAAGAGCTGAGCTCGATGAGTCCCTAGGCCCACTGGCCTGCTCTCTCTAGGATTCTCAACTGCAAGCTGGTCTCCCGTGTCCTCTCCTCAAGTGTCAAAATAACTGGCACGTGGTCTGAAAAAGAGGTGCCAGCGAGAATGCCAACAGAGCCCCCTCGCTCCCCTAACCTGTCGCCCACATAGAAGCGATCGATCCGAGATAGATTAGTCCCTCCCTGCCGGCGATCCGACCGAGAGAAACTAAGACTGTCCTGAGAGCGGGAGAAGGCCTCATGCTGCAATGCATCAGTGATCCTCAGTGACATGCAAAATCGCTCCCAAGCTGCAAGCTCCGTGCTGTGCACTGTAACATGACTGCCTCCCACTCTATCGGCCGGGTCCTCAAGCATGTTGAAGTCTCCCCCAACACACCAATATGCGGCCTTTGGCAATGCATCCGTAACCTGGGTCCAGAACTCTGCTCTGGCACTAGCATGGTTGGGCGCATAGACATTGAGCATGCCAAAGAGCTCATCATGCGTCCTCAGAATGACATACTGTGCTCTACCAGGCACAATGATCCCTCGATCCACAATGGCCTGCCGTCATACATCTCCAATGACCATGCATACTCCTCCCTGCCCACCCAAGGGGCCAAACCCTGCAGACCAAAAGGTGTCCCATCTACTAGGCATCACCGAACCATATCTCCGGATCCTGCTCTCACCCAAATGGTGCTCTTGCAACATCAAAATATCAATACTGCCCCCAACCAGGCATCTCTGAAGCTCCTGCCTCAAGCAGCCATGATACCGTATATAATATGCGCCGTCAAGGCTCTGTACATTCCATGAGATGATCCCATGGATGACCTGCTGAGGTGGATGCTGTCTCAGCCGTGTGGCGGGCCTTCGCAAGCGGCTTTAATGGAGAATAGTCCCCATCCGAGCGGCTACGAGTCTGCCCACCCGGTGTGCTGCAAGAATCTCGGATCAAGTGCCAGTGGCTGTGTCCCATGGCCACTGCCTCCCACTCAGACATAGCAGCCTCATGTATGCATACATATCCAGGGTCGCGTGCCAAGTCTGCCACTATATGAATGACCAAATGTCGAGTCCCTGAGGCATCCACACTCCCTCGATCAAAGAAAAAATGAGCCAACTCCCATAGTCGGCCTATCACATCTGTCACCTCTAGATCGCTCACATGATGAGAAAACTCAATTGCCTGAGTCTTCAAAGTGCTAAGAGCGAGATCCATGGTCCACTCCCGATCGCGAGGGCCACAGAGAGGGAATGAGAAGGCCACCGCTGAGTCAAGTGCCTCCTCCCCGCGGGCCGGAGGTATCACTACATGCACTCTGATGGGTGCTGGCTCATGGGGGCTTGTCAATCAAACTTTATCTTCTGACAAACCAAACATTCTCGAACATATTGCTCAATGTCCTTTCTCATACTAGGCCAATAGAAATAAATCTCCAAAGCCTGAGTTGTTGTCAAGATACCTCTATGCCCCATGCAAGGTGGAGCATGGCATTCCTCCATTACTTTTGGCATCAAGTCTTTAGTCACACATAATCGGGTTTGCATCATAAGGAGGCCCTTCCTTAATGACATAAGAGGTCACCAAGTCTCCATTCTACAATTTGTTCCAAGTATCCTTGAAATCCTCATATGTAGCATAAAGATCTTTCATCGTAGTGAAGTCCATATGATATCCCATAGAAACTGCATGAGTCATGGGTCTCCGAGATAAAGCATCTGCTACTTTGTTGTCTTTACCATGGGTATGCATAATCTGAAAATAAAATTGAGCCAAGTAACTAGCCCAACTTATATGCTTTTCAGATATCTTAGGTTGAGACATAAAATACTTAAGACTTTGACGGTCCGTCTTGATAATAAGCTCGACACCCATAAGATAGTGGTTCCAAATCTTTAAGGCATGGACGATAGCCATTAACTCTTTCTCATATATAGGTGCGGTCTTTTCGGCTCCTGGAAGTCTTCGACTCTCATATGCCACGGCATGGCCTTCTTGGTTCAAGACTGCTCCAATGCAATCTTGTGAGGCATCACATTCTACCATAAAAGGCTTTGATAAGTCCGGAATAATCAACACTGGTCCTTTGCTAGCATAAAATTTTAATGCTTCAAAGGATTCTTTTTCAGCTTTGGCCCACTGAAATCCCACGGCTTTCTTTGTCAAATCATGCAGTGGACTGGCTACTATAGCAAACCACTTGATGAACTTACTGTAGTAGGAGCATAAGCCAAGGAAACTTCGAATTGCATGCACAGGAAAAGAAGGCAAAAGAGCCTCTAACCAGCAAAGTGGACTTTAAGCTGGGAGAGAAGAGTGTCAAGTGTGATGCCTTTTATGGAAAGCGGGACACCCAAAAAGCCTTACCCTTCTTCATCAAATAGTTTGATGCCGCCTTTGGAGACGAGGACTTCTCTGAAAAGTCCAAACTCCGCATGGTTCGTATGCATTTAAAGGATGGCGCCTTGGATTGGTGGCTAAAAGTGGTGCAAGATGGGACCAAGCCAAAGTCGTGGACCGACTTCAAGACCATGTTCAACAAGAAGTTCCTTCCTGCAAACTTTGAAGTAGATGTGCAGAAGGAATGGGATGAGGTAAAGCAAAAAGTCTATGAGAATGTGGAAACTTACCTTAATAAATTTTCAGCCGTCCCATTGAAATTTACTTTTTATACTCCCATTCCATCACTAATGGAAATGGGTAAGTTTGTTTGTCAATGGATTGCAACCTAAGCTTATGCAAGCAGTTTACATGGCGTGACCGAAAACCTTGAAGAAGCACAAGACAAAGCCCTGCAAGTTGAAGCTTGGATGGTGGGCAAATCAAAGAACGAAAATCAAGATCCATCCCAAAAGAAGAGGTTCAAAGAAGGATCTCAATCAAAAAATGAGCCAAAGGAGAAGAAGGATAAGAAGGGGGATAAACCTCCACTTTACCGAAAGAAGTTATCCCCCAAGCAACTTGAAGAATATGTCAAAGAAGGAAAGTGTTTCCAATGTGGGAAGAAGGGACATATGGCTGTAAAATGTCTTGAAAGGCCAAACCAAGAAGCCAAGCCGCCCTAAACAAATTCATTGTCAAAGGAACTTCAACATCAGGATGATACACCACCAGAGAGAAGGCAACTTTTCAAGGCTTGGGGCAAAGTGGCTAACCAACCCGTGCTTAACCATTTCGACAGTGGTGCTACCCACCACTATATTCATCCCAGAGTGGTTGAAGCTATGAACCTCCCTACGGATAGGTTCAGAGATCCTATTTCTGCGGGTGCCACCTTTGGGGGAATGTCAGCAGAGGTTACCTCTATTTTGGGAAAGCTTTGCTTACATACTGGGGACTATGTGGACCATGAGAACTTTGTTGTAGGAAAAGTTAGACATTGTGATGTAAATTTGGGTATGCCCTGGCATAAGAAGATAGATCTGGCCATTGATTGGGCTGGAAACAAGATTAGGTTTCCTTTTAAGGGCAAGGATGTACCTTTTGATGTAGGAGTTGAGGGGGAATTCTATTCCACTCATCAACCATGTCCAGGTTCCTAGAGCAATAAAGCAATCTATTTCCTCGTACTTGATATATGTCAGAGAGCCAAAGGAGTTTGAGAGTGATGAAACATTCCCAATTCTTGATCATGAAAGGAAAGACTTCTTAAAGAAGTACGAAGATTGTTTTGCAAATACTCTTCCAGGAGAGCTATCTCCAAAGAGACCAGAAGATCATCAGATTGCAATCATGCCAGGAAGTTCACCTCCTAAGAAACCTCCATATCGTGTGAGTCAAGCATAACAAGAGGAGATTATGAAGCAAGTGAACGAGCTATTGGAAAAGGGTTTGATTAGACCAAGCTCATCACCCTTTGGTTCAGAAAAAGGATGGTTCTTGGCGTATGTGTATTGATTACAAAGCTCTTAACAAGATCACTGTGAAGAACATGTTTCCTATTCCTAGGATTGATGACATCCTAGATAGATTGGATGGAACCACCATCTTTAGCAGGATTGACTTGAAGAGTGGTTATCATCAAGTCAAGATTGTTACAGAGGACATTCACAAGACCGCATTCAAGATTACTTTTGGACTTCATGAGTATTTGGTAATGCCTTTTGGTCTTACCAATGCCCTGGCTACCTTCAACCGAATGATGGAACGAATATTTTGACGACATAGAAAGTTTGCAGCTACTTTCTTTGATGACATTATTGTGCATTCAAAGAATGAGGAAGAGCATCGAAAGCATTGGAATGGGAGGGTTTCTCGCCAAGCCATCGCCTTAGGAGCAAGTCCCTCGCCCGAGGTCACCTCCGTATGGCGGATTATTAGCCGGGCCTGGTCGATAAGGTATTTCTTTTTAGGGATGTATGACACCAGCCAACCGTGGTTAAGATTAGCCTTGCTTGCCTCTATAACCACATCGTTCTCTCTCCTTCGTTGCTCACGCCACGTGTAAACAAAGATATGGTATTTCAGGAACTGCGGAAGCACAAGTTATATGTGAACGGCAAGAAGAGAGTTCTTTTCATCGGAAATTCACTACTTGGGCCATATAGTGTCCAAGGAAGGGGTCAGGATAGATCCAAAAGTCTATTATGGAATGGCCACTTGGCCTGAAGAAGCTGCATCCAAGAGAGCGGGCCTAGGGGTAGCCTCTCTATTTCCTCCATGGGTAGCGGATCGGGTAGCTTTGGATCCTTCTCCAATAGTGACTCCTTTGGCTCAAAGATAGGCTTCGGCAACTTCCACTCCTTCGGCTTCGGCGGCATGATCTTTGATGAAATCTTCGAACATCTGAGCCCTTCTATGATCCTGTTCCTTCTTGGCTCTCTAAGCTAAGAACTCTTCATCTTGGAGAAACTGTCTGAACTGCTGGAAATATACTCGGCCAAATAGCTGCTGTCTCATGAGAGATAAGACTGTCGGTCTTTGTCATGTGCACAGTGTGTATCTACCGTGTGCTACACGCACACAAGACTAGCTTCGAGGTTTGGGGAAGCTTGAAGCTAGGCAGGATGATTGGCGAGCTGAGTTAGAGATAGACTAACAGGCGGGCACGCAAGTATGGATGGGCGGGCACCCAAGTGTGGATGCCCAATGACCGGCCAAGAGCCTATAAAAGGGTGGCCAAGGTTAGTCATTAGTCATAGAGTCTCGTGTGACTTTGTGAGAGCTCTATGGTCAGGAGCCTGTATTTAGTGCAGACGTCTACCTGCTTCATGCAGCCGAGGCCGGCAGCAGTCTCGAGGCCCGCGAGGGTAGCTTCATGGCGGTATGGAACGTCACGAGGTAGAGATTGGTCGGTACATCCATCTAGTTAGCTTAGCTCGTGGCTCGGTGGGAACAGCCAAGACTTGTGGGCTTGCCCACGGCTGTCGAGATTGGGAGGTGAGTCAGGCTTGCACCCCTGTCTTGTTTGTTTGGTTTGTTTGCAATTTTCGAGTCTTGTACCAGGAGCGTTCTACGAGGAGATCCTATGGGGATTTGACAGTGGTATCAAAGCAAGCCTCGTGAGAACGAGCAAGTCGGTAGGTAGAGAAAAAAGGTCGAAGAAAAGGTATGAGTTCGAGAAGCTTGCTGTTTTTTCTGTGCATACTGCTGTTTTTCAGATTAAGTATGTTGCTTTTTCATCGAAGAAACCCGTGATGATGGAGATTGTGGTCTAGAAAGGATTGGCTTGCTTTACAAGAAGTAGGGCTTTAGATGTTTTTAACTGTATGAACAGTTTGAAGAGAGAGAAAAACAAGGAAAAGCTTGTCGGCTGTTTGTAAGAGAGAGAGAGAGAGAGAAATGAAATGAAATGATATATTAACGTCTCTAAGAGGCCATAGTGGCCTATGAGACCAAAACTGAGAGTACATCTGAAGTTGGTGTCTCATCAAAGAGAACAACTAAATGAGACTAAAAAGTACAATAAACTGATTGTCCTACAGCTATAAGAACAGAACTGTAAGACTCCGAGATGATACTGAGTAGAAAATACTAGAAAATACTGAAAAATGTATATCAGGTAGATCCATGTATGCTGATCAGTTGAAGTGTTGCCCTCTCCTTAGATCAAGTATCTCCGCCATGGGGCTGTCTAGAATGGAGAGATCGTAGAAGCGAGGTAGGCGCCTCCGATGCCGAGCAATAATGGCTCTCATCTGGCGATGGTGAGGATGCCGTGGTCGAGATCCTGGTGGGCGTAGCCGACGAGCATGACATAAGATAACTGCTCTATTAGTGGTGACTCCCTGGGAGAGTGGTTGGTGCCCTGATGGCCCAATGGAGGAGGTATGAGGAGGTGTGTGGGCTGGGTTGCTGGTGCTGAAGAAATCTGTCAAGATCCTCTGTCTAGGTACAACATGGCTCGGTCTCCTGTCTGCCAAGAGGGTCTCTCTGTATCTCCTGAGCTCAAGTAGGAACAATCCCAGGCATCTCTGATCCTCAAAACTCCATGACCCTGCGTAACGGCCCAAAACCCTCTCGGAAGAGGCAGTGATATCTCCCTCGGATCTCATAATAGCCTGTACATTGGCAAATGTAGTGCTCCTCTCACTCTGCCTCCTCCTAGCATAGCTAACAAATGCGGTCAGCCGAGATCTGATGCACATATTGCCCTACCTCAATCCGCAACTGGTGTGATTAGGTATGGATCTGTCCAATGGCACAACGTATCCCATGTGATAGGTGTACATCCATGTACGCCGGGCGGGTGATAAAACCATCTGGTGAGAGGTGCAGAAAATGGCTCTTGTAATAACCCATTTTTGTGCTTAAGGGCTCAAGGGGACTAGTCCATGTCCTCTCTATGTCCACTCTGATGATATCCATCCTAATCACGCAATTCTACTTTGAGCCGGTGAGATCCAAAAGTGGACAATCCAAGCTGTACTGAGAGAGAGAGAGAAAGAAAGAAAGAAAGCTGTATTAATGTCTACTAGAGGCCGAACTCGACCTATGAGACAAATCAATGTACAACTATCAATGTCTTCTGGATGTCCAGAAAAAAAAGGACAAAATGAACATGAAAGTACTGAGCTAGTGGGGGGGTGTGATGGAGCACTACTGCTAGAGGCTTTGTATGTAACCTATATGCGTAGGGTATACAAGAATGCAATGCAGATCTGTCTAGCTCCCAACCAGTACCATAATGGGGGTGTAATATGTGATACATAGGCGATGGCGAGGCAAAAATACCTCGGAGCATGATCTGCGGGTGTGAGTGTAAGTGAGCTAGCCGCTCCTGGATATGGTGTTGATGTCGAGCCCGTATCTCTGTGATCTCCCTCTGATGTAGTCTGGGAGTCTGGTAGCCTGGTGCTCTCTGTCGCCGTCTGGCTCGGAGGTCCGCAGCACGCTGAAGTGTAACCCCCTCCTGTGTCACGGTAGGCACTAGGATAGATCTCCATATGAAATCAGTGAGCTAGAGCTGTCGCCCACCTCTCCCTGTGGTACGAGTCCGTATCAGTGTCTCTCTGTGGCGCTATGTCTCTAACAAGAACTGGCCAAATCTGCGCTGGTCTGTGGACAGATGTCCACTGATGATGGTGGTGTATCTCTCTCTAATGACAATGCTCTACATCTGCATACATAATCTTCCTCACTCTCAACCTCCTCCTGGCATAGTCTGCATATCGTCTCTGCTATGGGGATCCATGCTGCCCTACCTGCCTCAATCTCAAGCTGGTGTGATGACACTCTGAGCTGGCCAATCGCCACTCGGGCACTGTGAGGCATGTACACATCCATGTATCCAGGTCTCTGTATGAATCCATCCACTAAGATACGCATAAACTGATCTCTGTAGTATAGCATCTTCGGCAGTAGAGGCTAACTGGGTGTAATCCAAGTCTCTTGAGTGTATCGCTGCCATAAATCCAGCCGAAGGACTCTGTTCCTCTCCTTGTGAGAGAGCTGGATGTGTGGTGCATGTATATCATACTCCATCCGGACAATGCCATGTGGGACGGAGGGTTTGCTATTAATCATCCGTGAGAGCATGAGAATCTCAGGCCTCTCTATCTAAGACCATGTGGAGGTGGCGAGCCCAGGTGCCCATACTGCTGCAGCATACATCAAAGCAGGGGTGACTAGTGTGTCAAACAACCACCCCTTCGTGCGGGGCTCCTGGAAGTGTGCCTGGTGACACTGTCTCTCTAGCATGGCCAGAGTTGCATACCCTCGTGTGAGTCTATCCCTGGCTGCCTGTGCCATAGTAAATCTTCCTTGCGGAGTCGTAAATGTAATCCCCAAATACACATATGAGTCCTCCACCTCTACTTGTCCTCCTGCTAGTGTGAAGATGGCCTGTCGTCGAACCGGCCCTGAGGTGTGGAAAATCATGGCCTTGGTTTTCCCAAGGTTCACTGTAAGCCCCCTCTGTGTGCAGAAGTCATCGAGTGCATGGAGATGGTGTTGTAGTCCCATCTGAGACCAGAATAATATCATCTGCATATAACATGATGTGGACTGTGGTACCTGAGATGTCTACCCCGTCCCCACCACCGTGACCAATGAAGTCAGCCACCTCATCGATGTATAGCCCAAATAGTGTAAGAGAGAGTGGGCATCCTTGCTTCACACCTATGGTGCTAGCAATAACATCGGATAGCCCCCCGGGGCATCGTATGCGCCCAAGGACGTGCTCATATAAAGCATAGATGCCCCAAACCATCTTTGATGGGATCCCCAATGACTGTAGGTGCTGGAAGAGTCTCTCTCGTGGCACCGTGTCAAATGCTTTGCGGAAATCCACAAAGCAGCAGTATAATCTCCTCCCGCGCCCTAGCCTGCTGGTCAATCAGACATCTCAGAGTGAATATATGGTCAATAGTGGAGAAAGCTCGTCGGAATCCAGCCTGCCCTGGTGCTCGCAGTCCCTCCTTCTCTGCATATGAGCTCAACTCTGCCTCGAGCATTGTGCCATAAAGTTTGGCCAATGTATGACAAATCATGATAGTCCTGTAGTTGCTGGGGTCTAGCATGTCTCCCGCTTTGTGGAGAGGCACGATGGTGTGCATAGTCCACTCAGCTGGTACGCCCTCCACTAGTGCCCTATTAAAGAGGTGACCAACAAAGGGTCCCAGTGTGTCAGCTGCATAAATAAGATGCTCACTCCGTATACGTGTGTGGTCAGCCAATCTCCCATGTTGTAACCGGCGGATAGCTCTCTCTACCATCATGGCGGTAAAGAAAGTAGAGGTGGTAGGGCGGGACTCCTATGGCTGTGGTATGGGTGGCTGTTGAGGGATATGGTAGAGGCTCTTTGCATATGTGTGCCATGTGTGTGGATCCTCAATCGGGGTACGAGGGCGAGGCTCTCTCATCCTGCACCATGCAGTGGCTGCATCTCTGCTTATGAGTAGGTGGTATATATCCCAGTACTGTGCCTCATATGCACGCTTCTTACGGCGTGTGAGGGTCCTCATCTGTCGGCTCGCCTGTCTCTATGTAATGGTCCCCAGTGCTCTCTGGGCACGGAGGTGTCTATATAGCTCTCTGCACTCATCATCATACCACCGATTCTGGGGCATGCTCCTAGATCTATCTGTGTGTGCAATGTGTGTATGATGGGGGAAGCTGCGGGTGGCAGCCGTAAGTAGTAGAGATGACAGCTGGGTGGTGAGTGTGTCTAGAGGTGACAGGGGATCCATCTGGAATAGCCTGTCATATACATGATGCTCATATATGTCTGCCAAGTCATGGGTGAAGTAGAAAGTTGTATGCGATGCCTGTGTGGGCTGTGTGGGTGCTGGTGTGGAGCTCACCAGTGATAGTAAGAGGTACGTGTGATCCGCACCAATAGGACGGGGGGGGGTGGTGAAAGATGTCATTGCTTGTGTGGTCTCCATGGACCCCATGATGTAGTCCACTGTGCTACCCCCCCTGATCGTGGAAAGCATGTCAGTGCTCCTCAATCTTGCCACTGTCTCATCCCGTTATAAATAACGAGATGGTGTCGCGCTCCCAGCTCAAGTAAGTGATGACCATATCTGGTGTTATCCGGCCCCATGTCCACACCCTACAAGCTCCCGTGTCCTCCACCTCTAGTGTGTGCATCACCTCAGGGTGCTCGAAATCATAAATGTCACATTGTTGACTCTTTGTCCGTGCATTGAAGTCCCCCATAAGGAGGACTTCCCCCAGGTTGGAGTAGTGTATGATCTCATCTGAAAGGGCTGCATATGGTGACGGAGAGGTTCCTCTTCCCTGTAGCCGAGCTTCATGCATAGAAGCTGTCCATCTTTCTTGGGAGTGGAGTCGGGTGTCTCGCCTATACCTGTGACTCGAATGTTGAGGCGGCGGGCATGCCTCATCTTCTCCTCCTCAATGGTGGTGTGAATGATTTGGTGTTCTTCCCTTTGAGTCTCCTCCCTTACTTCTTTACGAATGTTCTTCTTCACCACTTCAACCCATCCTGACTGCTTGGCTTCGAGTTTTCCCTCCATGTCCTTTGTGATCTCCTTGGAGATCTCTTCTTTGATGGCCGTGAGAGTGTTGTCATTGATCTCCCCTTCTTCCTTCCCGGTATTCTTGATGGCTACCGGTTCCACTTTCAATGCACTCACCTCCTCCTTGAGTGCCGTGTTCTTTTGTTCAAGGTCCGTGACCCGTGCTTCGAGGGCCATGATGTGCCGGTGTATTTTGTTCTCCACCTCATTGAGGTTGGAATCAGATGTCTTCTTGTTCTCCTTGATTAGTGCCTTCATTGCTATCTCGAGGGCCTCGAGCTTCTCTTGGAGACTCGGAGCCATTCCTCGAGATTACTCTACAGCGCTTCCCACAAGTAGCGAGGGAGAGAGAAGGCCAGCACAGCGCGAGCACAGCAGGGGTGCGTAGTGTAAGCAGGGCAGCTCGGGCGGGGTGGGTACGAAGGGACTAGTGCACAGGCGTGAGGAAGCGGATAGGGAGACAGGTAGGGTGCGCAAGAGAGAGAGAGAGGGGCTGCACACAGAGAGGGGACGAATGCAGGCGAACATAGGAGATGGCGAACAAGTGCGATGGAGAGAGCGTATTTTTGGCAGTGCAAGCACAGTGCGAGCAGGCTAGCACAGCGTAGTACAACAGGGGTGCGCAGTGTAAGCAAGGCAGCTCGGGCGGGGTGGGTACGAAGGGCAGTGCCAGGCGCAGCACAGCAAGGGTGCGAGAACCACCAACGCAAGCAGCGAGAGGGTGTTGAGACCACCAGCGCATAGCGCGAGCAGCGCGAGAGCAAAGACGTCACGCCATGACAGCGAGAGAGAAAGAACGAAAGAAAGATTTTATTAACGTCTTCCAAAAGACCGAACTCGGCCTATGAGACAAATCAGTGTACCTGTGTGGGGTATCCTCTGTCATCCCAACAAAATGAAAAAGTACTGAACTAAAAAGCTGAATCTGGGTGTGCAATAAGTACAATGAGTGGGGGAGGGGATGGAGTTCTACTACTAGGAGAATGCAAAGCTATATGCATGGAGTATACAATCATGATATGCAACCTAGCTAGCTCCATCCTGTACCATACTGGGGGTATAAAATGGTATACATCAATGAAGGGGGTGTCCACAGCTCCCTGAAGAACATGCCTGGGTCTGCTCTAAAGCGAGCCAGTCGCTCCGCACCCTCTCTGTGAAACTGAGCTCTGATCTCTGTCATCTCTCTCTGGTATAGGCGTGGTGTCCGAAAGCCAGGTGTCCTCTGTCTCCTATGGGCTCTGAGTGTCTCTGCTCTCTAGAGAGTAATTCCTGCTGTGTAGGGGCTGGGAGTGGGGTGGATCTCTGAGAGAGAAATGAAATGATATATTAATGTCTTCAAAAGGCCAAAATGACCTATGAGACGAGAGACGCGACAAAGCTCAAAGAGAGAAAATGTTAAACTGTAGAGAGTACTGCACGACCCAATGATAGATCCTATTGATGTGAAAGAAGTGATGTTCACTCATCAACAAGTACAATGCTTTTGTAGGCTTGCAGCCTTATCTTTTGACCCATATAAATATCAACTCTAAAAAGTGTATGGCACGTGGCACACTTGTCTTATCCACTTATAAAAGTGTGTTCACACACTAGTAGAACAATAACTCTTTTATTAGGGGCACACATGCACATGTGCATATGGACCCACAAACAGGGGTTCACACACACAAGGGGGACACACATGAGACTCAGAATCCCAACAGGAAGCATGAGCACTTACTGCTAGACCAACTCATTGAAGACACATCTTACAATTAAACATTGAATGCAAGAAAAATCACCATAATTTACCTGAAAAAGTGTGCACCAACAATGCGCTCTGGATGAGAGATGTTTGCTCCGACAATACTAATATCAATTGCAGACGTGTTGGATGCCAAAATGCAATCGGCTGAGCATTCACTCTCAAGCTCATGAAAGATCTGTCTCTTCAAGGATATATCTTCGTTAACTGACTACAAAGAGCAAAAGATCAATAAACCATGAAGACAAGTACTGAGGTTAGAAATAAACCATCCAGACTGTGCATCAAATGCATCAAGATGCTTACCTCTATGACCAGATCAACACTCCCAAAATCACTATAGTCCTCAGTTATCCTTACAAGATCCAGAGAATTCACCGCATGTATTTTTGTCATCTTTCCCTTCCTCACAAGAGACTCCAAATTCCCTGTTGTGCCAACATGATGATGTTAAAGAAAATATATGCTTTTCTGGTATACCTTTGTAACAGGTAGGTCTAAGGGATATATTTTTTTGCTTAAGAGATTTTTTTAAGAAAATGCTTATAAATACTCTCTTTTTTTTGGTAATAAGGAGTTGTATTAAAGAAACAATGTACAAAGGCCACTGGCCTACATAAAGCTCAAGTAAGAAAGTGGGGCCAAGAGGCCAACATGCTAGAGTGAAAAAGTGCCCTCAACCCCTATAAAACACATAGAGCCATCGTGTGAATCAGCCTCATCCATGAAGGGCTGAATTCTCTGTGATGACTTGTGCCGATACCATAGAGGAAATCTGGAAATCTGCCACATCAAAATCCCGCGCACTCGTCCAGTATGTCCTCAAATCTCAGACTGAGAGTCAAAGAGAAAGGCATTCCTAGTCATCCAAATATGCCAAAGACCTGACCATCTGAAAATATGATATAAATTCAGCTGATCCTCCTGAAGTGAAATATTAGGGATGCAACCAAATATCCATTGACGTCGAGTAACATGAGAGCCTGTAACGGCCAGACATTATTCAAGAAATGAAGTCCCAAATCTGTCTCGCAACTAGGTAATACACAAACAAGCGCTGACAAGTTTCAAGATTTGTAATACAAAACCACAATGACCAGAAGCTATCATGTGAGGTCAAAGCTGGTCCACCAGAGGAAGCCCACCCCCCACCAACACACTCGCAATGAAAACCTTCCCTTGATACAGAATCTTGGAATGCCACCCCTCATCAATGCATCTTTTCACCAGCTTGTACTGCGATGTAGTTTCCAAACTTTGTTAGCTTTTATTGAAACCCAGCTTTTGTCTTTCACCAACATATGATAAATCGCATTCGCTGAACAGGTGGTGAGATCCTGTGGTTTCTTGAACATCCAATCTTCCCATGGATACAAGGCATTTAAATCAGGAATGCTACCAGAAGAACTAACTTTCTCATGAATCAATGCCCATAAGCCAGCATACCCTCTAGGCACTCGAAACAAATGGCGAAGACGGCGAAAAGAAGAAAGGCAACTTTGATTATGCAACACGGCATCCCGAACCCCCGCAGTACACCCAATCTAGCCACGCGATTGAGTTTTAGACGAGAAGACTCCTTATGTGGCCATTGTATAGCCCGTGAAGTCACCAGCACTTTTCCTTGAAAGGAATTTGCTAAAGTTCTATTGAGAGGGGGATGCCATTGAGTATGAGGTAGGACTTCTTGCCAAGATGCAATAAGGTGAGAAAGCAGAGGAGAGCCTTGCACTGTTATGTTCTGAGATCCATTGACAATATCCCACCACGAAGCAATAATGTGAGTGTTACCATTTCTAATTCCAACCCTCTCAATAAAATTATTTGCCATTGCCACCCATGGCTCCTGGAGTAAGCATAAATCTTGAAACAAAGACCAACAACAGGCCATGAGGTGCGTCTCATGTATAGAGAGTATACAACACCTCTCCCATGCGGCTCTCTACGCAGGGTGCACCAGCCCTTCATGTCCTCTTTTATCTGTTTGTTGCTCGATCATATTAAAATCTCCCCCAATGATCCAATGATCTGTGTGTGGAAGCCATTCTGTAATAAGCTTCCAGAAGGAAGTCCTCTCCCCTCTATGATTGGGGGCATAAATGTATATTGTTCTGCATGACAATAATCCATTGTGCTCTGGCATGCAACACCATGACCAATAACGCAAGGCAAGATGGACTGGGAAACTGAAATACATACATCACCCTTAGAGCCTGCAGCCCCAGACCAGAAAGTGTGACCAGATAGAAGATCGCCATAACAATTATCATATAATTTGTGCTCATGCATGAGCACAATTTCAATCAGGCCGCAGGGGAGTTGGTCTCTCACGACCTGTCTCTGGTGGCGAGAGAAATATCGCCTAACCCTGTAAACTCCATGAGACAATCTTCCCACTGGACAGAATCAATACGAGTCCGGTCTCTCACGACCTGTCTCTGGTGGCGAGAGATATATCGCCTAACCCTGTAAACTCCATGAGACAATCTTCCCACTGGACAGAATCAATGAGTCCAGTTTCCCAGCAATCTCCATCCATCTGAAATGTAAACCATCCAGTCTTTGCAACATGATGTGGTCATCAAAAAGAATGGATCAGAGAAAAGGACAATAACTTTGGGCCCCCGTCAGTGCTGGCAATGATCGCTGTGCTAAGGCAGGCGAGGATAGTCTTGGAAGGGCAGGGACCTCCAAAACCTGGCAGCACTTATGGACCTCAGTAACTTGCAATAGGCCTGCAGGAGGCCTGAAATCTGAGTGAGATATGGGAGTGAGTCGCTGGTCCTCGGCCACACGATCAATATCTGTACCATATTTGAAGAGGAGGAAGATTTTCTTTTGACCGAGGGGAAAAGGGCTTCAGGCTAGTGCCTGGGATGTGGCTTTCAGAGGATCAAAGTCTACTTGGTAGAAACCTCTACCAAGTAGACGAGTACCTTGGAAATGCTCAATCAGCTTAGGGGAGAGCTGCCAGAAGTTGATCCCGTACCTAATGAAAGCCATAAAGCCGGCCGATAAGGGTATGTTGTGTTTCCTGTTTGATATCACGCTGGAGGACCTGGAGCTCATCCTGGGAGAAGTTGATAGTTTGCCCGGCTGATAGGATGAAGAGAGATTGGCTTTGGCAGATGTCATAATGCCAATCAAAGCAGAATGGACGACTTCAACACAGTGAGAATTTCATACACTGGCATGGGGAAGGAAGCAAGAGAGGTAGCATGACAGGCTGGATGCACAGGAGAGAGGGGATAGGATGGCGGATGGCAGAGAGGGTTGGTGCCGTGCTGGATGGCGGGCAGACAGAGAGGAGGGGGGGTAAGCTGAATGGCGGGCAGAAGGGCTGGAAGGTGGTGTACAGGTGTGCGAGGAGGGCTGAATGGCAGGCAGGAGGGCTGGAAGGTGAGGTGCACAGGTCTGCAGGGAGGATGGAGGAGGGCTTGGCAGATAGGATGTGCTGGATAATGGACAGGAGGGGGGCGGGCTCGATGATGGGGTAAGAAGAGGCTCACAGGTTGGTGGGCTGAATGGCAGGTAAGAGGGGGCGCATGGAGCTCCATCAGTACAACCAAATTGAATACAAAGCAAGCGAGAATCCGTTACATAAATTTTAAATTATACTATTGATTAATGTATATGTTAATAATTGATATCTTTATTAATACAAATAAATGGAAAATATCCACAAGAAAAAGTTTAATCAAATTTTCACTAGCGAGTCTATGTTACCTAGTAACCGAATTAATGCCATCTGCATTACTACATGACTTAAAGGCAGTTGCTTGGCTTTCCCAGCTTGGTTTGCAGCTTTTCTACGAGGGCAGTGGTACAGACTCTGCTATTTTCATTCGTAGAGGTATTGCCCGTCCATGGTTTACTCCACGATGTCCCTCACTCTGATTATACACCCCCTAGATAGAGGATTGACATCAGTTGGGAGATTGTTGCCACTATTACAGCATGGCAGATCTGGAGAGCTAGGTGCGAGGAGACTATTGAGGGTGTCCAGATTTTTGGGTCTCAGTGCATTAGTACTATATGGGGTGATATCATCCATACTCTCATGGCTACTTTGGCTAGTATTCAGGGATCCTCTCGTTCTGCGCCAAGCAAAGCGTGTTGTATTTATGCGGGAGTGGGACCATGGCATTTTCTTTTCCTCTAGTCCCACAGGTCTCTCATGGCATTATGATGCTCCTCAGTGGTTGAAATCACCTTACATATTTGGGTGATTCTATTCTATTTCAGCTTATAGCCGTGATTGTTGTATGCTTTTTTTTTCATACTTAATAGAAGTCTCTTTCTTGAAAAATAATAATAATAAAAATTTCTGGTGCACGCACACATTTAAAAAAAATCTAAAAACCAGTGTTCTATTAGCAAGAAACAATACACACAAGTACCGCGCACACTTTTTTGTGTGTGTGAAAACCACTGTTTTATTATAAATGCAATGTACATTCATAGCTGCCCCAACATAGAGCAACTACTACAAGAAAACTAGAAATAGTGATAAAACACGTCCAACTGGGCCGTGGAAAGGTCTCCAAGAAAGTGGGCATCTTGGAGAGACTGGAGCAAGGAGAGTCTGAAAAAGGCGAAGACATCCACCGAAGTGTGCCCAAACAACTGAGTGTTGCGGGCATGGTCTAAACTCCGTAAGGCCCAATAATGGCACCACGAAAAAAAGAGAGTATAATCGGGGGTAGAGAGATATCTACCAAACAAACAAAAGTGCTTGCCAAAGGAAAGGCTGGGAAACCAAGCATGGAGAAGAACTGTCAAACGAGCTAGCAAATCTCGAGCGACAGGACAAGCCCAGAGACGATGCAGGACCGTCTCGCGCGGATGCGAACAAGTAGGGCAAACCAAGGAGGCAATACGTCGGGCAGACAGAAGGACACCCACTAGGAGGGCCCCCACTAGACATCGCCACAGAAAGACCCGTTGCTTGACAGGAAGCTTACTTTTCCATATATGATGAAGACATGTTTTCCACCACCCAAGTGGCCTATCCAAATTCCAGAAACTATTGCCATGCTCCTGAATCCATGGTTGCGGAAGAAGAAGATAGAAGGCTTTTTGGCAGATAGATCGGCAAAAGAGAAACTGGAATAACCTGGTAGCTTGTCAAACCCCATAGGATCTCCTTGTAGGACGCTCCTGGTACAAGACTCAAAACTTGCAAACAAACCAAACAAACAAGACGGGGGTGCAGGCCTGACTCACCTCCCAACCTCGATAGCCGTGGGCAAGTCCACAAGACTTGGCTATCCCCACCGAGCCACGAGCTGAGCTAACTAGATGGACGTACCGACCAATCTCTACCTTGTGACGTCCCATACCGCCACGAAGCTACCCTCGCCGGCCTCGAGACTCCTGCCAGCCTCAGCTGCATAAAGCAGGTGCATGTCTGCACTAGATCTAGGCTCCTGACCATAGAGCTCTCACAAAGTCACGCGAGACTCTATATGACTAATGACTAACCTTGGCCACCCTTTTATAGGCTCTTGGCTGGTCATCGGGCGTCCACACTTGGGTGCCCGCCCTACACATTCTCCAGGTAGTGTCCTTCTTTCTCCTAAGCAACACAGGTGCACCCCAAGGTGATTTACTTGGACGGATCGGGCCCATCCTCAAATAATCTTCGAGTTGTTTAGCCAACTCATCTTCCTCAGCTTGGCTCATCCTGTAAGGTGGAATACTAACAGGATGAGCAGTAGGGATGAGGATACGATGATCTACTGCCCTTTCAGGTGGTAAGCCCGATTACAGTTCCTTAGGAAATACATCTTGAAATGAATCAAGTATCTTCTGTAATTCTTTGCTTTCAAATACACTTAATTCATTGATATCCATAGAAGGTATGAGAAATGAAGAAAGTGAAATCCATACACAATGGAAAGCAGTATACAAAGAAGAATCCATTATATTACCAAAATCAATTGTATTTACAAGAGGTCCCTGAGAGGGATGTATACAATCACCTAAGATACTATACTGGGTGTTCCTATGTTGACAAGAAAAAATATGACTAGACCAATCTATCTGGACTTGAAGAGTCTTAAACCACTCAATCCCTAATAACAAGTCTACATGTTCTAGGTGCATAATATAGCATTCCAGAGTATCTTTGTAGTCCTGAATCCGGATTGGTAGCATCTCCACCTTTCGATCCCATACTTGCCAACCCGCAAGTAGGCGTACCTCATAGGTATGATCACTGGGTGTTGAATCAAGACCCAATTTTTGCACAGGTTTGTAATTAACAAAATTGTGTGAGCTGCCAGGGTCTAGAAGAATGTGGATTCTATGGCCATTCACTTCTCCATAAACTCGGAGAAGATCATGCAAGCCAAAAACTTTAGAGTTGAACAGACAATCAGAACATGTACTAGGGCCAGTAAGTACAACAACTGACGTACCTGTCAAAGACAACTGGTTAGTTGCCTTTCGCTTGGGTCCTGCGTTGGTCAGGCACTCGTTACGCATGTGTCCTTTTTCTTCGCAGATGAAGCAATGTCCCTCCTTCTTGAGCTTCAAAGCCTAAAGGAGACGTTTCTTCTTTGCTGGTGTCGAAGTTGAATTCTTCGAAGGTTGGTCCGAAGACTTTCCTTCAGTCGTGCTAGCCATTGGTGCGGAGAACTTTCTTTTGCGCTTGTTCCTTGCTCGGTAACGGGTTTAGACTTGGAAGAGACCATTGTTTCATCATAGATACGAGCGGAATGAATGGCTTCGTCCAAAGTTTTGTATTTGTTGTTTTTAACCTGTAAACTGTATTAGTCGGGTAAACCGGCTACGAAGAATCCCAAAAGAGTTGTGGGATCCATCTTCGTAGCTCTCATTTGCAAGTCCCTAAATTTCTGGAGGTAGACCTCATAAGTGAGGTTCTGCGAGGTCATGGTCAAAGTACTAAACCGGGCAACAACATCATAATCATCCTCCTTCTTGAGGAATTCTTTCTTGAAGACGTCTTCGAACTGTGCCTAAGTCGTTGGTTTAGAGTTGAGTTCCTTCCACCAAAGCAAAGCTTTGCCTGAGAGGAAACTTGCTGCTAATTGGATCTTTTTCGCATCGTCATATGGATGGAACCGAAAATGGACTTGCCACTTATGTAGCCAAGTGTCCACTATCTCCTTGGCACGCTGCTTTTGCTCGCCCCCGAACTGTTCGAGAGTAATGTTGGGACCTAAAGTGATGCCAAGGTATCCATATCCGAAAGAGTAGATAGGGTAGTGGTCAACAAAGAGATGGAGTTCTACAAAGCCTGCATCTGCGCGGCGATTTGTGCTTGACGTTGGAGGAAGAAGGTTCGAGAGCAACTTTCAATTCTTGGAAATCTGATTTTGATACATAATCGTCGAAAAGATTGGCTATATATATATATATATATATATATATATATATATATATTGTTTTCTTTAAAAAAAAACACCTATAAAGCATAAAGTGGGTCTTTAAACCTTTACTAAGGTTTAGCCAAAAAAGAACGAAAGCAAGGTAGCGTAGGTTTTGTTTCTTATTGCAAGAAAGTCCCACCACTCAACTCTCAACCTGCATGGCTGCACTAGGCTCGGCCATGACTGACTCCTCATCAACATTAGCAAGCTCCGGAAGGTCAAAAGTAGGGCCATCAGCAGGAACAGGAGTACCCAATAATGGATGCAATGAATCAGCTCCTCAAACCACTGCTGACCAAAGTTGCCCCACCCTAAATCCATCATTAGGCATAGACTCCAAGGAAGTAGGAGTGGTTTCGGTCCAATTCCTATTGACCACTGGCCTGGCTTTAAGTGGTTTCTTTGGCAGTTGCCAATCCGACGAGGCGGCAGCCTTAACCGCACCATTCCCCTTGTCCCAAGTCTTGACTGACGGGGTAGACACTTTGCTTTTCCTTTCTCAGTTGTTGTGGGTGGCAAGGCACCCAAGGGACGAGGCTTGGATGCACGAGAGGGCCTGGAGTGAGGAGGGTCTGCTGGCTGGACTGCAGCGGGTGAAGGCTTTAACAAAACTTGGGGACAATCAGATTGCATGTGACCAAACTTCCCACACTCAATGTAACACGCGGAAGCTCTGGGAGTCTTTTTTCAGCCCTAAACACCACTCAGAACATGCTGATGCAAAAACGCAGATAGAAGGGAGAGTAGAGAGAGAGAGAGAGAGAGAGAGAGCTGGAAATTCAGTATATTCATATGGTACAAAAAGGTACCCTACATCTACAGCCATAGGCTGCCTTTCACAAAAGGTGAAATACACCCAAAACAGTCCTACTCTAAGGACCCACTCCAAAGGGAGTGAATGAATGAATCAATGAGCACAGTTGCCTATTTATAGGCCCTTGGACAAAAGGAGAACTGGCCGACCAGCAGTCGGCCAGCCGACTGGACAAAATCTCATAAAGCTTGATGCGCCTGTAGCCGCCTCTCATCTGGTTCAGCCGACAGTACCCTCCTTGCAGCCGACACGATCCAAGTCCTTCTCCAAGTCCTCACTAGCCAAAACAGCACTTCATGCTCCAACTTCTGGTTCTTATCATCTCTTTCTGGCTGCCCCTTCTGGACTAGCATCAGGATATGTCCATGGGCAAACATGCACATGGGACATCCCCCTCTGCAAAACTTGATGACGGGATTCCAACCTGTTCTTGGATGACTGTCATCATCCCACTCTGTTCCCTGAGTCCCTCTGTCATCCATCCATCTCTGGCAACCCTTTTCACTAAAAACCCGGCCCGGTCTCCAAAACCACTTTGACTCTGAATAAGATCTATGCATCTGTTCCATCCAGTCCCCAATCCGTTCTTGCCTTGTCTCTTGAACACCGTCTTGGTCTTCATTCCTGAGAAATGAGTCTGGCACTCTCACTCCACCCCTTGGAGGATAATCCTCCCTTTCGGACCGTTGCCCGAGAACCTATCTTGCTCACAGGACTGCCATCCCCTCTGGCTTTGTGGAATACCACCAACAAAGCTCCTAGGAGTTCTTCCCGATCTTGTGTTCCTTGCCTTGGGCTTCGTACTCGTGCACTTTCCTGTATCTTGGACCTGTACACCATCATATGGGACTCAATCAGTGTTTAGCTTTGCTGAGCCTGATGCTCTGATACCAATGTAACACATGGAAGCTCCGGGAGTCTTCTTTCAGCCCTAAACACCACTCAGAACATGCTGATGCAAAAATGCAGACATAAGGGAGAGTAGAGAGAGAGATAGCCGGAAATTCAGTATATTCATATGGTACAAAAAGGTACCCCCTACATCTACAGCCATAGGCTGCCTTTCATAAAACGTGGAATACACCCAAAACAGTCCTACTCTAAGGACCCACTCCAAAAGGGAGTGAATGAATGAATCAATGAGCACAGTTGCCTATTTATAGGCCCTTGGACAAAAGGAGAACTGGTCGACCAGCAGTCGGCCAGCCGACTGGACAAAATCTCATAAAGCTTGATGCGCCTGTAGCCGCCCCTCATCTGGGTCAGCCGACAGTACCCTCCTTGCAGCCGATAGGATCCAAGTCCTTCTCCAAGTCCTCACTAGCCAAAACAACACTTTATGCTCCAACTTCTGGTTCTTATCATCTTTTTCTGGCTGCCCCTTCTGGACTAGCATCAAGATATGTCCATGGGCAAACATGCACATGACACTCAAAGCAAGAGCCTGCAAAACTTCCCCATTTGAGTTTAAAAAAGACCTCCTAAGCGGGCATACCATGCATATCAATCTGAAACGCCACAAGGGGAGGAGTGGGTTTATCTCTGTCCCACCGCACATAAAAACGATTGACATTGCCATTCGAACGAGGTGGACATACAACTTTCCCTAGTGCCTCGGCTAAGAACCGTAATGCAAGTCTGTAGTACAAGGGCAAGTCCAACACCTCCACCCAAACCGGGCATTTGTGCATGATAAGATTTTGACAGTCCTTGGTTGGCATCCAAGGAAAAACATGCACTAACTGGCGACCATAAAACAACGGAGATTTCTCCAAAAGCATTTGCTTATGCTGTGGCTCAGAAAAAATAACCTCATAAAAACCACCGACAGCTTTGTAACAGCCTGCAACAAAGCATCCTTTAAGCAAAGACTTAATCCATTGTGCAACATCCCCCGCATCAGGCATGCGGCCTGGAAAGAACAACACAACCACTTTTTGTGCCAAACTCATTACTAGAGCATACAAGACCTGTCCTGGGACAGAAACACAAAAAACCGGCTCTGGCTCATCCCAAGCTTGCTGAATTTCAGAAAACCCTTCTTGCAAGGTGTCAACAAAAGGCTGTAATTCCGGATTTACGGAGCGAGCAGACACATCATCAACCAAAACCTGGCGACGCTTAAGGTCGCCTCCTTGAAAAGTCTTCATAGGTTCCATGAGGAAATCCCTGACCAGCAAACACACACACACACACACACACACACACACACACACAGGTCGCGAACCTCGGGGTCAATGATATTCAATCCCCCTTCCTGTTTAGGCCTGATAATGGTTTCCCACACGTCGCGAAAGAGTAGAGGAGTAGGAGGGGCAGATTGCTGATGAGGAGAGGAGAAAACATGGTGGTAGGAGGGAAGAAGAAGAACCAGTGCACACAAAGGGGACCCGCATGAGGTCACGGGGAGGGCTATAGGGCCGACATGCAGTCCAGGAAGAAGATGGGAGAGGTTACAGGCCTGAGTTGTCTCTCTATTCCAAACACACACACACACACACACACACATGCACACACACACACACACACACAAACACATATATTTCATAAAATAATCCATAAGAAAATATTTATATTGATATTCTATTGTGTTTTTTAATTTTTTTTTCCAAAAAGGAGACTTCTATTAAGTATGAAAAATTTTACAAAATGGAGATTTCACACCAAGCAAGGTGGCGATCTCAACCAATCAAGAGCCCTGTGCTGCCAATAGGGTCTCGAATGAGAGGATGTGAAAAAGATACCAATGTCCCACTCTCTCATAAACTGGGCACGCTTCCTCTCCGCAGCCCTCGAAGATCCTTGGATTCTGGCCCAGGTAGCCATAATGGTGTGAATAATATCACTCCAAATCCTGCAAAAACACTGAGAAACAAGAACGGGAGTACCCTCAATGACCTCAGTGCATCTAGCCTTCAAGATATTCTAGGCTGAGATGCTAGCAATAATCTCCCAAGAACTGTCTAACCTTAGTGCCGAAGGGACAAAGTGTGAAAGTGGCAAATCCTGAAGACAACACTGCTGAGCAACTCCTTGCCTAACCATAATGGCCAAGCTCCTGTCAGTCCCCTTGAACCTCAGCTGAGGCCCAGACTGTGTCAACCAAATGATAGAACCAAAAGAAATGATAGCATCCCTCTTAATCCTACCAAAGAGGTGTGCAATCGTAGACCAAAACCTCTGTGCTTCCCTGCATTCCCATAAACAATGGTAAACTGACTCTGAAACTCCTGCACATCTAGGACATGCTGGGCAAGCACCAGTAACAGACCTCCACTGATTGGTGGCCAAACCACCATGAAGGGAAACCCATATAAAGGAGGAAATTTGTGGCTCCCTATAAGAGTGCCACAATCTCCGCCAAAATGCCCTCTGAATGTCAATCGAAATGCCGTAAGACTCCCAATGGGGTCTAAGAGTAGGGACACTCTGAATGTGTCCCAAGATAAGATGTCTGGCATTCCGCACCGTATAATTGAAAAAAGGCATGCTTTTCAAAGGATTACAAGCATCTTGCCACTCCCACCCACTGGGGTCCCAAGGCAAATGTCTGATAGGGTAGCCACCATACAACCAAAGGCTAACACTCTTTGTGATCATCCCTGGGGTGGGGTCAACAAAGACGTGCTTCCTAACCTACCAACAACTCTGATTGGACGCATCTAGGGGCCCTCAATAAGGTCCTGCACATCACATCTCTGTAGCTGCCATCCATCCTGTATAGAAAAAAAGACCGGTACATCATCCTCCCTAGGCAAGGAGATACCCATAACCTGAAGAGGAACACTTGTCCCAAAGAGAAAACCCCAAACCAAGAATGATGACGACCTTCCAAAAAAGATCCAGTAATCCAGTGGTTGGGAATGGCTGCATCAATTTGTGCAATTCTCTGGCTAGAACCTCTCAAATGCTGCGTGATATCCAATCTCTGCACCTCGGTAAGGCTCTGAAACCTCTTCCAAGCAAGCACTTTAGGGCATAGGTTCTCCCAGCCAGCCCAGAGAATATGCATAGCTGTCCCAAGAGGCTTACCATGCACATCTAAGATCAAATCATTCCACAGAATGGGCTGCTAGTTAGCTTCCTCCGTTGAACGCGGGGGGATGTGTACCAAAAAACTCCTCAGGTAGTCCCAAGCCCGTAGGAGGGACCTAACGAGGGGGGATGAAGGGGAGCGGTGAATTGCATCTGAAAAAATAAAGTGTGAGCTGAGAGTCCAGTCACCTCCGCGAACAGGGACACACTTCGTGATCTGCTGTGCATGAGAAAGTCCTTCCACGGCTCAGTGCTTGGAAGAAAGCCCCTAACAACAAGCTTACAGAGAAAAGCCTTACATTGCACCTCGGGGTCAATGATATTCAATCCCCCTTCCTGTTTAGGCCTGATAATGGTTTCCCAAGCAACTCTGGCCCTGGTGTGTGCATTTCTATCAAGCCCTGACCAAAGAAAGTTCCGAATAAGGCGACGAAGCTGGCCGATGCAACCCTTATGAAAAATCCAACACGAAGCAATAAACCAAGACGTGGCTAGCAAAACTTGGTTAACCACCAAAGCTCTAGAGGCCAAGTCGAGCTTCCTCCTACTCTAGAGATGAAGTTTGCTTTTAATGCTTAAGAGCACTCGTGCAAATTGTTGTGCAAGGGAGATGTCAATGCCCACCTGACAACCAAGGTATTTGGCAGAGCATCCTCTCTCAATCCAAGTAAAATCAACATCTGTACACCAATCTGCAAGACGAGAATCACTAATCCAAAAACCAACTGATTTATGCCAATTGATAGTAGCTCTTGTTGCCAAACAAAAGGCCTCCAAGGCTGCCCGGAAAGCACATAAACAAGCATGTGAAGCCTCAAGGAACAATGCCGTATCATGTGCTAACGCAGAGTCCAAAAACTCTTCCTCCGTGCATAAAGGCAGCCTGAGACCCACAACACCAGGGGCAGCCCGAAGAAACCTGCTCATAGCCTCAGCTACAATGAGGTACAGTAAAGGGGCGAGGGGACAACCCTGCCTCACCGAACGGGAAATTTGTGTTTTTTAATTTTCATTGAAATTAGCATGTTTCAAAATCAAAGGCAGACTTGTTGCAAACCCCTCTCTTTGTAGTGAACTGTGAATTATATAAGTGTTATGAGGGTTTGAATTCACGCCCCCTTCTAGGTAGCAGCATGGTACAATAGCAATTAGGGCAGCAAGGGCCTGCTACCGACTATATACTAAAGTCTTGAGAAAACTTTCTTTGAAAAAGAGGACCACTTCACAATGAAATAACAATATAGTTATTGAGAAAGATTTCTTTGAAAAAGAGGATCACTTGAACAAAATAAGCAGGGCTTTCTTGAGGACGTAACAAACCTTTGATCTGCTTGATGCTGCCTTCTAGGTAAGATAAATTTATGTCTTTCAAAATGACAGGGATATTGTGGACGACAAGAGCCGTTGCTATACCAGAGCCCATCAATCCACAGCCTATTATTGCAACTTTCCTAATGGGGCGAGCCTTCAGGCCTAGACTAGTAACACCAGGAACCTGATCAAACTCAAAGAAATTAAGGCCTAGACTAGTAACATCAGGAACCACATAAACACAAAGACCCTTGACATACAAGCAACCTTAAAAGAGGAACGTTGAGCGAAAAAAATGTGCATCAATGCCCGAGCCTCAAGTGTTGTCACCAAAACACGAGAAGTTTTGTTTTCCTGCAATTACAAGGAAATATATCAAATCAAAAGCAACCCCACACATCTGTGTGAAATTCACAAGAAGTAGAACTTCAAACTATATTACTAAATTTCTCAAAACATGAAAATTACTGTTTCTACAGAGCTATGATGCACTTCAGTGGCAAGTAGAAGCTAAAAACGATGGAATAGAAAGTCCTCAAGGGACTCTTTCCCACAATGCACTTCTTGGATTTGAGAAAAGAGCTGGAGATCTCCCCCGCTAGCACACGTCCAGACCCTCCAGAGTCCAGCCTCAGCCTTCTCCCACTCCTTCCCCTGGCACGCCAGACCCTCACCCTTCTCCCCTCCCCCTCCTCTCTCATGTGCACCTGTAGCCCACACCCCCTTTCCTCTGCTCTAGGGCTAGCCGGGGCACTTTTTCCTCACTAGGAGGATTTTTCCCAGCATGGGAACACCCTCTCTCTTATTATTGGCTGCACTTATTATCCTTTGTACTTTCTTTGTATACAACACTTATCATTATCAAGTGGTACGTTTCTCTTCTCCCAAGAGCTTCACGACTGTATCTACTGCACCCTAGGTGTGCCTCATCTACAGGCTGCTAATCCTAAACCTAAAAGGGGAGACCACTTCACACGTGTGCTGCAACTCTCTCTCTCTCTCTCTCTCTCTCTCTCTCTCTCTCTCTCTCTCAGAGTATGGTACAGGATGGAGCTAGCTAGGTTGCATATCATGATTGTATACTCCATGCATATAGCTTTGCATTCTCCTAGTAGTAGAGCTCCATCCCCTGCACACCCAGATTCAGCTTTTTTTTTGTTGTTCAGTACTTTTTCATTTTGTTGGGATGACATAGGATACCCCATACAGGTACTCCGATTTGTCTCATAGGCCGAGTTCGGTCTTTTGGAAGACGTTAATAAAATCTTTCTTTCTCTCACTGCAATCGATCTGGGGGGTGAGGGGACTGTCCAAGAGAAGCCCTCCATAGAAGTCTGTGGCAATGGCTCACACCTGCGAGACATTTGACTCAACAGAACTGTCTAGACTCCTCAGCTTGGAGACCTCGTCTCAGCATGGTGAGGACCTGTAATTTCAAAAAAATCCCACGTGACCCTATCTCCTGCTTGAGTCCAGAAAGATGCTCGAGCATGATACCTGAACTCCACCCTCCTCTCCTCAATCGAGCGTATATTTGTGCGGGCTGTCTCTAGATGTGCCTCCAGCCACGCGTTGTCTGGGTCTACTCCTGCAGTCTCTGGAGAGAGACAAGGCTCCTGCGAAGGCTCCTCTCCTGCTCTCGAAATGCGATAAGTCTATCCAAGGGGCTGCCCTCCTTAAGAGCAAACTGATCTCTCTCAGCCCAAAGTCTAGATCCGTTGCAAGCTAGTTCCTGCCTGAAGGTGAGGGTGTCCCAAATCTGAACAATCTGTGTGTGCCGATCTGGATGTCATGGACCAAGCTCTTCTGGATGTGGACACTTTGCTGTCTCTCTGGCCGCCACGGGTCCTCTAAGTGAAGAAGGACGGTTGTGGTCCAATAATGTGGCACAGGCTATGATGCCAATCATGCCCCCCCACCCCCTCCCCCCGGCTACAAGCCCACTAGTCTACATATAATCTGTCAATGCAAGAGAGGTTTGGTCCGTACATCCTCCCGTCTGACCTGGAAAAACAGAGGCTCCAGTGGGTGCGTCCAAACTCTGGTAGGTGCCAGGACTCCTATCCTCTCATGGTGAGAACCAGTTCCTCCCAAGCAGCGTCCTCAGCACCGGAGATATGTCCAACCCACACCCTAACTGTCCTCTGGGTCCTCTAGCATGTTGAAATCCCCTTGGCTAGCTCCTGTTGCACATGTACCAATAATCTGCCTTGGGTAGCTCCCGTTGCACTTGTATCCACAATTTGTCTGTCCTGCCACCCTCTGGGGGGCATAAATATAAGGTGGCCAACCCGGTCTTGCTGGCAGAAATTGAAATCCTCAATCACACAACTAAACACACACAGATTCAAGTATAGGCACAAGAGAGGAGAGAGATGAAGGATGGTTCTATTATCTTTTTTATTATTAGAATGGCACGATTACATTGTTGTTGACGAAGTAGTTGAAGATTCACGTGAGCATACGTGCCCTTCACCATCACATACCATTCATGTACATTTGTACCCCTTTAAATCATGAATGCTTCACACCCATTACATCATGTAAGACGGTCTTTTAACCCTTCACATTTTAAAATCTTTCTCAAAGGCCCAGCAAAGTTGAACATTACACATTTAAACATTTACTTTCCACACCCTCCCTTAATGGAAACTTTGCTAGCATGTCACTCCGAAATCTGCCTGTCTGTAGCCGGCGCCTCTCGCCAACCAAATAACATGGCACTTTCCCAGCACGAGTAGGAGCGGAAGCTGAGAAAGAGCTTTGCACTCTATCCCAGCATCTATTTCAGAAAATATGTATCTAATCAAGCGTAGCGATCAAGGTCATGTAATGACCGATATACCAATAATTTTTCACAAGCCAACTCTTTGGAGTCGATCATCTAGTCACAAGCTCTCCATGGAGATGTCTTCCCCACACTTCGTTTTGGAAACGTCTTCATCTCCTCGTTAGCTGCTCGCCCATCGCCTTCCCTCCCTCGCGTCCCTTTCCTTCCTCCCCCCGCCTGCCATCGCTTCTGTGCCCCCCCCCCTTCTTCTCGCCGTTGCGCCCCCCCTTTCTTCTTGCGTTCTCGCCCGCTTGCGCCCCCCCCTTCCTCGCTGCTGCGCCTCCCCCCTCCTCGCCATCTCGTCCCCCCCCTCCTAGCCTCTTCGCCTGTTCGCCCCCCCCCCCCCTCTTCGCCTGTTCGCCCCCCCCCCCCTCTTCGCCTGTTCGCCCCCCCCCTCTTCGCCTGTTCGCGCCCGCCTCCCTTCAGCAGCGCCCCGCCCCCCCTTCCTTTCGCGTTGCTGCCGCCCCCCCCCCCCCCGCCCCCCCCCCCCCCAGGGCTTCTCCTTCGATTTTTCGCCCCCTCCCTCCTCTTTCGTGCTGTTTTTCACCCCCAGGGGGTTTTGTTTTTTCCTTTTCATCCGGTCTTCCGCCTCTTTGTGTGCAGCCCGTTTCTTGCAGGATTTCCGCTTTCGCCTCCCCTTCGCCTGAGCTTCAGACTCTGATGGAGACTCCTCCCGCCTCGCCTCAGAGGGACTCATCCGCAGCCCCCTCGCCCGCCCCCGAGGACATCCCCATCAAGCTTTCTCTTTCGCCGGAAGAGGAAGCGAGCCTCACCGCAGAGGTGGAACGCCTCCAGGCTCATTCCACCATCTGCCGTATAGTCGGCACTCGCCCCAGCAGAGGGGAGATCAGGGATCTTCTTCAGGCTCGCCTTCTTGCAGATGTGGGCAAGATCCTGGATGTACAGCTCCTGGGCCGGGGACATTATCAGATCGAGTTCGAGGCCGCCCAGAGCGTTGCCAAGGTCCTTGCCATGAGTCCTCTGGACATCAGGGGTGCTCGGGCTTTCTTCAGACCTTGGTAGCATGGATTTGACCCAGCAGCGACGGAGCAGGGAGAGCGCCTCTTCCATATTACAGTTTGTTTCCCTGGTCTCCGCCGGGAGTATCTTCCGCTCCTCTCCAGGCTCGGAGCATTGGTGGGCTCGGTACTAGAGACGGGCCCCTCAGCAGCTTCAGTGGTGGCCAGAGCAGCTGGGCTACCTTCGGTCAGAGTGTTGGTGTCTGACATCTCCTCCCTTCCTAAGGTCATTCAGCTACCTAGGATAGGGGGGGGGTGGATAGATCAGAGAGTGGAGTTCTCCGGGCTCCCGAACCTGTGCTTCATTTGCAGGCAGGTCAGTCATCTGGCCAAGGCTTGCCCTCGCAGGAGACCTCCACCCTCACCACAGCAGCAGGCTACTGATGGCCCGCCCACAGATTCGGCTCGGCAGGCTGCCTCCGGGACACCTGCTCAGGCCACAGAGACCTTGGAGTGGCAGCCTGGACAGGGGCGCCGCCGAGGGAGACAGCCACAACAGCACGCCCAGAGACCGCTGCAGCAGCAGCCACAGTCTCAGCCTCACTGGGTTCCCGTGAGGAACAGCTTTGCTCCCCTTCAGGAGGAGACCCCTGCAGCGACTGAGGACCACGAGATGCCAGCACCCCCTCCTTCACCCCCCCCCACCCCCGTCCCCTCCCACCGCCTCGCTTCCACCTTCGCCTCCTCCCGTCTCCGCTCCGGTTTCGGCAGCGGCCCCCTTTCCACCTCCCTCGCCTCCCCCTCCTCCCCCTCCGCCCGCCTCACCTTCCCGGGAGGCCCTGGCAGTTCCCTGGCGCTCACCTGCAGTCCGGAGAGCGCTGAGCACTGACCTCGCTCGAGCATCACAGAGGAGACCTATGCCGATTAGGGCCTCACGGATTTCATCTATCCGCAGTCGGCTGAGTCGCCTTGGCATTAGACAGCGCTCGGAGGCTTTTGATTATACCTTCACAGGGCTTTTTGGAGCAGAGGGCCCCCACGAGCCAGCTCCCATCCGAGTTCATGTAGTGATACCTCCGGCCCGCGGGGAGGAGGCACTAGACTCAGTGGTGGCCTTCTCGTTCCCTCTATGTGGACCTTGTGACCGGGAGTGGACTCTAGAGCTCGCTCTCAGCACTTTGAAGACTCAGGCAGTTGAGTTTTCTCATCACATGAGCGATCTGGAGGTGACAGATGTGATAGGCCGACTTTGGGAGTTGGCTCATTTTTTCTTGGATCCCGGGAGTGTGGATACCTCAGGGATTCGGCATTTGGTCGTGCGCATAGTGGCAGACTTGGCACGCGACCCTAGATATGTGAGTATACAAGAGGTTGCTCTGTCAGAGCAGGAGGCAGTTGCCATGGGCCACAGCCACTGGCGCCTGATCCGGGATTCTTGCAGTACACCGGGTGGGCAGATTCGCAGCCGTTCGGATGGGGACTACTCTCCATCCAAGCCGCTTGCGAAGGCCCGCCGTACGGCTGAGACAGCATCCACCTCAGCAGGGCATCCATGAGGATCATCTCATGGAATGTACAGGGCCTTGGCGGAGCACACTTTATACGCTATCGAGGTTGCTTGAGGCAGGAGCTTCAGAGATGCTTGGTTGGTGGCAGCATTGATATTTTGATGATGCAGGAGCACCACTTGGGTGAGAGCAGGATCCGGAGATATGGTTCGGTGATGCCTGGTAGATGGGACACTTTTTGGTCTGCAGGGTTTGGTCCTTTGGGTGGACAGGGAGGAGTATGCATGGTTATTGCAGATGTATGGCGGCAGGCCATTATGGATCGAGGGATCATTGTGCCTGGTAGAGCACAGTATGTCATTCTGAGGATGCATGATGAGCTATTGGGTGTGCTCAACATCTATGCGCCCAATCATGCTAGTGCCAGAGCAGAGTTCTGGACTCAGGTTACAGATGCATTGCCAGAGGCCGCACATTGGTGTGTTGGGGGAGACTTCAACATGCTTGAGGACCCGGCAGATAGGGTGGGAGGCAGTCATGTTACAGTGCACGGTACGGAGCTTGCAGCTTGGGACCGGTTTTGCATGTCACTGAGGATCACTGATGCATGGCAGCATGGGGCTTTCTCCCGGTCTCAGGACAGTCTTAGTTTCTCTCGGTCGGATCGCCGGCAGGGAGGGACTAATCTATCACGGATTGATCGCTTTTATGTGGGCGACTGGTTAGGGGAGCGAGGGGGCTCCGTCGGTATTCTCGCCGGCACCTCATTTTCAGATCACGCGCCAGTTATATTGACATTGGAGGAGGGGACACGGGAGCCCAGCTTGCAGTTGAGGATCCCAGAGAGGGTACTTACAGATCCCAGTCTCGCTGAGGACATTGAGAGGATCTGGCATGATAGTCAGTGCTCTGACCAGGATGCAGCGGGCCAGTGTGCCCAGGGACTCATTGATCTTTGCTCTTTTCTACACGCTGCAGCTTTGACACGACTGGGAGAGATTCGCGAGCGGGAGCAACGGCTGAGACGCAGCCTTGCTTCGCTACAGCGCCTTCAGGAGTAGCGGCCTGCATGTGAGTGGGTGGCGTCCCAGCTGAGCCAGGCACGCCAGGAGGTTAGAGAGGTAGAGGAGCAGAGACATGAGTTTTACTATCGTCGTCAGGCCTCTCAGTGGACGCAGCTTGGTGATAGAGTGACTGGAGAGTTTTTTGAGATCACTGGACCCCGTCATGCGCGAGCAGGAGTCCGCCAGCTTGGTAGACCGGATGGATCGGTAGCTACTGAGCTCGGGGAGATCAGAGCCATTGCCACTGCATTTTATAGTGACCTGCTTTCAGCGGAGCCAGCCACTGAGGATCGAGATGTTTGCAGACAGACTGTGTGGGCCCATGTGCAGAGTAGGGTCACAGACCATATGCGTACAGTTCTAGGTGCGCCTCTGTCAGAGATTGAGCTTGCCGAGGCCTTGAGGGTCCTGCCGCGACATAGTTGCCCAGGGGAGGACGGACTGACGCCGGCCTTTTTAATGCGCTATAGGGACCTTTTGGGGCCAGGCCTCCGCAGGGGCTTTCAGCATGTTTTGGACACTGGGGTGATGCCGCAGAGCTTTTCAGAGGGCTTGATCTATCTTATCCCCAAGGGGGAGGGAGTATCAGATGACATTCGGCATTGGAGGCCTATTACGATCCTCAATACTGTCTACAAGGTCTTAGCAAAGGCCTTGAGTTTGAGGATCCAGCCCTTCCTGGGGGAGTTGATTCATGCTACTCAGACAGGATTTGTCAAGGAGCGCAGTATCCTTGACAACATCTTTACTTTCTGGGAGGCGACGGCCCGAGCTAGATTTCTTGGCGAGGACTTGGTCGTGATGCTTCTCGATTTTGAGAAGGCATACGATAGAGTTGATTGGGGTTTCTTAGAGGGCACTATGCTTCGCCTGGGCTTTGAGCCAGGATGGATCAGAGGGGTGGCAGCTCTGTATTCCACAGCTCGCAGCCAGGTGCTGATTGCAGGAGGACGGGGGCCGAGTTTTGAGCTGACCAGATCAGTCCGTCAGGGGTGTCCTCTCGCCCCTTTCCTTTTTCTCTTCTTTGCGGAGGCTATGAGTATGTATTTGACGGCAGAAGAGGTTGGTTTGAGAGGACTGCAGCTCCCAGTCCGGAGGGAGGACCTGCTTGATGCTGAGTTTGCAGACGACACGGGCTTATTTTTGCATGGCCATGAGGCCAATCTTATTCGGGCTGAGCAGTCGCTCCAGGTTTTTAGTGCAGCTTCGGGAGCACTGATCAATTGGCGCAAGACAGTGGCCTTTTGGATCAGTAGTGCTCCCACTCCGGCATGGAGCCCGGACCCCGGTTTTAGATGGATTCCTCCAGGCACAGCAGTGCGGTATTTGGGATGCCAGATTGGCCTAGATTTGTCACCTGAGCAGCAGATTTCCCCGCTTCTTCTGAGCATTCGGAAGAAGCTATTGTATTGGAGTACAGCTCGACTATCCTTGGCTGGGAGGGTGGTGGTGGCAAATCAGGTGCTATTAGCGACCATGTGGTACATTACGTCTTGCTGGATTTTCTCGAGCTCTTGCATCAGCTAGGTACAGAGGCTGATAAGGAACTTTCTGTGGTCCGGGAGGGACGGTCAGCCAGCTCGGGCAAAGGTTGCATGGGCAGTTATTACACTTCCGCTGGCTCAAGGCGGTTTGGGCATTATAGATCCAGTCGATCAGAGTAGAGCCTTATTGGGGAAGCTTATTGTTCGGGGGTTGCTTCCAGGCGCTGAGCCTTGGAAAGAGCTCCTCTTGCAGCGACTGCAGGCTCGGGCGCCCCCAGCAGGGGGTACTTGGGCACCAGAGATTCGCTGGATCTTCATAGAGATGAGGAGGACAGGCCTCAGTAGAGGATGGGAGGACAGATTTGCTTTGAGTATCCTGAGAGCTTGGGAGCTGCTGACACCGGGGCTCTCTCAGCGGCCTCCTTCTTGTGTTGAGGAGCGGGCCAGACAGCCGCTCATCTGGAGCCCAGCGGTTCGCACGGAGCAGGGTCATATGCTGGGTTCTCGGCCTCGTCTAGCCTGGGGACCTTTAGCGGCAGGCCCAGCTCGTAGTTTTGGAGACTGGCAGGCTTTCTGCAGTCTACCAGAGGAGATCCAGGTGGAGAGGCTGAGTCACTTCAGAGGGGGGTTGATTATGAGGGATGATATACAGGAGGCACTCACAGAGGAGTGGTTCACGCCTCTCGAGCCAGTGGCCCCACGCTGGATGGGAGCCTTTACACAGTTGGAGATCCTGATTGCTGTCAGAGCTAGCACTGAGGATGGCAGATGCCTCTACTATGAGATTCAGGATGAGGGCAGACTCCAGAGAGTGGAGGTGGAGTCGCCTTTGGTTGCAAAGTGCACCTTTCAGAGGATTCGGGTAGTGGCCGCCGCTTCTCGGAAGTGGCATATTGACCCCGACCCTGCTGATGTGCTCCCGGATTGGCGCATATGGGCATATGCAGCGCGCCCCTTGGCCCGGCTACAGTGGGACCCCGGGGAGTACGAGTGGCATGATCCTTATGCATCCCTTGAGGCCACAGAGATCACCTTTTTCCAGTATACTGTTCGGCTGGGGCGGCATATTTTGACGGCGAGGAGGACGGTTTCTCCAGCGGCAGCGGGGCATTGGCGACTACAGGGACTCTCACAGGAGTTCCTGCAGGATTTCTGGGCTCAGCTCTGGGCTAGTCGGCAGGCCCGCTGGATCTCGGCTTTTCAGTGGCTGGTCGCCCACAGGGGCTCAGCAGTTGGCACTTGGCTTGTTTACAGCGGTCTTCCGGCGGCCTGCGTCCGATGCGGCCACCCTATGGAGACACAGAGACATTGCCTTTGGGACTGCCCTCAGGCACAGCAGATTTGGATGCGGATGCTGCGTATTCTAGCCCCCCTCTCTCCAGAGGGTATGTTTACGTGGGGTGCCGCTGCTTGGTCGACTTCGTCAGGGCCTGCTATGGGCTATGAGATGGAGCAGGGCAGTCAGGCCATTAGATTTATTAGGGGCCAGCCTCGCCTGGTTCCGGCACCGGATTTCTCATCCGCCAGCTGGACACAGGAGAGGGATTTATGATGGGAGCTCCTTAGCAGCCTCACCATCTGGTTCACCTGGAGGGCCCGGTGCTTTACGGCCTTTGAGGGGAGATTGGAGCCACCAACAAAGACTGTACGGTGGATTTGGCAGGAGTTGATCCCGCTCGTTTGCGCCTACGCCCCCTTGCTCATGTTTTTCCGGTCCCTTTATCCACCCACCCTTGCTCATGTTTGTCCGGTCCCTTTATCTACCCGCCATTGCTCAGGCCCCCAAGGCAGCAACTAGGGGGAAATAGCCACAATGAACCTACAGGAGCTAGGAGCTGGAGGCATACATCAAGATAGTGGAGGACAACACCAAGATGTTACTCGGCGAACAAAAGAAGGTGCTGGACAATTATCAGATCGAGTTCGAGGCCGCCCAGAGCGTTGCCAAGGTCCTTGCCATGAGTCCTCTGGATATCAGGGGTGCTCGGGCTTTCTTCAGGCCTTGGCAGCATGGATTTGACCCAGCTGCGGCGGAGCAGGGAGAGCGCCTCTTCCATATTACAGTTTGTTTCCCTGGTCTCCGCCGGGAGTATCTTCCGCTCCTCTCCAGGCTTGGAGCATTGGTGGGCTCGGTTCTTGAGACGGGCCCCTCAGCAGCTTCAGTGGTGGCCAGAGCAGCTGGGGTACCTTCGGTCAGAGTGTTGGTATCTGACATCTCCTCCCTTCCTAAGGTCATTCAGCTACCTAGGATAGGGGGGGGGGGGGGGGTGGATAGATCAGAGAGTGGAGTTCTCGGGGCTCCCGAACCAGTGCTTCATTTGCAGGCAGGTCAGGCATTTGCCAAGGCCTGCCCTCGCAGGAGACCTCGACCCTCACCACAGCAGCAGGCCACGGATGGCCCACCCACAGATTCGGCTCGGCAGGCTGCCTCAGGGACACCTGCTCAGGCCACAGAGACCTCGGAGTGGCAGCTTGGACAGGGGCGCCGTCGAGGGAGACAGCCACAGCAGCGCACCCAGATACCGCTGCAGCAGCAACCACAGTCTCAGCCTCACTGGGTTCCCGTGAGGAACAGATTTGCTCCCCTTCAGGAGGAGACCCCTGCAGCGACCGAGGACCAGGAGATGCCAGCTCCCCCTCCTTCACCTCCCCCACACCCACCCCCTCCCACCGCCTCGCGTCCACCATCGCCTCCTCCCGCCCCCGCTCCGGTCTCGGCAGCGGCTCCCTCTCCTCCTCCCTCGCCTCCCCCTCCTCCCCCTCCGCCCGCCTCGCCTTCCCGGGAGGTCCTGGCAGTTCCCTGGCGCTCACCTGCAGTCCGGAGGGCGCTGAGCACTGACCTCGCTCGAGCATCACAGAGGAGACCTATGCCGATTAGGGCCTCACGGATTTCATCTATCCGCAGTCGGCTGAGTCGCCTCGGCATTCGACAGCGCTCGGAGGCGTTTGATTATACCTTTACACGGCTTTTTGGAGCAGAGGGCCCCCATGAGCCAGCACCCATCCGAGTGCATGTAGTGATACCTCCGGCCCGCGGGGAGGAGGCACTAGACTCAGCGGTGGCCTTCTCGTTCCCTCTATGTGGACCTTGTGACCGGGAGTGGACTCTAGAGCTCGCTCTCAGCACGTTGAAGACTCAGGCAGTTGAGTTTTCTCATCACATGAGCGATTTGGAGGTTACAGATGTGATAGGCCGACTTTGGGAGTTGGCTCATTTTTTCTTGGATCCCGGGAGTGTGGATACATCCGGGATTCGGCATTTGGTCGTGCGCATAGTTGCAGATTTGGCACGCGACCCAGGATATGTGAGTATCCACGAGGTTACTATGTCAGAGCAGGAGGCAGTCGCCATGGGTCACAGCCACTGGCGCCTGATCCGGGATTCTTGCAGTACACCGGGTGGGCAGACTCGCAGCCGTTCGGATGGGGACTACTCTCCATCCAAGCCGCTTGCGAAGGCTCGCCGCACGGCTGAGACAGCATCCACCTCAGTAGGACATCCATGAGGATCATCTCATGGAATGTACAGGGCCTTGGCGGAGCACACTTTATACGCCATCGAGGCTGCTTGAGGCAGGAGCTACAGAGATGCCTGGTTGGTGGCAGCATTGACATTCTGATGATGCAGGAGCACCACTTGGGTAAGAGCAGGATCCGGAGATATGGTTCGGTGATGCCTGGTAGATGGGACACTTTCTGGTCTGCAGGGTTTGGTCCTTTGGGTGGACAGGGAGGAGTATGCATGGTTATTGCAGATGCATGGCGGCAGGCCATTGTGGATCGAGGGATCATTGTGCCTGGTAGAGCACAGTATGTCATTCTGAGGATGCATGATGAGCTATTGGGTGTGCTCAACATCTATGCGCCCAATCATGCTAGTGCCAGAGCAGAGTTCTGGACTCAGGTTACAGATGCATTGCCAGAGGCCGCACATTGGTGTGTTGGGGGAGACTTCAACATGCTTGAGGACCCGGCAGATAGGGTGGGAGGCAGTCATATTACAGTGCACGGCACGGAGCTTGCAGCTTGGGACCGGTTTTGCATGTCACTGAGGATCACTGATGCATGGCAGCATGGGGCTTTCTCCCGGTCTCAGGACAGTCTAAGTTTCTCTCGGTCGGATCGCCGGCAGGGAGGGACTAATCTATCTCGGATTGATCGCTTTTATGTGGGCGATTGGTTGGGGGAGCGAGGGGGCTCCGTCGGCATTCTTGCTGGCACCTCATTTTCAGATCATGCGCCAGTTATATTGACTTTGGAGGAGGGGACACGGGAGCCCAGCTTGCAGTTGAGGATCCCAGAGCGGGTACTTGCAGACCCCAGTCTCGCTGAGGACATTGAGAGGATCTGGCATGATAGTCAGTGCTCTGACCAGGATGCAGCGGGCCAGTGTGCCCAGGGACTCATTGATCTTAGCTCTTTTCTGCACGCTGCAGCTTTGACACGACTGGGAGAGATTCGCGAGCAGGAGCAACGGCTGAGACGCAGCCTTGCTTCGCTACAGCGCCTTCAGGAGCAGCAGCGAGCATGTGAGTGGGTGGCGTCCCAGCTGAGCCAGGCCCGCCAGGAGGTTAGAGAGGCAGAGGAGCAGAGACATGAGTTTTACTATCGTCGTCAGTCCTCTCAGTGGACGCAGCTTGGTGATAGAGTGACTGGGGAGTTTTTTGAGATCACTAGACCCCGTCATGCGCGAGCAGGGGTTCGCCAGCTTGGTAGACCGGATGGATCGATAGCTACTGAGCTCGGGGAGATCAGAGCCATTGCCACTGCTTTTTATAGTGACTTGCTTTCAGCGGAGCCAGCCACCACTGAGGATCGAGATGTATGCAGACAGACTGTGTGGGCCCATGTGCACAGGAGGGTCACAGACCATATGCGCACAGTTCTAGGTGCGCCTCTGTCAAAGACTGAGCTTGCCGAGGCCTTGAGGGTCCTGCCGCGACATAGTTGCCCAGGGGAGGACGGACTGACGCCGGCCTTTTTTATGCGCTATTGGGACCTTTTGGGGCCAGGCCTCCGCAGGGGCTTTCAGCATGTTTTGGACACTAGGGTGATGCCGCAGAGCTTTTCAGAGGGTTTGATCTATCTTATCCCCAAGGGAGAGGGAGTATCAGATGATATTCGGCATTGGAGGCCTATTACGATCCTCAATACTGTCTACAAGGTCTTGGCAAAGGCCTTGAGTTTGAGGATCCAGCCCTTCCTGGGGGAGTTGATTCATGCTACTCAGACAGGATTTGTCAAGGAGCGCAGAATCCTTGACAACATCTTTACTTTCTGGGAGGCGACAGCCCGAGCTAGGTTTCTTGGCGAGGACTTGGTCGTGATGCTTCTCGATTTTGAGAAGGCATACGATAGAGTTGATTGGGGATTCTTAGAGGGCACTATGCTACGCCTGGGCTTTGAGCCAGGATGGATCAGAGGGGTGGCAGCTTTGTATTCCACAGCTCGCAGCCAGGTGCTGATTGCAGGAGGTCGGGGGCCGAGTTTTGAGCTGACCAGATCAGTCCGCCAGGGGTGTCCTCTCGCCTCTTTCCTTTTTCTCTTCTTTGCGGAGGCTATGAGTATGTATTTGTCGGCAGAAGAGGTTGGTTTGAGAGGACTTCAGCTCCCAGTCCGGGGGGAGGATTTGCTTGATGCTGAGTTTGCAGACGACACGGGCTTATTTTTGCATGGCCAAGAGGCCAATCTTATTCGGGCAGAGCAGTCGCTCCAGGTTTTTAGTGCAGCTTCGGGAGCATTGATCAATTGGCGCAAGACAGTGGCCTTTTGGATCAGTAGTGCTCCCACTCCGGCATGGAGTCCGGACCCCGGTTTTAGATGGATTCCTCCCGGCACAGCAGTGCGGTATTTGGGATGCCAGATTGGCCTCGATTTGTCACCTGAGCAGCAGATTGCCCCGCTTCTTCTCAGCATTCGGAAGAAGCTATTGTATTGGAGTACAGCTCGACTATCCTTGGCTGGGAGGGTGGTGGTGGCAAATCACGTGCTGTTAGCGACTATGTGGTACATTACGTCTTGCTGGATTTTCTCGAGCTCTTGCATCAGCCAGGTACAGAGGCTGATCAGGAACTTTCTGTGGTCAGGGCGAGACGGTCAGCCAGCTCGGGCAAAGGTTGCATGGGCAGTTATTACACTTCCGCTGGCTCAGGGCGGTTTGGGCATTATAGATCCAGTCGATCAGAGTAGAGCCTTATTGGGGAAGCTTATTGTTCGGGGGTTGCTTCCAGGCACTGAGCCTTGGAAAGAGCTCCTCTTGCAGCGACTGCAGGCTCGGGCGCCCCCAGCAGGGGGTACTTGGGCACCAGAGATTCGCTGGATCTTCATAGAGATGAGGAGGACAGGCCTCAGTAGAGGATGGGAGGACAGATTTGCTTTGAGTATCCTGAGAGCTTGGGAGCTGCTGAGACCGGGGCTCTCTCAGCGGCCTCCTCCTTGTGTTGAGGAGCGGGCCAGGCAGCCGCTCATCTGGAGCCCAGCGGTTCGTACAGAGCAGGGTCATATGCTGGGTTCTCGGCCTCGTCTAGCCTGGGGACCTTTAGCGGCAGGCCCAGCTCGTAGTTTTGGAGACTGGCAGGCTTTCTGCAGTCTACCAGAGGAGACCCAGGTGGAGAGGCTGAGTCACTTCAGAGGGGGGTTGATTATGAGGGATGATATTCAGGAGGCACTTTCAGAGGAGTGGTTCACACCTCTCGAGCCAGTGGCCCCACGGTGGATGGGAGCCTTTACACAGTTGGAGATCCTGATTGCTGTCAGAGCTAGCACTGAGGATGGCAGATGCCTCTACTATGAGATTCAGGATGAGGGCAGACTCCAGAGAGTGGAGGTGGAGTCGCCTTTGGTTGCAGAGTGCACCTTTCAGAGGATTCGGGTAGTGGCTGCCGCTTCTCGGAAGTGGCATATTGACCCCGACCCTGCTGACGTGCTCCCGGATTGGCGCATATGGGCATATGCCGCGCGCCCCTTGGCCCGGCTACAGTGGGACCCCGGAGAGTACGAGTGGCATGATCCTTATGCATCCCTTGAGGCCACAGAGATCACATTTTTCCAGTATACTGTTCGGCTGAGACGGCATATTTTGACGGCGAGGAGGACGGTTTCTCCAGCGGCAGCGGGGCATTGGCGATTGCAGGGACTATCACAGGAGTTCCTGGAGGATTTCTAGGCTCGGCTCTGGGCTAGTCGACAGGCCCGCAGGATCTCGGCTTTTCAGTGGCTGGTCGCCCACAGGGGCTCAGCAGTTGGCACTTGGCTTGTTTACAGCGGTCTTCCGGCGGCCTGCGTCCGATGCGGCCACCCTATGGAGACACAGAGACACTGCCTTTGGGACTGCCCTCAGGCACAACAGATTTGGCTGCGGATGGTGCGTATTCTGGCCCCCCTCTCTCCAGAGGGTATGTTTACGTGGGGTGCCGCTGCTTGGTCGACTTCGTCAGGGCCTGCTATGGGCTATGAGATGGAGCAGGACAGTCAGGCCATCAGATTTATTAGGGGCCAGCCTCGCCTAGTTCCGGCACCGGATTTCTCGTCCGCCAGCTGGACACAGGAGAGGGATTTACGATGGGAGCTCCTCAGCAGCCTCACCATCTGGTTCACCTGGAGGGCCCGGTGCTTTACGGCCTTTGAGGGGAGATTAGAGCCACCAGCAGAGACTGTTCGGGGGATTTGGCAGGAGTTGATCCACACCCTGCGAGGACAGTACGACCGCATCCGGGGAGACTCGGATGAGGCGATCTTACGGCGCCAGGCCTTTCATACCACTTGGCGCTGCGGCCCGTTCTACACCCTACACACGGGATCCCCCCGTTGGCACTACAGGCCACCTGTTTGGCTCTTTCCCCCCCCCATTGTATGATTTAGCCGTTCAGTCCTTTAGACTGATGCTTGTATTTTGCAGCACCTAGGGAGAGTCTCCCGGGCTGCCATGATGTATTCACTGCTCTTCTCTCTGTTAGGAGCAGGAGAGATCTCTTTTGTAGCCCTACGGGCGTTTTTTACATAACTAATGAAAGGATCTTTTCTCGGAAAAAAAAAAGAAGAAGGTGCTGGACAGGGTTCTGAACCAACATGAAAAACAGTTGGAAGGCCTCCGCGAGGAGATAGAGGGCAAGAAGAGCAAGATTGAAGAATTGGCAGCCCAGGTGAACAGCCAGGAAGAGGTGATTCAGATGTTGAAAGAGACCCAGTGCAACAAACAAGAATGCTAGAGGCTGCCCCAATGATAGGGGAACTGCGGGCAGAAATGGAAGCCCTAAACGCTACGGTCAAGGACCATATAGTAGAGGAAGGGGAACTGAATATTCAGGAGGGTTTAAGGACTGACTTGGAGCAGTTGAAAGCTGCAAGTGATAAGCTGCGGGAAGAACTGCAGACCACTAAGAAAGATTGGGTGGAGGTGGTGAAGAAGCACAAACCCCCGCAGAGCATCATACACAAGCGGGGGCTTCCCACAAGGAGGATGCCATGACGCTTTGCTAGATGCTAGGAGTGGACGGGATCGCCCCCCCCTTTGCAGCAGATACATGGAGGGCAGGCAAGGATATGACATGAGAGCGGCCCCTCATCCTTAGATTCCCTGATGCCACCAGCAGACAGGCCTTCTTAGACAGGCGGGCTGCCCTCAAGGGCACACAGGTGTACATGCAAGATGATCTCACTCCAACACAGGTGGCACACTGGCGTGAGGTGATGGTAGAGTCATTATCACTGAGCGCCGTCCCAAATAGGGACACGGGATCTATGAGACCAAACACCTAAGGTTGGCAGTATGGAACTGCAATGGCATACTGTGGTCGAATCCAGGAGGCTTGAGCAAGATTCTCACAGGCAGGGATGTCATTTTTTATACAGAGACTCATCAGAGCCCTGAGAGGGGCTTACCATACATAGCCGGGTATGAGTGGGAGTTAGCTTTTCGAGGCGAGACCCGCACATTAGGAGGAGTACGTGGCTCAAGGGGGGGCGGGGGGGGGGGGGGGGGGTGTAGCTGTCCTTTTTAGATCCCATCTCCGACAAATTCTCAGCATCGTCCGGAAGGACGAGGATGCACGATATCTTTGGGTGCGGCGGCTACAGCTTAGTAGTGACAGAGTCATCCACATTGCTGTGTGTTATTTTGCACCACGCCACTCCCCTTACTCCGCCCAACATGGCCAATCACCGTACTTACCATTATATGGGGATATCATGGAATTCTCACAGCTGGGGGAAGTCCTCCTGCTCAGGGATTTCAACGCCAGGACGGGAAGTCAATAGGTCCCACTACTCGATCTAGACGACCCTATCAGACTACAAGAGCTGGACATCACTGACACAAGGCTGCATCGATCATCATAGGATCGTGAGGAGGTCACAATGTATGGGAGATATTTCTTAGAGCTGGGAGTTGCACATGGCTTCGTTATCTATAACGAGATGTTCTGATGGCCCTCCTCTGGCGCCCTCACCTCCTTCAATCACTCAAGAGGTACTAGCACTGTGGACTACCTTATGGGATCTCCGGCTTTGGCACGCCCACCTTCTCCCCGACTTCTCCATTCGGCCACCCCCTTTTGAAGCTGACCAATGCCTACCTCTCTTTCCCTCTTACTTCCACACCACCCATCCCTCCTCCACCACCACCCCCCACTTCACATTACACTCAGGTCCTTTTTATCACGAGCTTGACCTTGTTTACTCCAACCACATCTACCGCCAACTCCAGGATGTGGAACCTACTGTCCCCCTATCCACCCTCACAGCACAGCTCACCTCACCACCATACTCCACACATCCGCCATTGCTTCTTTCATCTGCATGGGGCGGTCTACCGGCAAGCCACCTTGCGGTTCCATGCCCCGGAACTGTTGGAATGATGATGAATGCCGGGCCACACGCTCCCGTCTTAAGCATGAGGTACGGATTGGGCAAATCACGAAGCACAAAGCGCAATGGATTTCTCAACAGCTCACCCAATGCAAGAAACGGGAGTTCTATGCTTAGAAAGAGGATGAGTTATACCGACTTTTCTTAGGGCCGAACTGCAAAGAGGCGTGGAGGAAACTCCGAGAACATCGCCCTCCCATACATATCACCTACCCGGACACATGGCACTCCTATGCACACTCCCTCTATCATATCCCCCATCAGCCACCCCTATCCCCACCACCAGATCCACCACCTCCACCTTCTTCACAAAGGGCATGGTCCTCAAGGCCATTCGTAGACTACGCAATGTGCGAGTCCAAGATCATGAGGGACTCACTACCGAGTACATCTCGCACGCCGATGATACCTTGGCGCCCCTACTAGCCTACATGTTCAATAGAGCCCTTTGTGAAGGATTTCCACCCTATTGGTCCACCAACACCATCACCCCTATCCTCAAAGCCGGAGATCCACTTGATCCTAATAACTACAGGACGATCATGATTGGTCACACATTGGCCAAACTCTATGGATCAGTGCTAGAGGCGGAGCTCAGTTCATTTGCAGAGAGCCAGGGATGCAGAGCCTTAGGACACGTTGGCTTTTGGAGGAGCTACTCTACCCTTGAGCACATCTTCACCCTCCGTGCCATCATCGAGGAGGGAGGAGCACGACATCAAAGGATTTATTGCTGCTGCTTTGTGGATTTCCACAAAGCTTTTGATACTGTACCCCGAGCCCACCTCCTACACCATCTACAGGAGATCGGAGTCCCATCTGACATGGTTTGGAGCATCATCGCCCTCTATGAGTACGTCACCGGACGAGTGAGAGTCCCAAGAGGTACATCGCAGGAGATTTCCAGCACCATTGGGGTGAAACACGACTGCCCTCTATCACCCACTCTTTTCGGCCTCTACATTGATGAGATCTCGAGCTTCATTGATGGATTAGGTGGGGCTCGTCGCACACTTGCAGGCATATTGATCTCCATACTACTTTATGGAGATGACATCGTCCTGCTCTCAGACTCAGCCGAAGGGCTTCACAGACAGTTGGATGCCTTACATGACTTTTGCACTTAGTAGGACCTCTCTATTAACCTTGGTAAAACCGAAGTAATGGTCTTCAATACCTCTCGCCCCTTCACATCCAGATTGAGCTTCACATATAGATCGTGTGGAGATTGTTTCATCCTATGTCTACCTTGGTGTCACTTTCAGTGGCCCACGCTTGACAATGATTCCCGCAGCATATGCCAAAGTGACGCGGGATATGCAAACTTGACCTTACTTGAGCGGCAGTGCTTCCAGGCACATTTCCAGGAGCCCAAGACAAAGGACTGGCTTTTGGACACCATCGTCACACCAGCCTTGATGTATGGAGCAGACTTCTGGGGGCTAGATTTCTCCGACGCCCTCAACCCCCCCGTTGGCCACACGATCACCTTATCAGCTCCAGATCCAGGACATGCTCCACCGCCATCGAGCTACCTTTCCACGTGACATAGCTGAGGGAGACCTATCGGCCATACTCATCAACCCCATGCTTGACATTTTGGAAAGTGGTATACCATCTACTAGGAGTTGATGTTGCTCCCATGTTTTTATGTTCTTAGTATTCCATGACGAGTTTCCATGGCCTCTTAGAGACGTTAATATATCATTTCATTTCATTTCATGGACAGTTTTGTACCACCCTAGTGAGATAGCTATATTTATAATTTCATTCTGTTTTATTTTCCATTCCATGATGAGATATGCCATGGACATAATTGTACCACTTTGGTCTCATAGGCCCATAGGGTCTTTAGTAGACGCTTAATATATCTTTCTTTCTTTCTCTCTCTCTCTCTCTCATCAGCTCCAGATCCAAGACATGCTCCACCGCCATCAAGCTACCTCTGTCTCTCATCAGCTCCAGATCCAAGACATGCTCCACCGCCATCAAGCTACCTTTCCACGTGACATAGCTGAGGGCGACCTCTCGGCCATACTCATTAGCCCCATGCTTGATATTTTGGAGAGCGGTATACCATCTACTCAGAGCTGATGTTGCTCTCATGTTTGTATGTTCTTAGTATTCCATGATGAGTTTCCATGGACAATTTTGTATCACCCCAGTGAGATAGCTTTGTTTATGTTTTCTTTTTGTTTTATTTTCCATTCCATGATGAGATATGCCATGGACATTATTGTATCACTTTGGTCTCATAGGCCCATTGGGTCTTTAGTAGATGCTTAATATATCTTTCTTTCCTTCTCTCTCTCTCTTGGACGAGTCAGACAGTGCACACAAGAGCCTCTCCGTTTCCCTGGGGTAGCCGTAGACCAGGCGGTTTAGATGCAGCGAGCTAGGCACCCAAGACCTACTGGGCCGCATAGGCGCTCTGCCCATACTTGAGAAGGGATGGGGGGGAAGAGGAATGTGTGATCAACAACCTCATGGAATAGCATCTGGGAAAAAGGAATCCTGAACCTCCTACGGGGCGGGTGGGGCCACCTCAGTGTCAAGATCCTAATCCTAAGGTAAATGCTCATAACATTTACCAATAGGTCCCATTGCCTTCGGAGTCCGACCAACGTGCACCTCTCCCTGCGGCCATCCAAGCGGGCAGCAAAAGAAGGGGAAGCGGGCGCGCGGGCGGGGGGGGGTCTCCGCCAACTAAGCCGTCGAGCTGGCTACCAAGGGCCCATGTCATCTGTGTGCTAGGCCTGTCATTGCTGGGAAGCTGGTGGCAGGATGCCGGGTCTTGCCTATTGGCCCGGCACCTGTCCATCTTGCTGAGGAGGGGAGCAGGGCTGGCCTCTAGGCTCTTCCACTCCTGTCGGGGGGAGGTCTTGGTGTGGGTGTGAGAGGCAACTCTATGGCCTTGGCATCAAGGGCAGGCTCAGGCCAGGTGTCCAGTTGTCTACAAATGAAACACTCCATGGACTGCAGAATTGGCCCCTCCTGAAGGAGGCTGGGCAGCGCAATGACTTGTGGGAGAGCCTCCAGGGAAGCACTGCATAATATGATGGAGGGAATCCCAGCTGCCCTTGCCACCATGGAGGCAGTAGTCTGGGGGGATTCCAAAACCTGTCCAATTGACTACAGGAGAGGGATTCAAGATCCTACCAATTGACCGCAGGAGAGGGATATACTCAAGCAAACTATGACAGGGAAGCCAGTCAATCCTGCAAGGCTGTCGATGCACGGTCAAAGCCATGGTGCTGTCCCCGCGAGAAACGCTAGAGCTGTGCATATCGCGATGGGGCCCTGCTAAAGCACATGTTAGCCGTTTGTGGGAAGTCATACTCCACCTGGGTGTAGCCATGCCCAAGAAAATGAATATCAGAGATTTTCCTAGGCTTGCCAATGAGGTATGCCTGGAGCAAATCCTGAATCTGGCCATGTGTTGGGCGGCTCCCATGAGCTTGCAAACCAATGAAGAGACCACGAGGGAGGATACTGTAGATGCCACGAGCTCAAGGTCCGCTTCAGAGAATAGGCAAGGGGCGGCAGCCTCGGTTCTGGATGACAAAGCAGCTTCCTGGAGTCCTCCTTGGGCGGCCCCAGCAGGGGCCGGGGTTGTAAGATGACCCTCACCGAAAGAAAAGCAACCCAAGCGCTGGAAGCTAAAGAGGAAGGGGCGGGAGAGAAAGGGCAAGGTGGCGAGGGGTGGGGGTGGGGGTGGGGGTGTAGGCTGTATCAGGTCGCGTTGTGCCCAGGTACACTAAGAGGATATGGTGGTTCACTCTTGGACAATATGTCCACAGAAGTCACGGGATAGAACAATAGAAAGAAACGATGGCATAACACACTTACGTAAGCAATACTTAATTAAACTGGACAAGCAAGGAACAGGTAAGGCACAGAGCACCGGCAGTTACAAACACCTCACTCCACCGTGCACACTCAGCAGTGGTCACAGGGAGGGATAACACACTCTGCTTAGGACAGAATGACACAGTGAACACAGAACTCAAGTACAATGGAATATATCAGAGTAGCCTTGTAATGGACAAGCTGGCAATACAGGACAGCCTATATCCCCTTTGAACGGGGTAGAACGGCTTATAAACCCAGAGATTCACGAAGATGCAGTCGGTGTGACCGTTGGCGAGTATCTCCTATCGTAGGAAGATGCTAAATGCATGTAGATGTAGCAGCACACATCTCCTTTCTTGGGGTGCGGTGTCTTAAATGCCTTGGAGTGGTGTGCTCCGGAATCTGCATGCTGGAGTGTCCACTGGACTGTCCACTTGGAGCATCTTGGACTGTCCACCATAACACCGCAACATTGTGATACTGCAACACTGTGACACTACAACGCTGTGACACTGCAACACTGTAATACTGTAACACTCCATGGTGGCTACCGGGGGAAGGGCTGAGAGGCAGAAAGGCTAAGGCCAGGGGAGGGGCAAAAACAGAAGGGGCAGAAGGGTTACAGGCAAAGGAGGCGGGCGGAGGAAGGCGGCCATGGCGCGAAAGAGAGCTAATGGGGGAAGGCAGAAGGCAGGAGGGAGGAATGTGCAAGGTGGAGAAAGGGCAAAAGGGCACAAAGGGCTGGAAAGCTTGGGATAAGGCGCACGAAGGGTGGGCTGGGGCTCAGGAAAGGGCGGAAGGGCAGGTGCAGCAGGCAGAATGCGGGGGGGGAAGCAGACGCAGGAGGGCAGAAAGGCGCCATGGACACGGGGGCGGGGGCGGTGCGCGGCGCACAGTATATGCAGGCAGAAGCCAAGCCACGGGGGGAAGCTCCAGCTCCTTACCATGCTTTTTCTCTTGTTGATCTTCTGCCATCAGGAGGCTTATATAGTCATGACCCTGCTACACCCTTTTCCACAGCTACCAGGCAGAAGTCTTCCCATTTGCTCTAGTTGTAGTTTTGCCTTTGACAATGGCAACTCTTCCACAGTCTATTGCTCTAAATCCCATTGGGTGCAGTAAACAAGTTACAAATGCTCAACGGCTCTCTTCAAGTGGGCCTTATAACCAATCACTAAGGATTTAGAGGGCAGAGTAATCTCTAACAATCCCATCTCCATCCCCCCATGGACTAACTCTAAGGCCCAATGAGATAAGATGAAATCTTGTAGCACCATAGGGTGAAAAAGTGCATTAAGACATGAGCCCCCAATCTCTTGATTAAGAGCCCAATGAGTACACAGCCACATCTGCACTCTAGAAAGAATTGTGAAGATCCTCAAGAGCTTTGGTAAATATGCTTTCCTACTTTGGCATGGGTAGTGGACAGCGCCAAGAAAACAGAAAAGACAGTCAAGATACTCCCTCTCAAGATCTCCAATGAGGAACCTTGCACGTTACTTTGTAATGGGTTGTATACAACTTTGTGTGAACTAACTCTGAAACCCAATGCCAAGAAAATAGAAAAGATGCTCAAGCTGGTCCCTTTCAAAAGCTTTGGTCTCTGCACCATGCACCTCTAGTTATCACTCTCTACTAAATGTCTTCCAAGGTTCATCTTAATCATGTTACCTCATGAGTCCCAAGTAAAAGCCTTTGGCATCGGACAAAGTGCTGATGTCAAGTGATTCTTGCTCATCCAACATACACAATTGGATCTAAGCAAGAAACAGTAGCCCTAGACAGAATGCCTGGAATTAAAGGTCACTTTACTAATATCAATTTAAAAAAACCACTCAAGGTTTTATCTACAGTGTAAGTCATGCCATGATGCTGGTATTTTCAATGTTTGCATTAAAACAACATTAAGTTCCATGGGAATTAAAATGGGATAAAAATCAACCATTATGAAAATTATACAGAAACAGTACCCTGTTTAGCATTTACCAGTTTAGCCCCAGCTTCACCACCTTTGCGCACTCCTTCCTCGATAACGTCCAAGCATAAGAAAGGATAGCTGACATTTGGGAATCTCCTCTTGGCAGAAGCTCTTGTACTATTGAGTATTCTTAATGCCTCGTCTGTATCCCCAAGTTTATCCATCCGGTGCAGTGATACGTACCAAGATCTCTTAGTACTTGCCATTTCCAAGGCCTGTCTTCTTGCCGTGACCAATAAACTTGAGGACCCAACAACTACATCAATTAGACCAGCTTCTCTTGCCTCTTCCGCATCAATACTCTTTGATGTCTGCATCATTCTTATTGTCAGACTTCACTTCAAACATGACACTTGGTTTAGGGTTTAGAACGATGAACCAAGCTTAGGGTTAAAGAGTTATAGCTACAAAACTAGTAACAGTCAAGAGTTATTACAAGCAGCATGTCCAGTGCTTTTTCCATCCCCACCAACCGAGGTAATCGTTGTGTTCCTATAAAGTACATTCACATCATCAAACAGATTTTACAAGTATTCATTGGATCTTCCTTGATAGTGAAATAGCAGTTAATAGTACTCTACATGAAATAGTAGTTAACACTACTCTTTTTTTTAATGGGAAAAAGATCGTTCTATTAGTTACCAAGAAAAACAGCCAAAATGGAGAAGTACAAATCCATCCCCAAATGGGAAACGAGAGTCAAGATGACAACCATCCATCTCTCTTGTGTCTTGCACTCTCTTGGGTGTGTGTGTGTTTGCTTGCGAGGAACTCAAGCTCTCTCTGTCCCCACCGAGCCACGAGCTGAGCTAACTAGGTTGACGTACCGACCAATCTCCTCCTCGCGACGTCCCATACCGCCACGAAGCTACCCTTGCGGGCCTCGAGACTGCTGCCGGCCTCGACTGCGTAGAGCAGGTGCACGTCTGCACTAGATCCAGGCTCCAAGGCCATAGAGCTCTCAAAAACTCGCGAGACTCTCTATATCACTAATGACTAACCTTGGCCACCCTTTTATAAGGTCTTGGCTGGTCACCGGGCGTCCACACTTGGGCGCCCGCCTGTCCATACTTGGGTGCCCGCCCGTTAGTCTATCCCTAACTCAGCTCGCCAAACACCCTGCCTAGCTCCAAGCTTCCCCAAACCTCGAAGCTAGTCTTGCGTGTGTGTAGCACACGGTAGATACACACGGTGCACATGACATACTCCCCTTCCTCTAAGAGCTCACTCCTGAGCTCACTAAAAAGCCAGGGTAATCTCTCTGAAGAGTAGTCAATGTCTCCCATGTAGCCTCCTCCTCAACACGATCCTTCCACTTGATCTTGTATTCCGTGATAAGCGTATTACGTAATCTTCTTTCACGAAATCCAAGAATCTTTTCAAGTTCGTGCGGAACAAATGTCATGTCCTCGACATCTATAATTTCTTGAGGAGTAACTAACTGGTCACCCAGTACTTCCTTAAGTCTATTGACATGAAATACAGGATGAACTTTCACATGAGAAGGCAAATTCAATTCATATGCAACTGAACCAATCCTTCGTGTAATACGAAATGGTCCACAGTATCTAGGGGATAATTTCGGAGATCGACCTGTCCGTAAAGTCTCGGACTCTTTGGGAACTCGTAAATACACTATCGTTCCTTCAGAGAACTCTCTGGGTGAACGATGTCTATTAGAATATAACCTATCTCGGTCTTGAGCAGTTCTAATATATTCTTTCGCAACTCGTAACATTTCCTGCATATCTTGCAAAAAAATACGTGCTGCATCATGCTGAAGTCCTGAGAATCCTACTGTAACAGGTGATCTAGGTTGAAAACCATACATAAGCATGAAAGGACTAAAACCTCTACTCGTATGCTTAGTACTGTTATATGCAAATTCTAACATAGAAAGATAATCCTCCCATGAACTCTGTCTTTCGGATACATATGCTCGAAGCATATCCTCCAAAATTTGATTCACTCTTTCAGTCTGGCCATCAGATTGAGGATGATCGGAGGAACTCAAATGCAAAGTTGTTTCCAACTTCTCGAAAACAAGTTTCCAAAAATCACTCGTAAACTTAGAGTCCCTATCACTGACTATGTCTTGCGGTAACCCGTACAGTCTAAACAATTGCTTGATAAACTGTCCTGCTAATTGCGTAGCTGTAATAGTCTTCCGGGTCGGTAAAAATCTAGCCATTTTTATCAAGCGATCTACCACAGTCCAAATAGAATCGTGGCCTTGATGTGTTCTTGGCAATCCGGTAATAAAATCCACGGAAATACTTTCCTATTTATTACCTGGGATTTGCAAAGGATGCAATAACCCAGCCTGTCTAAAGCGTTCAGCTTTATTTGCCTGACAAATTTGACACTTGAGAACATAATCTTCTACATACCCTTTCATCTTTGGCCAATAAAAAGTGTGTTTTACTAACGATAGTGTCCTGTGTACCCCAGGGTGTCCAGCAGAAGGAGCGTCGTGTGACAGTCCTTAAGAATCTTGGACATAATGTCCGAAATCTGTGATACACAAATTTTATCATTACGGAATAGTAAACCATTCCGAATCATCCACTGGCCTCCTGCAGCCTGAATGGTAGACTGCTCAGTCATTGAGTCGTGGTCAATCAATGAGCTCCCGTCCTGGATCTTCTGCCAAAATGGACCAAAATAACTATCAGTCTTGCAAAGCCCTCTCAATGACTGAAATAAGTCAGTAGAAATCTCGATGAATGACAAAGTATTCACCTCTCGAATTTGACTAAGCACATTTGCAACACTATTCATGGACCCTTTCTGATAACGGATCTCAAAATAAAAATCTTGCATTAATTCAGCCCAACGAGCTTTCCTTCCTCTCAAATCGTCCGCATCACACACATACTTAATTGACTGATGATCAGTCAATACCACAAACTTGAAGCTATATAAATAATGTCTCCAAACCTTGAGAGCATGAATCACAGCATAAAGCTCCTTCTCAAGGGTTGGCCAACGAGATTGAGTGTCGTCTAGCTTTTTACTTTCAAAAGCAACCGGTCTACCATCTTGAAATAAAGCAGCCCCGATAGCATAGTCACTGGCATCAGTTTCAAGAACATAAGACTAACTAGGATTGGGTAATGCTAAGATAGGTGCTTCCTTGACTTTATCTTTCAAAAGTCTGAAGGCCATATCCAAATCGTTATTCCAAGTGATAGGCTGATTTGACTTACGTCCACGATCTTTCAATAAGTCGGTCATCGATAGTGTGAGCTCAAAGTACTCCCGCACAGATTTCCGAAGAAAAACAACAAAACCGAGAAAAGAACGAAGTTGTTTCACTGTACGCGGTATAGGCCAGTCCAGAACCTTCTGAACTCGGTCATAGTCAATGCTCAATCCATCTCTAGTGATCTTGTGTCCCAAGTAAATGATGTCTGTCATAAAAAACTCACATTTACTTAACTTAGCATATAATCGATTCTGTCTTAAAATAGATAAGACAATCGTGAGGTGTCTAACATGATCCTTAAGAGTACGACTATATATCAAAATATCATCCAAGAACACCACCACAAATTTTCCCAAATGTTCACGAAAAAGATCATTCATCATTTGTTGGAAAGTGGCTGGAGCATTGGTTAACCCAAAAGGTAATACGAGAAACTCATAATGACCATACCTAGTCCGAAAGGCGGTTCTTTCGACATGCCTTTCATGAATACGTATCTGGTGATAGCCAGTACGTAAATCTATCTTCGTGAAATATTTCGCTCCTGCTAACCGGTCAATCAAGTCATCTGATCTAGGGACAGGATAACGGTTCTTAATTGTCAGCTTGTTCAATCTCTTGTAATCTATACATATTCTCCAGGTGTTGTCCTTCTTTCTCCTAAGCAACACAGGTACAACCCAAGGTGATTTACTTAGACGGATCTGGCCCATCCTCAATAATCTTCGAGTTGTTTAGCCAACTCATCTTCCTCAGCTTGGCTCATCCTGTAAGGTAGAATACTGACAGGATGGGCACCAAGGATCAAGTCAATACGATGATCTACTGCCCTTTCAGGTAGTAAACCCGATGGCAGTTCCTTAGGAAATATATCTTGAAACGAATCAAGTATCTTCTGTAATTCTTTGCTTTCAAACACACTTAATTAATTGACACCCATGGAAGGGATGAGAAAGGAAAAAAGTGAAATCAATACACAATGGAAAGCGGTATACAAAGAAGAATCCATTATATTTCCAAAATCAATTGTATTTACAAGAGGTCCCTGAGAGGGATCAATACAATCACCTAAAATACTATACGGGATGTTCCTATGCTGAAAAGAAAAAAACAATTGTATTTACAAGAGGTCCCTGAGAGGGATCAATACAATCACCTAAAAAACTATACGGGATGTTCCTATGCTGAAAAGAAAAAATATGACTAGACCAATCTATCTGGACTTGAAGAGCCTTAAACCACTCAATCCCTAATAACAAGTCTACATTTTCTAGGTGCATAACATAGCATTCCAGAGTATCTTTGTAGTCCTCAATCTGGATTGGAAACATCTCCACCTTTCGATCCCATACTTGCCTTCCCGTAGGTAGGCGTACCTCATAGGTATGATCGCTGGGTGTCGTATCAAGAATCAATTTCTGCATAAGTTTGTAGTTAACAAAGTTGTGTGAGCTGCCAGGGTCTAGAAGAATGTGGATTCGATGGCCATTCACTTCTCCATAAACTCGGAGAAGATCATGCAAGCCAAATACTTTAGAGTTGAACAGACAATCGGAACATGTACTAGGGCGAGAAAGTACAGTAATTGACGTACCTGTCAAAGACAACTGGTTAGCTGCCTTTGGCTTGGGTCCTGCGTTGGTCTTTGCACCCTTTTGCTTTGGGCACTCGTTACGCATGTGTCCTCTTTCTTCACAGATAAAACAATGTCCTTCCTTCTTGAGCTTTAAAACCCTAAGGAGTCATTTCTTCTTCGCTGGTGTCGAACTTGAATTCTTGGAAGGGTGGTCCGAAGACTTTCCTTTAGTCGAGTTAGCCATAGGTGCGAAGAACTTTCTTTTATGCTTGTTCCCCTGCTCGGTAACGGGTTTAGACTTGGAAGAGACCATTGTATCATCATAGATACGAGCTGAATGAATGGCTTCGTCCAATGTTTTGCATTTGTTATTTTTAACTTATAAACGATATGAGTCTCGTAAACCAGCTACGAAGAACCCCAAACAAAAGAGTAGTGGGATCCATCTTTGTAGCTTTCATCTGCAAGTCCCTAAACTTCTGGAGGTAGACCTCATAAGTGAGGTGCTGCGAGGTCATGGTCAAAGCTGAAAACCGGGCAACAACATCATGATCATCCTCTTTCTTGAGGAATTCCTTCTTGAAGACGTCTTCGAATTGTGCCCAAGTTGTTGGCTAGGGTTGAGTTCCTTCCACCAAAGCAAAGCTTTGTCTGAGAGGAAACCTGCTGCTAACTGGATTTCTTTTCCATCATCATATGAATGAAACTGAAAATGGACCTGCCATCCCCTTGGTATGTTGTTTTTGCTCACCCCCCCGAATGGTTCCGGAGTAATGTTGGGGCCTAAAGCAGAGACCAAGGTATCCATACCCAAAAGAGTAGAGAGGGTAGTGGTCAAGAGAGCGATGGAGTTTTGCAAAGCTTGCATCTGGGCTGCGATTTGTGCCTGACGTTCCAACGAAGAAGCTTCGATAGCTACTTTGAACTCTTGGAAATCTGATTTTGACAGATAATCGTAAAAAAGATCGGCATCGGTATCTTCCGTAGCCGGCAAGCCTTCGTGGTCAACAAGGGGCTCTAAATTCTTGGGTCGACACCGTGAAGAGGGCAAGCGGAGAGAAAATTCGGTATTGCACAAAAAATGCGAGTGAGCTTGAGAGCTTGAGAACTTGAAAACTTGAGAGATGTGTGGTAAGAAGCCCACTTAAGGGGTTTATATACCATGCCCCAAAAGCTACTTGAGCTTTTGCTTTTGTGTTTATATATATATACATATATATATATATATATACATATATATATATATATACATGGATATATATATTTTGTTTTCTTTAAAAAAACAAACACCTTGGAACATTGGAGGGGTTGTTAAACTTTTTTTTTAAATTTAATCTAAAAAAAATCAAAAGCATCGAATCCTTTTGTGTTTTTTTTTTCTCCATCCCTCCCAGATTAGCGCCGTCGGCTGCCTGTCTGTAGACGTCACCCACGCTGCTCCTGTCGCCGACTGCTGCCGGTGCTTGCTTTCATGTCGGCGCCTGAGGTCACACAGGTAGCCTGCGCCAGCCTCGCGTAGGCCTGGCCACAAGGTGGCGTGGGCTTGGGCACCTGCGTAGGCTTGGCTTGGGCACCTTCGTAGGCCGGGCTTGGGCGCCTACCCGCCTGGCCTAGGCGCCTGTGTAGGCCTAGCCTGGGCACCGTGGCCTAGGCGTCTGCCTACGTAGGCTTAAGCGCCGACCTACGTAGGCCTGGCCGACTGCAAAGCCTCCTACCCGCCTGCAACACTTCACGACCAGCAGCTCCAAAAGAATCGCATCTCTCTTCTCTCAGTATCTCTTGCGTTCAAAAAAACAACCATGTTTTTTTTCCCTGATTTCTCTCTGCTGAAACTATTTATACAGTTCAAAACCATCTTTCCTCTTCTTTGCAAAGCAAACAACCCTTTCTAGACCACAATCGCTATCATGACGGGTTCTTATGATGAAAAAACAACATACTGAATCTGAAAACAGCAGTATGCACAAAAAAAATAGCAAGCTTTTTTGAGCACATACCTTTCTTTGACCTCATCTTCTCTACCTACCGACTTGCTCGTTCACAAGGCATGCTTTGATACCACTGTCAAATCCCCACCGGATCTCCTCGTGATCGTTCCTGGTACGAGACCCGAATCCTGCAAACAAACAAACAAACAAGGGGGTGCAAGCCTGACTCACCTCCCAACCATGACAGCCGTGGGCAAGCCCACAGTCTTGGCTGTCCCTCCACCGAGCCACGAGCTGAGCTAACTAGGTTGACGTACCGACCAATCTCCTCCTCGCGACGTCCCATACCGCCACGAAGCTACCCTCGCGGGCCTCGAGACTACTGCCGGCCGCGGTTGCGTAGAGCAGGTGCACGTCTGCACTAGATCCAGGCTCCAAGACCATAGAGTTCTCACAAACTCGCGAGACTCTCTATATCACTAATGACTAACCTTGGCCACCCTTTTATAGGCTCTTGGCCAGTCATCGGGCGTCCACACTTGGGCGCCCGCCCGTCCATACTTGGGTGTCCGCCCGTTAGTCTATCCCTAACTCAGCTTGCCAAACAGCCTACCTAGCTCCAAGCTTCCCCAAACCTCGAAGCTGGTCTTGCGTGCGTCTAGCACACGGTAGATACACACTGTGCACATGACAACCACACAAGTGGTTTGCAATGGCAAGTGGGCTTTCCACCACTATCTGTAAGAACGGAACCGTGTAGCCAGACGTTGATGAAGGCCTCTCGGCGCTTGCTCATGCAGTCTAAGTGTAATTTGGTTGAACACAATGCTAATCAATACACTTAAATACACCAAGATTTAATGGACAACATGCTCAATACAAGAAGTAATTTGTTGAATTGACAAGAGACGCACAATGAGCCGGAATGGCCGACCCTCCCTCAAATAAAGTATATTGATCTTGGCAGAATCAAGTACATAGTGTCAAGGGCATTTCTGACCAGATTTCGATATCAATGCATATGAATACAGTATTGTAAACAAAGTGGTTGTCGGTGTAGAACTCACACTATCCTCTCAAGTGTCCATGTTCCCTACCATCTACTCTCTATTGTTCCACCAACACATGGTAGTAACAATCTGCATGAGAGCACATAGGACAAGAGAACACTACATAGGTATGTGATCTTGTAATCCGATTCCTCCTTCCTATTACTTGCTTCCATATTTAAGCATAAAAGTTGCAAGTAGAGTCGATGACAGCGGAAGTCTTCGCGATGGAAGTGCTTGGAGTGTTGGAATCTTCGATTTGTCGCAATTCTTCGCAACAAAAGTCTTGAAGAGGATGAAGGGAACCCTGGGAAAGCTTCCCCTATGGTTCAACTTAAGAAAGGAAGGCTGAAATTGGGTTTTCAACAAAAAGACCAGAAATTACAACAAGAAAGAGAGGTGTTTTGCTGAATTTCAGTTAATAGGAGTGTGTAGAAGAGTGATTAGCACCCGTAAACACTCTTGGAAGCTTGGGAAACACCCTAGCAAGCTTGGATATGAAGTTGGAAAGGAGAAAGTGCAAAAAATACAGTCCAAGAGGCCTCATGAAGGAGGCGCCTTCTCCTAGAGAGAGAGGGAAGAGTGAGGTGGTGAGTTATCCACTCTAGGTGGCAGGTAGGTGCTTTGTGGAGCAAGCTGGTTACTCCGTTTGTACAAAGGGGATAAGGTCTGGGCAGTGGACGTTGGATTTTGTCCAGCTCGAGACATCAGAGTGTGTGAACACCGCACTAGTTATAATTTATAAGTGAGTTTTGGTCAACCAAAACTTAATGAAGTGTGTACACACTCACTTATAAATTAGTGCTAATTCCTAAGGCTAGGTTTATAACCAATACTTACCACCCGTCACCACATGCCACATAACCATGTGAATAGACAGTTTCACACGCACAGTTCACAGGCAGGCGTCCCCTTACCCGGAACTACACATTGATTAAGCAAGCATGAAAACAGCATGCAATTTCAATTGTAAGCAAGCACATAAAGAAGCTATGCAATGCAGCATTAGTATGGACAATCCCCGTTCATGAGACTATACCAAAATAGAACTGCTCTAGAAAAGTGAACAAAGTACCAGACCCAATGGAATCCACCGGGCATTTCCGGGCATGTACACAGAGACACAAATCCCAACGGAAAGCTAGGTCCACAGTATCACATGAGTGGCATCAATCCCGGGCATATACAACTGCCGTGGACACCAATCCAATGTACATACATGATGAGAAAGCACAGGTGGACCAATTGGATGGCCAAATGTTGACATCTCCCCCGGCTTCTAAACAGTTGTCTGCAACTGAAAAGCATCCAAATATGTCTGAAGAACTCTTCATCTGCTCATTTAGCATCAATGGGAAGATAGTTCTTAAACTTCACAAGGTAACGCCTGACAACTTTGCCCTGCAGCAAGCTTGCGTTCCTTGTGATACACAATCTGCTCTGGCTGCAAGATCTCCTCAAGCTCATCCACTTCTGGTGGATTCTCAATGATCGTTTCACTGGGCTCCAGCCCTACATACTTGCGAAGGAGACTCACATGAAAAGCATTGTGTATGTGCCAATGACTAGGCAATGCCAATCTGAAAGCCACTTCATTGATCTTCTCAATCACTCGAAAAGGCCCATAGTACTTGGTTACAAGCTTAGGATATGCATTGTCTTTGCCAGGCCTCTTTGCAAGTCTTGCTTTCTCAAATTTTAGCAATACCGAATCATTCTCTTTAGCATCCAATTGCCTTCTATGCTTGTCGGCAGCCTTTTTATGCTTGTCTTGTGACCTTGCAATGGCTGTCCACACTGAGCAAAAGCAATATCCAAGTCCCTTACATACTCATTAGCTACAAATATCTCATCCTTTGTGCGAAGGATGGGTAGCAAAACCACCTTACCATAAACAATCTCAAACGGAACCTTTCCCGTAGATGCATGCACCATGTTGTTGAATGCCAATTCCACAAGCGATAAGCACTTCTTCCAAGAAGACTCCTGATCCGCCACATAACATTTCAAGAGATCCAACACGGCTAAATTTGCAGCCTCATTTTGCTCATCCGTTTGAGGGTGATAAGCTCATGAGAAGTCCGATTTGGTGCCCATGTTATCAAATAAGGCCCGCCAAAAGAGACTTGTAGTCCTGGGATCTCTATCCCCCACAATGGACTTCGGCATTTCGTGATGCTTGAACACTTATGTAAGATATATTTTAACCATATACTCAGCTTTGATGGTCTTTTTGACCGGTAAGAAGTGAGTTTGCTTACTAGACCTGTTCATAATTGTCCAAATTGCATCATTACCTTGTTGGGTCCGTTGGCAAGTCCATAATGAAATCCATTGTAATACTTTCCCATGGCTGCGTGGGAATAGGCAACGACTGAAGCAAACCCGATGCCTATTGCCTATCAAATTTCACCTTTTGACAGGTGATACATGCACATACATGTGCCTCTATGTCCTTCCGCATAGCTGGCCAAAAGAAATACCACTCAATCATATACGTAGTAGGCATTATGCCTCTATAACCAACATGTGGAGGACCATGGCACTCATCCTAAACCTTTTGCCTCATGTCAGACACCACACACAAGCACTTATCTTTCATGAGATAACCCTCTTTGATCACATAAGAGGTATGTGCATGACCAGCCATCAAATCAGCCCAAATAGTGCAAAATCAGCATCCGTGTGATACAAATCACGCATGGCAGACAAGTCTCCATGAGAGGCAACTGAAATAGCTGCTACATATAGCTTTCGTCAGAATGCATCTGCCAGTACATTCTTCTTTCCTGGGGTGTGTAAGATCTGAAAATGAAACATAGAGAGGAAATTGGCCATCCTCATTCTCTACATAGAGAGGAAATTGGTCATTCTCTATGCTTCTCTGACAATTTAGTTTGGGTAAGAAATTACCTCAAACTCTGGTGATCTGTTTTCACAGTGAAATCAACCCCAAGAAGGTAATGTTTCCATATAGTAAGTGCATGAATTACAGCCAAGGGCTCTTTCTCATAAATGCCAAGAGATAGCTCTGCATCATACAATCTACGGCTCTCATAAGCCATGGCATGTCCTTCTTGATTTAGGATAGCTCCTATGCAATTGCCAGATGCATCACATTCCACACTAAAAGGCTTTTGCAAATCCGGAATGATCAACATTGGACCATGAGTAGTTGCATCTTTCAATTTAAGGAATGCATCCCTCTACATTAGTCCATTTGAATGTGGTCTTCGTCTTTGTAAAATCATGCAAAGGAGAAGCAATCCATGCAAAGTGCCGAATGAATCTGGGGTAATAAGAGCATAATCCAAAAAAACTACGGATTTCATGCACCGAACTCAATTCGGGCCAATTTCGAATTGCATCAATCTTTGCAGGATTCATCTGCACTCCATCTTTGGGCACAATATGCCCAAGATAATGTATCTTGGACAAGAAGAACTCACTCTTCTTTGCATTTATGAAGAGTTTTTGCTTACGGAGTTCTTCAAAAACAATGGCCAAATGAGCTCTACGCTCTTCTTCGGTCTTCGAGAAGACTAGGATGTCATCAAAGAAGACAACTATAAATTTCCTGTACACGGAATATGCGATCCATCATTCTATTGCATGTAGCCGGGGCATTCATAAGACTAGAAGGCATAACACTCATAAAGCCCAAATGTTGTCCTGAAAGAAGTTTTATGTACATCCTCAAGCACTACACGTCCTTGATGATGCCCACTCTTGAGATCAATTCGGCTAGAGCATGCCGATCCATCCAACTTGTCAAGGATGTCGTCTATGCGTGGAATCGGAAACCGATTCTTGATGGTTAGCTTATTCAAAGCTCTATAATCCACACACATCGAAAGCATCCATCCTTCTTTTGAACCAAGAGGATAGGTGAACAATATGGTGAAGAGCTTGGCTGAACCAAACCCTTCTCAAGAAGCTCATTTATCTGCTTCATGATCTCCTCTTTTTGAGATGCACTCACACGATAGGCTAGCCTATTAGGTGGTGAGCTACCCGGCACAAGATCAATGCAATGATCTTCCGGTCATACGGGCGGAAACTCATTTGGTAACTCATCGACAAAACAATCATTGCACTCTTGTAAGAATTTCAACCTATCATTACTAAGTGTTTACATGTATACATTATTTTCCTCAACATGATCCCATACAAAAATCAAGTACACAAAAACACTCTCTTTCATTACTTTCTTAATTTGTACATGAGATACAAGGGAAATGGTATCACTCTCTTCACTAGCATCAATTACATGCTCTTGGCCTTTATGCTTGAAGGTGATCCTATTGGTCTTGTAAGCCTTGCACGGATCAATGCGTGTATGCCATGGCTTTCCAAGCAATACATCATAGCCATTCAAAGACGCCCCAAGAAAATCCTCATGATCCACACAGTCTTGAATGTGTATGCGTAACTTGCCAATAATAGGCATGACCTGCACTTCTCTACCAACAAAGGCAGCCCCTGCTTCAATTTGAGGACCCATGTCCTACACTTCAATACCCAAAACAGATGCCATCTATGTAGATATGAAGTTCTGAGTTGCACAACCATCAATTATGAACAAAGCGGGCTGATATTTAAGCTGTCCCCAAGCTTACATACAAACCTGTCTTTGCTATCATGTGAAGTATTGCCATGCACATCGGGAACCATATGCACATTGGGCTTTGATGGATTTGCATTATCACGCTGCTTCTTGTTTGGACATGCATATGCAATATGCTCGGTGCTACCACAAGTAAAGCATTTCCCCTTGCTTATATATTGCTTGTTTGGCTCCGGAGTGAGACCATAGTCTCTAACATTGAAGGAACGCTTCTTGGTAGAGTTAGTTTCAGCCTTTGGACCATTTTTATCTTGGTTTTGGTCCTTTTTAGGTGGCTGTCCATTATTTTGCAGGTTTTGGACAACCCTATCTTTGCCTTGAAATGAGAGTTTAGCCTTGTTGGATCGACTCAATTTGAGTTGCAATTGCTCGGTGGCAGTGGCGGTTGCAATTAGTTGGTGTAAGGTGTGACCAGGATACATTTGTAGTCCCTCTTTGCACACGAGTTGCAATCCCGATTGAAACCTTCTCTTCCTTTCCACCTCGGTGACATGCATAAATGGAGACACCTCCAAACACACTTTCCAAAACTTTTGTACATATGCATTCACTGTTTCCCTCTCATTTTTCTTCACCTAATCCCACTTCATTGTTATCTTATTCAATGCATTGGGAGATAAGAATTGAGCATAGAACCTCTTCTTGAACTCTTTCCATGATCTAACAGGATTCGATGAGAGCTTCTCTGTGAGCCACCAATGGGCAGCAATGCCTTTCATGAACATGCTTACAAGCTGGATCATGGATTTCTGAGTGATATTCTCATCATTGAAAGCAATGTCAAACTGGGCAATGAAAGAAAGTGCCTTTGATGCATCATATTCCCCATGATATGCGTCAAACTTTACAAATTTGTCTCCGGCTTTGAAGTCACGAGACTTTGATGCATGTGCCTACATCTCAACATATTTTTCCGCATGATTGTTCATTGGGATAGCCCCCATGACTGGCGTCATTTTAGGAGCAAAAGGTGATACATGAGGCATAGATACATGTGCCCTGTAAGCATAAGGCATGGCTGGCCCCTCAACATGCATTGGTGCATTTTAGGAGCAAAAGGTGATACATGAGGCATAGATACATGTGCCCTGTAAGCATAAGGCATGGCTGGCCCCTCAACATGCATTGGTGCATTTTCAGCCATAGCTTCTCCCTCACGAGTACACTCGAAGACATGAGTGGCATGAGAGATACGCGGAATATCTGCACCAACAGAAAATTGCAGCCAATGTGCATGCACATTTTCAACCGGCAATGGCATTTGACATACATTTAGACCACAGCCATAAACATTCTTAGACATAAGCTCTTGTTCGGGCACCTCTGGGGATTCCAAGACATGTGGGATGGTTGCCTTTTCTGCATAGGCATCCTCGATACAAGCCAAGTATGCACATGCTGCATCCCTCGATTGCATGTGCAACTCTTGAGCAATCATTGCCATTGCATGATCCATATAAGATTCAGCTTTCTTGGCTTTCAAACGGTCATGTACCAATGGATCCTCGCAACGGTAGGGCTTCAATTCTTCTTGTTGTGCATGGAGAAGAGCCTGCATACGAGTAAGTTCAACCCTCAAGACTATGGACTCTTCTTCCTGCATCTTCTCTTTGCCACGAGACGGCTGTCCCACATATTCATGTTCCCTATTGTGCACCACATGAGTTTGCTCATCCTGTAAAGCATTGAAGGCATGCATTTCATTGTCGCCGCCTCTCGTGTTAGCATCTTCAACATTCTTTGTATGATTGTTCATAGTGTTCTAAGTGTAGAGATAGCTAGTGTTCACTGTGGTCGTCTTTCACGATAGAAGTGAAAGAGAACCGTATGCTTTGATACCAATGTAACTTGGTTGAACACAATGCTAATCAATACACTTAAATACACCAAGATTTAATGGACAACATGCTCAATACAAGATGTAATTTGACAAATTGGCAAGAGACACAATTAGCCCGAACGGTTGGCCCCTCCCTCAAATAAAGTATATTGATCTTGGGAGAATCAAATACATAGTGTCATGGGCATTTCTGACCAGATTTCCATACCAATGGATATAAATACAATATTGCAAACAAAGTGGTTGTCGGTGTAGACTTGCAAGTCACGCTACCCTCTCACGTGCCCATGTTCCCTACCATGTGCTCTCTATTGTTCCAGCAACACATGGTAGCAACAATCTGGAAGAAAGCACGTAGAACAAGAGAACACTACACAAGGTATGTGATCTTGTAATCCGGTTCCTCCCTCCTGCTACTTGCTTTCATATTTAAGCATAAAAGTTGCAAGTAGAGTCGATCAGAGCAGAAGTCTTCACGATGGAAGTACTTGGAGTGTTGAAATCTTCGATTTGTTGCAATTCTTCGCGACAAAAGTCTTCAAGAGGATGAAGGGAACCCTGGGAAAGCTTCCCCTATGGTTCAACTTGAGAAAGGAAGGCTGAAATTAGAGTTTTCAGCAAAAAGACCAAAAATTACAACAAGAAAGAGAGCTGTTTTGCTGAATTCAGTCATTAGGAGTGTGTAGAAGAGTGAATAGCACCCGGAAACACTCTTGGAAGCTTGGAAAACACCCTAGCAAGCTTGGATATGGAGTTGGGAAAGAGAAAGTGCAGAAAATACAACCCAAGAGGCCGCATGAAGGAGACGCCTTCTTCTCCAGACTCAATGGAACACCAATCCACTAGGCATTTCCGGGCATGTACACAGAGACACAAGTCTCAACGGAAAGCCAAGTCCACAATATCACATGAGTGGCATCAATCCCTGGCATATACAACTACAATGGACACCAATCCACTGTACATACATGATGAGAAAGCACGGGTGGACCAATTGGATGGCCAAATGGTGACACTAAGCCACCTTGAAGCTGCCCCCACTTACCTTGGAGTGTATGAATATATCGAGCCAAAATGCTCTCGATAGACTCCGCTCGTAGGGTGAGGGTGCCTTCGATGGATTTGCTACATTGGGCTCTCCATATATGCCACACAGCTATACTGTTGCAAATCTCCCATCTCTAGCTAGAGCTTGGAGTCCAACGGCCTATAGGAGGACTGGAACTAACATTGTGGAAACCTGAAGGGCTGGTCCCCCAGCTTCCTCCTCATATGGCATGATGATCGCGGCCTTAGTGGCTCAAGCAACTGTGCCCCACATAACAATACGGGCGGGGGCCCAATCCATGGTGAAAATGCATGGGATCCTTTGCCAGACTTGCTGAGCCTTCGGACAATCCCAAAGACCGTGACGTTGAGACTCCTAGGGATAGCCACACCTCTGACATAATGCTGGTCTACCCCCAATGGCCAACCAAGTGCCAACTACTAAGCTCCTATGTGCCAACTGCCACATGGAAAGAGCGATCTTCCACAGCCGAAAATTATCCCACAACCGCTTCCCCAAAAATTTGAGAGAAAGTGCGGCGGCAGGCCCTAAGACTGCCAATGTGTAGTTGTTGTTGCAGTGCCCTCCGCCTCTTGCTTATGAATCCTGCAACCCAACTGTGTAGTAAGCAAAGAAGGGCGTACCACGTGTCTCCTCACTATCCTATGGATCCTACCATGTCCACTCTCCTGGGTCCCACTTGAGACTCTTGACATGCCGGCCCTCCCACACTGCCAGAGTCTCTCTCTGGCCACCCACTTTGGCTAGTTGATATTACTCTACATGATAAATACAAAAGAGGTGCTATAATTTTCATGGATGTGCATGTGCCTACTTACATGCTTGCTTTACATGTTACGGCTCTCACGATGCTTCATTGAGGTAACAGTTGCTATGATCTCAGATGAGAACTTTGTCAAGCAACCATCCATTCAAGATGGTCAGAAATTCTGGAAAGACCTAAGCTCTGATATCAAGGGAACCCTACTAAGACTCGGTGTTTAAGAGATGAAAGACAAAAAAAGATACAAAAATCCCTAAAACACAACGGGGGCTCAAGTTCACTCTACCACATGCACTCCGTGTTGGTACTCCAACCACACACCTAGGAGGAGGGGCCTAGAATTGATGCGTATACTGCTAAAGTGAAATATCTTGCACAATTGGGGTTCCGACCGATTGTGGATTCCTGAAGAGCATGGTCCACAGGAGCTAAACTTGGAGGAAGGTCTGGACCAAGGGATCTGTGGTGCTACAGTAGCCCGCCCCCACTTCATCTTCCAACTCTCCAAAGACCACCTCTTGGCCTATGCAAGAAGGCCTTGTTCCCCATCGTGATGAATCAGAACTACTTGACTGGCTCCAAGCAACGGAAGGCCTGACATCCTACATGGTGGACATCACGGAGGTACCAAGCGACTCCACCAACCCTTCCTCTGAGCACTATGAGGCTGTAGGGCACAGAGAACCCGTTACAGTCGCCATAGAGGGCGAAAGACGGTCAAATCCCTCTCCCACAAGGCCGACAAGCACCCACCCACAAACCCGACCACTTCCCCACTGACCACGCAAAGAGAACCACCTCAGGTGTCTGTGGAAGCACCAAATTTTCCCGTGGGGGAGTGTCCTAAGTCCTGGGAAAGACCACTTCGGCACCTTCCCAATTTACCACCAACCAACTCACAACCCCACTCCCCTCTCCGAAGGACTTGAGACAGGAGAACCACTTAGCCTTCCATCTTGCCAAGATCCCGTCCAAGAATTCAATCTTGGCAGTTCAAAGGAGCCTTGTCCCATCCTGTTAGCCTCTTGGTTGTGGGATCACCCCACCCTACTTGAGCAAGCCGCTGCCTTCTTCCAATCTTATAAGGATGTCTTTGCCTGGACATACAAGGACTTGGAAGTGTTCCAGCAGACATTGGTGTTCACACCATACCTCTCGAGGAGGAAACTCAACCCATTCGTAGACGGGCCTACAAGCTCAACATAGAGTATGTAGAGGCTGTCAAGGTGGAGCTGGAAAAGATGGACGACACCCAAATCATCTCCCATGTGGAACACTCCGAATGGCTTTTCCCCATGATAATCTCTCCCAAGAAGAAGACCAACAAGATCCACATCTGTGTGGCCTTCCGGTCTCTTAACAAAGCAACCATCAAGGATGGATTCCCCCTCCCGTTCATGGATCGGGTTTTAGAGGCTGTTCCTGTACAGCTTTATGGATGAGTTTAGTGGGTACAATGAAGTCACCATCCACCCGGACGACCGCCCAAGATAGCTTTCGTCACACAATGGGATACCCACACCTGCAACAAGATGCCCTTTGGGCTGTGCAACGCTCCAGCCACCTTCCAATGGATTGTCACCAATATCTTCAAGGAGTACCTCCTCAGCTTTCTCCGTACTTTCATTGACGATTTTTCTAATATCACAAGTACTCACCTTGTCTCTCGGATAGAGGCCTTCCCAGAACATCTCTCTCAATTAGCTCTAGTTTTCGCGGAGTGTCACTCCTCTTGGCTATGCCTCAACCCCTTTAAGCGTCATTTCTTAGCGGTCCAGGGCACCCTCCTCAGTCATCATCATCTCTTCTCCGAAGGTTTGGCTCCCCATCCCGAAAAAATCATTGCGATCCTTCAACTTCCTCCACCCATCAGCCCAAAGGAACCCATGTTTTTGTCGGACACACCAGCTATCATCATCGTTTCATTGATATGTATGCCGATGTGGCCCTTTCACTGACTCACCTAGTCAAGCCATCCACAATCTTCCAGTGGTCTGGCCCCGCCTTTGCCAATTTCTCCTATCTCAAAAAGCGCCTCAAAGAAGTTTCCATTCTCATCCCACCCGATTGGACGACCATCTTCCATGTCCATACAAATGCAAGCCTCACTGTTGTGGGCGCGGTTCTTACTCAACCCAGTGTGGAATACAAGATGGACAACCAATCTACTATGCCAGCCCACCTCCTCACACCCACTGAACAAAACTACAGCACCACTGAGTGGGAAGGCTTGGCTATAGCCTATGCTTGCCAAAGTTCCGACACCATCTCTTAGGCTTCCACTTCATCGTCATCTTTGACCACCATCCTTTCAAGTATCTTCTCAACAAACCCCAAGTGGCGGGTCGTGTTTGGCGATGGTTGTTGCGCTTCCAAGAATTCGACTTTGAGATCATCCTTCACCCGGGCAAACATCACGTCATGGCGGACCACCTCTCCTGCATCGACACTAGGGAGCCTGCAACAACAGGTATTGATGCTGACCTTCCTAATAGTGTCTTTTCAAAGTTGATGCCGCCCCGAACTGGTATGGGGATGTCCTTGCTTACTTTCCACAAGACACTTTCCAGTTGGCACTAGCCCAAAGAACAAGCGCTGGCTTTTGGTGAAGAACGGACCCTTCCAAATCATAGCTCACCAACTCTACAAGGCTGGTTATGACGGTGTTTTATGAAGGTGTGCCAGCCCTCATGAAGTGCCTCACCTCGTCGAAGATGCCCATTCTAGCCCTAGTGGTGGCCACAATCTCGGGTGCCCTCTTGTTCCAATATGGCCTATGGTGGCCAACAATGTTCAAAGATAGCATTTGTGTAATAGGATCCTCAATTAAGAATACTTCCACTGCATGTTACAGAACAATATAGCAATAACCATGTAGCAGTTCCAATGGTATATACAATGAGCTGCCATAAAAGGCAGAATAACATAAAAGAAACAGTCTTAAGAAACACTAAGAACAAAAAATGATTGGTGTGGTCCTCCTAGGTCACAACCGTCCACTAGAAGGACCGGGGGAGCTGTGATAGGTAGGAAACCCTTGAGAGGTAGCAATGGTAGCTGTGGTGCTCGTAGAAGGAGTGCTGGAAGGTGGTGCCGCAGGAATACTGCCGAGACCACCAAAAGCGAACTGGAGTGTCTGTCGAATCCCTTGAAGCTGTGCTGCCTGCTCCCAAAGAAATGGGAGCACGGAGAGGTCATGTTGTGCGGCCTTAAGGCGAGAGCGAGTGGCCTCAAGGTCCGCCTCAATGGTGGTGAGGCACGCCCGTAGGGAAGCTAACTTAGCTTCCAAAGTGGATCGCCAGCTCTCGGATGCTATAAGAAGGTGGCGCAGCTCAGTGCACTCATTACGTGACTCCAAGAGAGAGGCCTGGGCCTACTGAAGATGGTGCTGGAGAGGTGTTGCGGCTTCTGAGCGGGCCTGAGTGAGGGCAACCTGTGCCTGGCGAAGCTCACTGCGTATGCATTCCAACTCGCAAGAGAGAAGGATGAAGTAGTCCGTGAGATGCTCTAAGTACATGCGTGTGTCAAGGGAGATTCTGTCAAAGGCCCGGACGAGGCGGCGAGCACGAGTAGGGCGAGGCAAGGAGAGAGGGGGTAGCCTGATGAAGAGCAGGACATTCCAAAGTGGGTCAAGAGTGGCATCAGTGAAGGGAGAGCCACTGCGGGTGCGGGATGGCGAGGAAGAGGATAAGTGGGTGGCAGCGGAAGAGTGGGTCGGCAGAGGATGGTGAGGGTGGGGTGTCACGCGAACGAGTGGAGAGGCCCAGTGAGGTGTCTACAGTGTCTGCGGGACTGGAACTGGCAGGAAGGGGTGGGGATGGCGGGGAGTGGATATCCTCGAGGGAAGGAAGCAGCTCGAGATCAAAAGCTAGGGGGGTGCGGCTGACAGTAGGGGGTGTCGAAGAGGCAGGGATGCAAACTGGAGCAGGGGTGGGAAGCGTGCAGGCAGAGGTGGTGGTGCTGAGAAACAGGGGAGATCCAGGATCCGAAAATGGTGGTGGCAGCAACAGTGGGGGAGAAGGAAGTGAAGGTGAACACAGGGCTGGAGGTGCAGGGGGTGGTGCGGCAGCATTGGCGAGGGCGAGGAGAATCCTAACGTACCCATGCCCGAACCCGATGGCGCTGATGGCTAGGAGAAGGGATGCTACCAGTGTGGGCGAGGCGAAGAAGGATGGCGGTGAGGAAGCGGATGGAGAACCACGAAAATTGGAGCCATTCAGATTGTGGTACCGGATGTGGAACTAACGGAATTTGGCCCGGATGGATTTGTAGATGAAGTGGCCGAAGGGAAAGGGTGTGTCGGGGCAAAGGCAGTAGAAAGCTTCTGTGGCGTGGGCGGAGATGAGAGGGCGAGTGGTGGAGGGGATGTCGCGGAAGAGGAAGTAGTAGTGGGAAAAGGTGTAGAGTTGGAGGTGCTGGAGGTGGGGTGGAGAGGAACCACCACCACTTAGGAGAGATATGGTGGTGGCACCGAGTTCTATGGGCAGCCTGCCTGTGATCATGGTGTTGAAGTTGCGGCGTGCTACTGAGGGGTGTGGGGGACCAATGAGTGCGGTGAAGTGCTGTGCGGAGAGGCAGTTGAGAAGGGAAGGGTGGCTGAAGAAGAGAATTGCAGATGAGAAATGCACAGAGGAAGGGGTCGCGAGTGGGAAGGGGCAAGGAGGCGAGACCCGCCAACCCAAGAGAGGTGAGCTCAGTGGAAGTGAAGAGAGTGGTGACAGTCGAACATGGGAGAGGGTGCGGCTCATGGAAGTGGATCTGAAAGGAGTAGTGGTTGGAGTGTGGTGTGGGGTGCTAGGGAAAGGGGTGACCTCAAAGGGGAGGACATCGGATGAGGCGAAAGGAGGTGCCCGAGAGCTCCAGGGAAGATTGTGGATCGTCACCGGTGAAGAGAAGATGTTGACGCCCCGGATGAGGTGGTGTGGTGGGAGGAGGCCATGGCAAGGAACAAGAGAGGAGGAGAGGTGGAGAGCCGGTCACCGAGGGGGTGCCAAGGGCTGTTGGAAATTGAGGGCGACGAAGGCCTATGCGCACGGGTATGCGCAAGGAGGTGCGCAAGTGGGTATAGCCAGGTTCACAAGGTGGGGGTGCACAAAGGATATGGCAAGGGGTATGCGCCAAGGGAACGGGTATTCGCAAGGAGGAAAGATGGGTGTGCGAAAAAAAGAGGGGGCAAACAGGTGTGCGCAAGGGGGGGGTGCGCTAGAGAGAGTGTCGTTTTGGGGTGCTCAAAGGCGGGTATGGAGGTGCGCTAGAGAGATGGCCTTGGGGGGTGCTCAAGAGGGTATGGGGGGTGTACAAGAGGGGTGGTGGATGCGCAAGGTGAAGCGCAAGGGGAGAAGATGGGCATGCGCAAAAGGGGGGCAGACAGGTGTGCGCAAGGGCAGCCAAGGATGCACACGACAAAAGGGGCGGAAGGAATTCAGCCGATGGGGTGCCTGATTGGGAATAGTGGAGGAGGGCATAGGGTGCACAAGATGGAAAGTTGGAGAGGTTAAAAAGCGTGGGGGGTCCTCAAGAGGCAAGGCGGGTGGGGGTGCGCAACATGGAAAAGCGAAGGCCGGTGGGGATGCGTAGGAAAGAAGGGGGCATGGGGGTGCACAAGAAGGAAGGTGGCAAAGGGTGGGCAGCCGGGGCCCAAAGTAGGAGGCGGGTAAAAGCATGGGGTCCCCTAAGGTGAAGGCACATGGGGGGGAAGGTGGCAAATAGTGGGCAGCCGGGTCCAAATTAGGAGGCCACGAAAAGTGTGGGGGTCCCCGAAGGAAATGGGGGAAGCATGGATCTCCAAAAAAAAAAATCATTTTTTTTTGGCGCTTGCCCTCTCTCTCTCTCTCTCTCTCTCTCTCTCTCTCTCTTTCCGCTTGTCTTTTTTGTTGCTTCTCTTCTTTCTTTCTTTTTCTTTTTCTTTTTTTTTCCTCTTTTTTCTCTTTTTTCGGGTTGGTCTTCCATTTAAGGAGCGAGGCTAGGGAAGATCGGTGGGTGAGACGAGGACCCCGAGTGGCCGATACAATTTGACACAAGAGTCGTTGATCAACGGAAGTGCCTGCCCATCCAAAGTGTGGAGCTCTACCACGCCTTGGGGTACAATTGCGTGGACGATGAACGGGCCTTCCCATGCAGTAATGAGCTTTTTGGCATGCTTGAGGTACCGGGCCTGCTAGACAAGAACCAAGTCGCCTTCCTTGAATTGCCCACGACGCAAGTGACAGTCATGCCATGCTTTGCGGACGGTTTTGTTCAGTGGCCAATGCTTCACTGGCACTGGCACTGGCACTGGCACTGGCACGGGCACGGGCATGGGCACGGGTTTCCTCGAGGATAGAGAGCCATAAGATACTTGCTATGAGGGACATAGGAGCGTGGAGAGCCCATCCTAGGGGAGCCACTATTGAACTCGAAGGGGGAGACTGCCTCAAGACCAAATGCGAGAGTGTGCTGTGTGGTGGCCTTGGAGGCTGTGCGGTAGACCCAAAGCACGCCAATCAAGGCATCTGGCCATTGTCGAGGTGGAAGGCTTTGTGAAGCAGCCTGCACAAAACCTTGTTGGTGCTTTCAGCTTGACCTTTAGCACGAGGATATAGGCACAGGACTTCCTGTGGAAGATCTGATACTGAGTAAGGAGGGTGGTGATCAACTCATTGACAAAGTGGGTTCCACGATCACTGGTGATCTCCAGGGGGGACCAAATCAAGCGAAGATATGCTCGCACAAAAATTTTGCCACTGTCTAAGATGTGCAGTCTTTGGTGGCTACGGCCTCGGCCCATTTAGTGGCATAATCAGTGGCCACAAGAATGTACCTACATCAACTGGGGTGGGCCATGGGTTCAATGGGTCCCACGAAGTCTAGTCCCCATTTTTCAAATCGAGACCATCCCAAGGAGATGTGGAGAGGTCTGTTGGCCTGCTTGCTTGGCTTGGGGGCACACCTTTGACAAATGTCACAAGATTGGGCATGAACCCGGCAATCCTTGAACATGGTGGGCCACCAAAGTCCTGAGTGAAAAAGGGGTTCAGCAGTGGTGTGACCAGAGTAGTGAACCCACCATGGACCGTCATGAGCATCCTCCACAAGCTAAGGGACTTCATGTGGGTTGACACACCGGCGGAGGACACCATCCTAGCCGGCTTTGTAGAGTTGGCCAGCCACTAGTTGAAATGGATGGCTTTTTAGCAAGAGCCGACACTTGTCCTTTGGAGAGAGACCTACCGAAAATTCGCTTGTGGACAAAAGAGCAACTACATCCCCATACCAGGCTGGGGCAGCATCTACCTTGAAAAGCACACCATCAGGAAGATCATCATTGATACCTGCAGGGGTGGCGGGCTCGCCAGAGTCGATGCGTGAGAGATGATCCGCCATCACATGGTGTTTGCCTGGCCGCAGAAGGATCTCAAAGTCAAACTCTTGGAATAACAGAAGCCATCTCCACACTCGGCCCGCCACCTAGGGTTTGTTGAGGAGGTACTTGAGAGCGTGATGATCGGTGATGACGATGAAGTGCACACCCAGATGTAGTGGCAAAACTTTTGACAGGCATACACTATGGCCAGAGCCTCCCTTTCTGTAGTGTTGTAGTTTCTTTCTGCAGAGTTGAGGCGGCAACTAGCATAGTAGATGGGCCGGTCAATCTGGTACTTCTCACTGCGTTGTTGTACCCACGGCAGTGATGCTAGCATCTGCATGCATGTGAAAGATGATGGACCAATCGGGAGGTATGAGGATGGGTGGTTGAGTGAGACAATGCTTAAGATAGGAGAAGGTTGAGGACTCAGGGGTGGACCAGAGGAATGGGGTGGTGGGACTGACAAGGCGGGTGAGGGGTAGGGCGATGTCGGCATACATGTGGATAAAGCAACGGTGATAGCCGGTGTGCCCAACAAAGACCTGAGTGCCATTAAGAGTGATGGGAGGAGGTAACCTCAAGATGGCAATTATCTTGTCGGGATGTGGAGCAAGGCCTTGGGTGGAGACTATGTGGCCCAAAAGTGTGCCCTGCAAAACTAAGAAGTGACATTTGAAGGGGTTGAGTCGGAGATGAGAGGAGCGACACTTACCAAAGACCAAGGCTAATTGGTGGAGATGGTCAACAAAGGCTTCCAGACACGTTGCAAATTGTGTGCCACTGAAGTTGAAGAAATCATCCACAAATGCTCTCAGGAAGCTGGTGAGAAATTCTCGAAAAATGTTGGTCACAATGCGTTGGAAAGTGGCCGGGGCATTGCACAACCCAAATGTTATTTTGTTGTAGTGGTAGATGCCCCATTGGGTGACAAAGGCTGTTTTTGACCAGTCATCCGGATGGATGGCCACCTGGTTGTAGCCACTGAAACCATCCATGAATCTATAGAGAGCGTGACCAGCCACATCTTCAAGCACCCTGTCCATGAAGGGGATTGGAAATCCATCTTTGATTGTGGCTTGTTGAGAGCATGGAAGTCGACACAGACCCGGATTTTGTTAGTCTTCTTCTTGGGGGTGATCACCATGGGTATGAGCCACTTTGTGTGTTCCATCATCGGGGCAATGATCTCGCTTCTGCATACTTGGGGTTGAGATTGTAGGCTCGGCCTTGGACTGGTCAGGTACCCTCTTGGAGAGGGATGGTGTGCACGCCTATGTCGGCTGGCACATCGTCCAGATCCTTGTAGGTCCAGGCGAATACATCCTTGTAGGAGTGGAAAAAGGTGGTGGCCTGTTCGAGTAATGCAGGGTGATCCCATAACCAAGAGGCCAAGAGGATGGCTCAGGGGTGCCTAGGTTAAATTCCTTTCCTTTATTGGGTCCTAACATGAAAGAAGTGGGAGGGGCTCGCCGGTGGCTGCAAGTTAGAGGGGATGCCGGGGTCATGTGCTAGTTGTTGGTCCAAGGGGAAGTCACCACACTTCTCCTTTGTCCAAGATGGGGTAGTTCCTCATTGGGGGCTCCATAGTAGCTGTGACGTCGAGCTGGCCTGAGATGGGTTTGGCTATGGGTGGCTTTGAGTGTGCCTTCTTTGTGACTAATCCCTTGGTGGTGTCCAATGGTTCAAATGTGATGGAGGTGGAGTGCTTGCCACGCCTCCTATCAGTGATGGGCTTTCCCAAGCTAATTACCTCAAAGTGCTCAATTGTGGGGTCCTACGGATTGGTGGCTTCATGGACCTCCGTGATATCCACCATATAGCATGAGAGATCCCCTATAAGCCCAGTGGGGCAAGCTATATATTCCATGTCTAAGCTCTATGTCCAAGTTCCATGTTCATGTCCAAGCTATATATCCAAGTTCCATGTGTAAGCTCCATGCTTCATGCCCAGCTTTATGCTTCCATGTCCAAGTTCTAGATACCATTCCAAATCCAAGTAACTCCCAGCTTGTACACAAGGTGCACAAGAGAAGTGTGTAGATGACAAAATATAAGATGATCAACTCTAATCCTGTTGTCCAAACGGAAGAAGAGATCGTCCACAACACAGTCCAATCAAGGGTGTAAAAACCAGAGTTAGACCTCGCAGCTGTATGGAACAGGAATCTGGTGATGTAGTACGGCAGGCGGTGGCGCTGCTGATGCTATTAGTTGGCGCTTTAGGCGGCAATGGCACTGGCAGAGATAGTGACAGCCACGTGGTGCACAGATGGTAATTGGCTGCGCTAGTTGGCTGGTGCAGACAGCAGAGATGGCGAGCTGGTGGCTCCAGAAACAGGTGGTACAGTGGCGCAGTCCAGCAGGTGGTACGGCAATTGTAACATGGCCAGACGACGGCTGAAGGTGGTGCAAACGGTGCTTCAAGTGGCGCAGCTCAGCAGTGCAGGCAGTGCTGGCCAAAACAACAGGTGGCGGTGGCTGTAGTACAGCCAGGTAGTGGCTCTGATGGCAAAGGTAAAGAGGGGACAACGCTGGTCGGTGGCAGTTCTTCAGTGGGGGCTATTGACAGCAGCACTTGGCGGTTCAAGTGGAGATAGCAGGTGGCGGCGCACAGCTACAGCCAGCAGGCGGCACAAAGAGATGGTAATCTCGTTGATGGTGATGATGTACAAGATGGTTTTCACCTCCATGTTCTCAAAGAAGATGATGAAGAAGATGACAAGCTCCACACCTTCCAAAAACTTTCACTCCTCTATGATGATCTTCACGCATAGTCCATAATGATACACGAGGGGTTCATGCTTCTTTTATACCCAAGGGAGGTCCTGCTTTTTTCCAAAAAGCTAATAAGGCTTTGGCTTTTGCTTTTCTTTACTTTGCTTTTACTCTTTTGGCTTTTAGTAATAAAATATTGCTCAACTTTAATCAAAGTTTTTGTTCTGCTTTTCTAGCTTCAGGGCCTTGCTTTTTGGCCCTAGAGATGCTTTTTGAGAAAGCAGCTTTTTGCTTTTTCGTCCGGATCAGTCTCCCCTTGCAAATGGTGCCCTTGGCTCGTGGTCAACCCTATTTGACTTTTTCTTTTTCTTGCTTTTTGGCCAAGACTGATGCTTTTTCTTGAACAAACCTTATGGACCCTGTCCCCATGTCTTCTTCCACCTATTTGGTGTCCGGCCATGAGTTTCATCATGTGAAATAGAGCTAGGAAGGCCAAATAGTTACATCCCCTGCAGTCTGGAGACAGTCTAGGAGCTCGAAGTCTTCCCCATAAGGCACTATGCCTTCCTCCATTGGCGTGGGTGCCACTACCGCATCCCGCCGGCTTCGTCTAGACCTTCCTCAAGCTTGAATTCTTTTGGCCATGGGTCTGAGGTATCCACAACCTATCGGTACCCCAGTCGTGTAGCACACCAGCACCTCGCAACCATGGTCGGCAAATCAGTAAGGAGTATGCTCCTTTGACTTCGAGAAGACGGATGACCACAAAATCTAGAGCTCGGGAGGTGTCACCTCACGCTGGTTTGCCATCCGGACATGGAAATTGGCTCGTCGGGTGAGCTGCAGACCAGTTGCTTTGACCGGATCCACGGTAGAGTGACATCCCCACCTTGCTCTCCTTAATGTCGGCCATGCAAGCTCTTGAAGGTGCAGGATGGGGAATCACAGCGGCCTGCCCTCTGTCATTGAGCGTGGGTGGCCCCTCTTGAAGATCTTTGAGAGTTCGCAGAAAGGCGTGGTCCACCACATTATGTGAGATGTTTGAGGGAACTTCACTTTTCTCCGTTGATGGTTCTAGTTCTCCAAGGGCCTTCTTTTGAGCACGGGTGACCAGACCTATGGTGGGGTGCTCCACATGAGATGAGGGTGTAGGGTTGTTTGGGGTCGGGGACACTCCCAAGGTGGAGGATGGGTAAACTGGCACCTAGGAGGAGGAGGTGTCAGCCAACTCAGTAGCACTTCCCACAGAGACCAAGTGAGTGGCGGCTAGTGCTTGGAAGGTGAAATCAGTGGAAGCACCAGCTCATTGCTTCGGGTAGTCCCGAGTGTAGTGATCCTTGGCCTCGGGGCAATGACGCACGGGGTTGTCCCTTCTAGAAGGGGACACCGACCTTGATAGTGACCATATTCCCCACAGCGGTAGCATAAGATGGGACAGTTACGGGGAGCAGGTGGGCAAGGAGGCCGGTTTTCTGTTGTGGTGACCGCGAGGGTGGCAGGGACATGACATGGTGGGGTGGACATGAGGGATCGAAGGTAAGGGTTAGTGGGTGAGGGGGTGGGGGTGTATGCAGGAGGGGCTGGCTGGTAGATAGGTGTGGTTGCCGGGGTGAAAGATGTGAAATGACCGGAGGGGGCAACTGGCGGAGGAAACTGTTGTAGGTGATGCAATTGGCGGAAGCCCTTCAAGTAGCAACAATCCTTGTCCTCATGACCGCCTTTCTCACAGAAAGAACAGTACTTTCTCCATGGGCACTCTTAGGGGGAGTGCCCCGAGGCTTGGCAAATGGCGCACACATTGTCTTCTTTGCTTCTCGTTGGCGTTTGAGTTCTTCTATCTCCTTCTTGAGGTGGGCCAAGGTGTTGTCTTCACTTTGTGCCTTGTGAAGCTTGAGTGCCTCCAACTCCCGTTTGAGTATTACCCGGCCTAAAGGTGCGGAGGAAGGTATCCCTCAAGTTGGTCCAGTCCACAACATGGTCACTTGCAAACTGACGAAACCACTTGTCAGCGGAGCTTTCTAGAGTGGATGGAAATAGAGCCAAGTAGGCGTCCTCCCTCTCCAAACCACGGCTTTTGCACATAGAGATGAAGAGCCGCACGTGATCATCCCCATCTTCCAAATGGAGCCCTTGAACATGGGAAGCTTGATGTTAATCTGGCCCAACACCACAGATAAGGGTTCTAGAGCTGGAGGGTTGTTGCCGGGATGACCATGATTCACTGCAGCCATGGGAAGACGTAGAGGAGCAGGAAGGCTTCTGGGGGGCACAAAGTTGAATGGCCTCTTGCGGCTGTAGCACTTGACAGAGAGGGGACTCTTGATGGGACTAATAGAACTAGAGCTCACCCAAGAACATGTATTGGGCATGCAGAGATGATGAACTACCACAAACTCAAAATTTTGGGAACTCCTAACTCACTAGAGTCCCCAGCAGGATCGCCAAATTTTTAGTATACCTGTAGCGGACTCGGTTGCCCAACGTCTCGACACACTAGAAATCAATAGGGTAGGGCAGTATACCCTCAGGAGTTGGCACAAACTAGGGAGATGGCGACCTCTCTGCCCCACTCCACTACGCACTCACACAAACTCAAGAACGGAATACAACACAGGAGTCAAGAGTGACATGCACATGCACATGCACAAGACTGAAGTCGATGAGAGTTGCAACAGCACAAACTATGTATTGCATTGGGGATCCCCTCTCAGTACACCAAGGTCTCTCTTTATACAAGGGGCATGGCCCCTTGGGCCATCACAAGCCAAGTGCTAAAAGTGGTCACTGACAGATGTCGTTGGAGTAGGTGAGAAACGCCGAGCACAAGTGGGTGAGCATCGCTTCAAGCGGTCATATGGGTAGTCGAAGATCCCTCCTTGTGTGACTCGTGGTGACCCTTTGGGGTGCCCACATTGAGGTTCATGAACTTGGGGGCGCCCGATCTTGGGTTCAAGAACTGGGAGTTCCCGACCAAGGGCAGTGAGAGTGGGTGCCCGACCAAAGGCACTGAGGGTGGCTACACCAGACCCGACCCCCCCAATGTGGTTAGGTGTGTACCCAGACATGATATTCTCATGGCGGTCCACAGAGCAGATGAGGGCAGTGGTCTGCTCACTTTTTCTATTGGATCCCATGGCAGATTAGAGAGATCCGAGCTTCCCTTAGAGGATTTTAGTGGCTGCACCTTGCAGAGCGTGAGGGTGATTGGTTTTCAAACACGAGTGGCACATAGACCCACCGCCGGCCAAGGTGGCCAGGGAGAGATTTTGGCAGCTATGGATATGGGAGTGTGGACCTCTCACACACCAACAGTGGGACCCGGGAGAGTGGAGTTGGCATGACCCTGCTCAACGGGAGGAGACTCTGGATGCCTCCTTCCTTGCATATACTCCGCAGCTAGGCCACAGGATCCAAATGCCAGAGATTGATGGCACCCCGACAGTAGCAACAGCACATTGACAGTCACAAGGCCTCTCACAGCGTTTCCTTTCAGATTTTTGGAAGAGGCTTTGGGATAGTTTCCGACCTAGAAAGATCACCCTCTTTCTTTGGCTGATGACACAGGAGCTTGGTGACCGGCACTTGGCTGGGAGTTGGAGGTCGGCCAGCAGCTTGCCCGCGGTGCAGACACCCTTAGGAGTCTCAATGACATTGTCTTTTGGGATTGCCCGAAGGCTCAGCAGATTTCGCAATGGATTCTCCGCATCTTCACTATGGTTAGGGCCTCGACTCGGATCATTACATGGGGCATTGTCGCTTGGGCCACAGAGGCTGTGGTGGTTAGGGCTTATGAGGAGGATGGGGGAGGGCTAGACCTTCAGGTCTCTCACCGTTGTATTTCGGCAGTACCAATCACAGCCCCACCTACAGATCATTGGCGACCACGCTCATGCCACAGATAGGAGATTTGCAATAGCATTGTAGCCTGGCACATTTGGCGAGCTAGATGCAACGAGGCCATAGAGGGACCCATACTTTGCCTGTGGAGTCCATCAGCGCATTTGGCTCAACATCATTCATACCCTCTGCGGCGGTCAGTGGGGGAAGTTATAGGGAGGTTCTGACCACATGCCAAAGCAGTGGGAAGCTTTCTCGAGGCTTTGGAAGCCTAGCCTTTTTCTCAAAGATAGAGGTGGTGAGCCCACTTGGCTTTACAGACCACCTGTGTCGTTGTTCCCCTCCCCTTGTATGAGATAGCCTTCTCCTCACAGAGTAGCGAGCCGGAGGAGAAGTGTCTCTCCCCTTATGATCATGTGATTCCTGCCCCATACATGAGGCGAGTTTGTATCTAGCCCTTTGTGGTTGTCTTTCATTAACTAATAGAAGGATCTTTTTCCCGGAAAAAAAATTTATTGAACCATTTTACTACCCTTTTTGCTGCTCCCTACCTAGCCGTCACAGCAAACCCTGCATGTGCGTCATGTTCTTTTGCACCAAGTTAATCAAATTGTTACACCTCAAAAAGCATTGGAAATGGAAGTATCTTTTACAAAGGAAAAGTTGCATGATGCCCTGGGTGGTTTAGGGAAATGAAAATCTCCAGGCTGGGATGGCTTGATAGTAGAGTCCTTTTTTGAGTACTGGGATTCACTAAAAAATGAAGTGCTTTATATGATTAATACTTGTTGGCACTCGGGTGTGCTGCCGAGTTCCCAAATTCAATTTGATAAAGGCCCCCCTCACCCCCCTGCGCTCACGCGCAGGTGAGAGCGGTTGATGTTGTGGCTGCAAAGGCCTCAAGTTGTGATGACTTTAGGAGGAAAACCAATTTGCCTCAAGGCAGACACCTAGATGCAACTATAGAAGGATATACTCATTGGAAAAAAAAAACGATCATTCCAAATATCATCTAGACACACAATGATACACTTGGATATCAGTATGGCTTCCAACCACCACATTCTACTAGAAAAAAAATGGCATACCTCCAAGCCCTGGAATAATCCCAAGTTGTAGTTCAGGCAAACCAAGTTGCGCTCCTTTAGTAGCAACACGTACATGACAAGCCTGTCAAAAGAAAAAGGATCTCTCTCTCTCTCTCTCTCTCTCTCTCTCTCTCTCTCTCTCTCTCTCATCGTGCGATTGAGCTTGGGTGGTCCAGACGCCCACGACTACGGAGGAGGGCATCCCAGCATAGACGGAGGCTGCAGCGGCAGATTCGGATTATTCTTGCGAGGCATGCGGGACACCCAGTCAGGGTGCTGACCACAGAGGATATTGAGGAGACCCGCCAGTGTCCGATGCGGCACATATTATGAGATGGAGGTACCTCCATAGTGTACCTTCCAGTTCCAGTTTCATTTTCTAGGTGCCAGTAGTATCATCTTTATTTTTCACCATGATGTAACTTTTGGTCTCATAGGTCATTATGGCCTTTTGAAGACGTTAATATAACATTTCATTTCATTTCATCTCTCTCTCTCTCTCTCTCTCTCTCTCTCTCTCTCTCTCTCTCTCTCTCTCTCTCTCTCTCTCCCCCCCTGTCACCTCTAGACACACTCACCACCCAGCTGTCATCTCTACTACATACGGCCACCACCCGCAGCTTCCCCCATCATACACACATTGCACCACACACAGATAGATCTGGGAGAATCGGTCGTATGATGATGAGTGCAGAGAGCTATATAGACACCTTCGTGCCCAGAGAGCACTGGGAACCATTATACAGAGACAGGCGAGCCGACAATTGAGGATCCTCACACGCCGTACGAGGCGTGCATATGAGGAGGCACAGTACTGGGATATATACCACCTACTCATGAGCAGAGATGCAGCCACTGCATGGCGCAGGATGAGAGAGGCTCGCCCTCGTACCCCGATTGAGGATCCACACACATGGCGCACATATGCAAAGAGCCTCTACCATATCCCTCAGCAGCCGCCCATACCACAACCACAGGAATCCCGCCCTACCACCTCTACTTTCTTTACCGCCTCGATGGTAGAGAGAGCTATCCGCCGGTTACAGCATGGGAGATCGGCTGACCACACAGGTATACAGAGTGAGCATCTTATTTATGCAGTTGACACACTGGGACCCTTTGTTGCTCACCTCTTTAATAGGGCACTAGTGGAGGGCCTACCAGCTGAGTGGACTATGCACACCATCGTGCCTCTCCACAAAGCGGGAGACATGCTAGACCCCAGCAACTACAGGACTATCATGATTGGTCATACATTGGCCAAACTTTATGGCGCAGTGCTCGAGGCAGAGTTGAGTTCATATGCAGAGAAGGAGGGACTGCGAGCACCAAGGCAGGCTGGATTCCAACGAGCTTTCTCCACTATTGACCATATATTCACTCTGAGATGTCTAATTGACCAAGCTAGGGCGCTTCCGCAAAGCATTTGACACAGTGCCACGAGAGAGACTCTTCCAGCGCCTACAGTCATTGGGGATCCCATTAAAGATGGTTTGGGGCATCTATGCTTTATATGAGCAGGTCCTCGGGCGCATACGATGCCCCGGGGGGCTATTTGGTGTTATTGCTAGCACCATAGGTGTGAAGCAAGGATGCCCACCCTCTCCTACACTATTTGGGCTATACATTGATGAGGTAGCTGACTTCATTGGTCACGGTAGAGGGGACGGGGTAGACATCTCAAGTACCACAATCCACATTATGCTATATGCAGATGATATTATTCTGGTCTCTGAGTCGAGGATGGGACTACAGCACCATCTCCATGCACTCAATGACTTCTGCACACACAAAGGGGGCTTACAGTGAACCTTGGGAAAACCAAGGCCATGATTTTCCACACCTCATTGCCGGTTCGACGACAGGCCATCTTCACACTAGCAAGAGGACGGGTAGAGGTGGTAGACTCATATGTGTACCTGGGGATTACATTTCCGACTCCGCCAGGAAGATTTACTATGGCACACGCAGCCAGGGATAGACTCACACGAGGGTATGCAGCTCTGGCATGCTAGAGAGACAGTGTCACCAGGCACACTTCTAGGAGCCCCGCACGAAGGGGTGGTTGTTTGACAAACTAGTCACCCCTGCTTTCATGTATGCTACAGCAGTATGGGCACTTGGGCTCGCCACCTCCACATGGTCTTAGATAGAGAGGCCTCAGATTCTCATGCTCTCACGGATGATCCGCGGCAAACCCTCCGTCCCACATGACATTGTCCGGACGGAGTTTGTTGCACCTCCTATGCTAGTAGAGGCCCTCTTCCAGACGATCTGCTTCATACAGAGGATCAGAGATATGCCATCAGATCGACTCTCACATAGAGCTTTTGAGGCGTCCAAGCAGCTCGCAGAGAGTGGAGATAGGAGATCATGGTATTCACAGATGATACAGTGGCTCACTTAGCATGGTCTCGACATAGATCACCTGCCACCTTTCCAGTATGATATACATGCACCACACATCCAGCTCTCTCACAGTGAGAGGAACACAATCCTTCGGCAAGATTTATGGGAGCGATACACTCAAGAGACTTGGATTACACCCAGTCAGCCTCTACCGCCGAAGATGCTATACTACAGAGATCAGTTTATAGGTATCTCAGCGGATGGATTCATACAGAGACCTGGATACATGGATGTGTACATGCCTCGCAGTGCCCGAGTGGGGATTGGCCAGCTCAGAGTGTCATCACACCAGCTTGAGATTGAGGCAGGTAGGGCAGCACGGATCCCCAGAGCAAAGAGGATATGCAGACTATGCCAGGAGGAGGTTGAGTGTGAGGAACATTATGTATGCAGATGCAGAGCATATAGTGTCATTAGAGAGAGATACACCACCATCTTCAGTGGACATCCCTCACTCCGCCACAGATCATGGAGTCCGCAAACCAGCGCAGATTTGGCCAGTTCTTGCTAGAGACACAGCGCCACAGAGAGACACTGCCACGAACTCATACCACAGGGAGAGGTGGGCGACAGCTCCAGCTTACTGATTTCTTCCAGAGATCTATCCCAATGCCTACCGTGACACAAGAGGGGGTTACTCTTCAGCGCGCTGCGGACCTCCAAGCCGCCAGAGGGAGACCGAGAGCACCAGGCTACCAGACTCCCAGACTACATCAGCAGAGGGAGATCACAGAGATACGGGCTCGACATCAGCACCATATTCAGGAGCGGCTAGCTCACTTACACTCACACCCGGAGATCATGCTCCGAGGTATTTTTGCCTCGCCATCGCCTATGTATCACATATTACACCCCCATTATGGTACTGGTTGGAGCTAGTCAGATCTGCATTGCATTCTTGTATACCCTGCGCATATAGGTTGCATACTGAGCCTCTAGCAGTAGTGCTCCATCCATCACACCCCCCACTAGCTCAATACTTTCATAGTTTATTTCATGTTCATTTTGCCCTTTTTTTTTCTGGACATCCAGAAGACATTGACAGTTGTACATTGATTTGTCTCATAGGTCGAGTTCGGCCTCTACTAGACGTTAATATAGCTTTCTTTCTTTCTTTCTTTCTCAGGATTATGTACCTCATGGATATGATGTAACCTTTTGGTCTCATAGGTCATTTTGGCCTTTTGAAGACGTTAATACAACTTTCTTTCTTTCTCTACTGGATGCTAGAGGGCGCTATCATTGCCTTTTCAGAGAGGGATTTGGACCACTGGCTAGAGTCATGGACTATTGTGATCAGAGATGCTTGGGTTTTTATCTCCTGGAGATCCGCAGGCTCAGAGAGTCCATTATCAGGAGTAGATGCCCGACTGGTAGGGAGTCCACACAGAGACAGATTACTGACTTCTTTAGAGGGACTACCCGGGAGGACACACAACCGACAGCCCAGCAGCAAGCACCCTGTGGGACTCTAGTTGAGAGAGCTATCCAGTTGGGCAGATCCAGACGCCCGAGGGTTTGCGGATCCTCACATCAGAAACGATGCCTACATCGGAGGATTCAGAGCATCATTGCGAGGCATCGGGCTCGTCCGACCAGGCATCTCACTATGGTAGATATCCAGGCCATCCGGCAGAGACCCATGCTAGAGCTCCTAGGATGATTACCACTCCAACCATATACTGTTGTACTCACTGTCACTTTTGTAGTCCCCATATTCATGTAGTCATGTATCCATGTACTCATGTACCCCATTTTGACTAGTAGCATTAGCTTCCCACTCTCCCTAGTTGCTGCTTCCGGATGCCCCTACTGATGTAACTTACCTTCAGTTCTTTCTTTTCTTTTCTAGACAGTGTATCAGATGTCACATGGTTGTAACTTTGGTCTCATAGGTCACTTTGGCCTTTTGAAGACGTTAATATAACATTTCATTTCATTCCTCTCTCTCTCTCTCTCTCTTGGTTTTTGTGATTAGTTGCACTATTGATGTTTGGCCTGGTCTAGTAGACCTTAGAGAAACTCTCTCTCTTCCCAGATGCTATCCATTAGGAGCTCCTAGTACCTTACTTTTCCTCATAGTTGTTGTTTCAATTTCAGTTAGTTGTTTAGTTGTTTTAGCTTTTCTTACACAGACATTGTATCAGATCCACCAATTGTTGTAACCTTTTTGGTCTCATAGGTCATTTTGGCCTTCTAAGGACGTTAATATATCATTTCATTTCATTTCTCTCTCTCTCTCTCTTCTACACGCAAAGAAGGGAAGAAGGCACATTATAGGGATGGTCACATCTACATTGATGGGAAGAGGGTCGAATAGCGCCATCTGGCCTATGAGACACGGAGGAAACAATATGAAGACAAAGAGATACACATAGCAATCTGGAACTGTAATGGAGTCCTATGGACACATCTAGGGAGACTTGAGGAGGTGATGGAGGGCCGGGATATCATCTTGATGACAAAGACACATGAGAGCCCGGAGAGGGGCTTACCACGGTTTGAGGGTTATCAATGGGAGTCAGCTCACTGACAGGGGATGAGACAGGCCACCTCCCGAGGTTTAGGAGGTATTGCAGTGCTTTTCAGGCATTGATTACATGAGCATGTTCGAGTCGTAGCACGAGACTCGGAGGCGAGATACATGTGGATTAGCTTACGCCTCTCGGAGACCAGATGGATTATATCGCCCTTTGCTACTTTCCTCCGAAGGGGTCGCGGTTTGCCACCACCGAGGAGCCGGGTGGAGGAGAGGCTAGTGAGTCTCCATACTCTATCTTATCTAAGGAGATCTTACACTATTCGACACTGGGAGAAGTCTTCTTGATGGGGGACTTCAATGCACGGACTCAGAGCAGACAGTGCGAGATCTATGACTTTGAGGATCCCCTGAGACTAGAGCCGCTAGCTACAGAGGATACAGGGACCACTCGGATCTCCGCTGATGGAGGAGCTGACAGCACTGGATATGGGCAACATTTGCTGGAGCTTGGGGCCCGACACCATCTCGTTATTTATAACGGGATGACTCAGTGGCCAGATTCAGGTGGGTTGACTTGCTTTCCACTGGGAGGCGGCAGTAGTACAGTGGATTATGTGATGGGATCCCGGGAGGCAGCAGATATGGTGTCTCACTTCACCGTACCACCATGCCCCATTGGGGCGGATCATACATACCTATCCCTCACTTTCAGGAGCTTATTGGAGACCCACCCACTCCTCATACAGCCACCACGCACTATTTTTCACTTCACTCAGGACCTAGCCGAGGTGTACGACTATCATGTTCATGATCAGCTATTTGCCTTAGATCCATCGGCACCCATGGCCATGCTCACCTCCCAGCTCTCACATGTACTGCACTCCGCAGCCGCGAGGAGTTTCCCATACCACATACAGACAGGACGGCCACCTACATCTGGGAGCATGCCCCAGAACCGATGGTATGATGATGAGTGCAGAAACCTTTACCGCAGTCTCCGAGTGCAGAGGGCTCGCGGGGAGATCACCCGGAGGCAGGCAGGCAGGAGGATGCATACACTCACCCGCCGTAAGCGGCGAGCTTATGAGGAGGCTCAGTACTGGGACACACATCACATGCTCATGAGCAGAGATGCTGCTGCTGCTTGGAGGAGACTCAGAGAGCCCCGTCCTCCCACACCTATTGCCGATCCTCAGACCTGGCAGACATATGCAGAGAGACTTTATGATGTGCCTGCACAGGCCCCTATACCACAGCCCACAGAGCCATGCTCCACAGTCTCCACCTTCTTCACCCCACCTATGGTTAGGAGGGCCATATGCCGACTCCAACATGGACGGGCGACAGATCATACCGGATTACAGGGAGAGCATCTCATCTATGCTATTGATACATTGGCACCATTTCTTGCTCATCTCTTCAACAAAGCTCTGTCAGAGGGGTTTCCGGCTGAGTGGACGATGCACACTATTGTGCCGATCCATAAAGCGGGAGATGTACTAGACCCCGGGAACTACAGGACCATCATGATTGGCCATATATTGGCCAAACTATACGAGGTAGTTTTGGAGGCAGAGCTGAGCACTCATGCAGAGGTTGGGGGATTGAGAGCAGCAGGCTAGGCAGGCTTCCGTCGAGCCTTCTCGACCATCGACCACATTTTTACATTGAGGTGCCTGATTGATCAGGCCAAGGCACGGAGGCAACGGCTCTATTGTTGCTTTGTGGATTTCCACAAGGCATTTGATACTATGCCCAGAGAGCGCCTCTTTCGGCGACTACAGACACTAGGCATACATTCAGACATGATGTGGGGCATATACAGGCTATATGAGCAGGTCTTTGGGAGAGTCCGATGCCCAGGAGGCTTGTCCGACACAGTTGCTAGCACCATTGGTGTGACGCAGGGGTGCCGCTCTCCCCCACGCTCTTTGGGCTCTATATTGATGAGGTGGTTGATTACATCATAGGGAGGAGGCTCTGGGGTTGAGCTATCAAGTATTACTGTCCATGTTATGCTTTATGCTGATGACATCGTCTTGGTATCCGACACGCAGGTTGGGCTTCAAAGACACCTTGTGGCTCTTGATGACTTCTGCGCACAGCAGGGGCTCACAGTGAACCTTGGGAAAACCAAGGTTATGATCTTCCACACTTCACCCGCAGTCAGGAGCCACACTACTCTCACATTAGCAGGACGCTTCTCCATGGCTCAGGCAGTCCGAGACAGTGACCCGGGGGTATGCAGCTCTTGCTGGCCTTGAGCGTCAGTGTCATCAGGCACATTTTCAGGAACCCCGCACGAAGGGGTGGCTCTTTGATACATTAGTGACACCAGCCTTGATGTATGCAGCAGCAGTTTGGGCACCGGGGCTTGCAGCCTCCACATGGGTACAGCTGGAGAGACCACAGATCTTGATGCTCTCAAGGATGATACGCAGCAAACCATCCGTCCCGCACGACATTGTTCGAGCTCAGTTTGCTGCACCACCTATGGCAGTGGAGGCATTGTTCCAGACGACCTCCTTTATTTACAGGATGAGGGAGATGCCCATGGAGAGATTATCCCGCCGAGCTTTTGAGGCATCCAGACAGCTGGCCGAGGCTGGACACACTAGATCTTGGTATGCACAGATGCTACAGTGGTTCTCACATCATGGTATAGACATTGAGAGGTTGCCACCTTTTCAGTATGATCAGTCTGCTCCACGGGGTTACCTCTCTCTCAATGAGAGGAACAGAGTGATGAGACAGGACATATGGCAGCACTACATACAGGAGACATGGACAGCACCAGAGAGCCCACTACCACCGAAGATGCTGTATTACAGAGACCACTTTATGAGCATCTCAGGGGATGGGTTTATACATCGACCGCGGTACATGGATGTATACATGCCACACAGCTCTCGTGTTGCTATTGGACAGCTACGAGTCTCATCACATCAGCTAGAGATAGAGGCTGGGAGAGCGGCACGGGTTCCTAGAGCTGAGCGGATATGCAGATTGTGCCGCGAGGAGGTGGAGACTGAGGATCACTTTGTATGTAGATGTAGAGCCCACCAGGGGGTCAGAGATAGATATGCAGGATTGTTTGAGGAGCACTCTTCACTACATCAGTTGATGGAGGCCTCGGACCAGCGACAGCTTGGCAGACTACTACTAGAGCTTCATAGTTCTCGAGAGAGACTGCTCCAGACACCCGCTCCCACTAGGGATGGGAGACAGTCCCAGCTCACAGATTTCTTCCAAAGAGCTATGCCAGTGCCAGCTGATGTACCACGTGGGGTGACCGCACAGAGAGCATAGGAATTGAGAGCCAGGAGGAGACCTAGACAAACTGGACATAGAGCACCCCGACTCCGTCACCGACAGATAGCAGCTATCCGAATGAGACACCAGATGGAGACACAGGAGAGGCTAGCTCGCTTTCATTCAGACTCAGGGTACATGTTCATGCCATTCACAGCCTCAGCATCGGCGATGTATGATATCTTATATCCCTCTTATGGCACTGGATGGAGTTAGACATAGATCTGCATAGCATGCTTGTACTACCCCTTCAGCATATAGAGATGCATCTTGCCTTAGCACTCCATCCCCATCCCCACCCCCCTTATATTGTTTGTATATGGGCTCCACCGATCCATGATGATTCACAGTTGTATCCAGACACATGCACACTTTTTCTTTTCTCTCTTTTCTTCCGATGACCGGAAGAACACAGTTGTATTATTTTTTGTCTCATAGGCCGACTTTGGCCTCTCGTCAAGCCGGCGGTTGCAGGACAGGAGGCGGGCTGGACTGCAAGAGTGTTTTTGGCTCATTGGAAAGACTGGCGGACTAGTAGGGGCAGTAACAAGTGTTTCTCTCTCTCTCTCTCTCTCTCTCTCTCTCTCTCTCTCTCTCTCTCTCTCTCTCATAGTTGTTTAGTTGTTTTTAGCTTTCTTTACACAGACATTGTATCAGATCCACCTATTGTTGTAACCTTTTTGGTCTCATAGGTCATTTTGGCCTTCTGAAGACGTTAATATATCATTTCATTTTCATTTCATCTCTCTCTCTCTCTCTCTCTCTCTCTCTCTCTCTCTCTCTCTCTCTCTCTCTCTCTCTCTCTCTCTAAACCCCCCCCTCCCTGTTGTTGCTGCTGTTTCGCGCTGGTGTCATGGATTAATTTTCAGTCCATTGGCTGTGAGAAGTTATGCAAAAAGTCATGGCCAAGACCGGGTTTAAAGAGGAGCTCGTGAAGGTGGAGGACAAGCTCGGCACAATTATCAAAGAAAACAAGAAGATGGTCGACTCTTCCGTTGCCGCAATCATAAATGGCCTCTCCAAACTCGAGAAGGGATTTGACAAAATCCAAGAGCTCGAAGAGAGATCTTCCAAGCAAGAGGCTGAGATTTCAGCCTTAAAGGAGGAACTAGTGGAGGCCAAATTACATGCTGAGAGTCAAGCGGCTGAAATCTCAGCCCTCGAAAAGGAGTTGGAAGCCACTTCAAAAAGCAAGCTTGAGGATGGAAAATTTCAGCCCTCCTTTATTGAAGAGCTGAATACCATCAAGGAACAAATGAGGATCATTCGAGAGGAGGAGGAGCAACATTAAGAGAAGACATCTTCATGGGTGGAGTTGATCACAAAGACACAAAAGAAGATGGACGAGGCTGAGAAATGGATCGAGGTCGCCAAGAAAGGGAAAGGTAAAGAATCGCCACCCATCCCCACTCCCACCATCATCAACATGACCCTTGAAGAGGAGCAAAGGAGGAAGACCCGGGCCTTACATGTACGAGTGTCCGGTCTAAAAGACCGTGATGATGCGGAAGGGGAAACCAAGGAGCTCTTCTCTATGATGGGCATTGAAGCCACGCACACAAAGGCATGGAGAGTGGGAAAGAAGAGAGAAGGTAGTGGCGAATCTTCTAAGGAGAGAGCACTTATCATTCGTTTCCCCTCCATGGAAGCGAAGAAGGACTCCTTGAAGAGACGTCCTACACTTAAGAAGACGGGAATATTTCTTGGAGATGACCTCACACTCTCGCAACTTGCCCACATGAAAGAAGTTATGCCCGAGATAAGGGCAGCTCGAGAGAAAGGGAAAGTGGCCTTCTATAGAGATGGTAGAGTGGTGATTATGGAGAGGCGCTCTTCATGACGGCGCGAGACCTATGGGACTACACTCTAATGGATCTCTACGCCTTGATGTAGGGGCTTTTGAGGATAGTTTCACTGGGAGGGACATCATCTTCTACTGTGAGACGCTTCAGGCTCCTGGACAGTCCATGCCACATGTTAGTGGATACCGATGGGAGACAGCTTGTAGACAAGAGACTCGTTCAGAGCATAGAGGACGGGGCTCAGGAGGAGTGGCAGTATTGTTTAGAGAGGAGCTACAGCCACTGATACATATAGTCCGCAGAGATGAGCAGGCTAGGTACATGTGGGTTAGACTGAGGGCAGAGACTGGCAAATATCTCTACATTGCTATATGCTATTTTGCTCCTAGTACATCAGTGTATGCATCACCTAGCGGGCAGTCTCCCTATTCTATTTTGGATGATGACATTTGGGAGTTCTCCAAGGATGGTGACATCATTCTCCTGGGGGACTTCAATGCCAGGACCACCCATAACCAGACAGTATTTTATGATACCTCAGAGGAGATGTTGAGGGAGCCTGATGTCAAGGATATGGGCCTATCTAGACTCTCGCAGGATGAGGAACATACAGTGTATGGGCGGTATTTGATAGACATGGGGACTGCACATGGATTGGCCATCCTGAATGGCCTACAGAGATTCCCGACATCGGGCGGTTTCACTAGCTTTCCACATCGGCATGGTGCTAGTACAGTGGACTATGTTATGGCTCAGCCCAGTCTCATTCCCTCTTTTCAGGATTTTATGGTAGGCACTAGGCCGGTTGGAATAGCAGTGGATCATGCTATCTTGTCCTTGACTCTCACATTTCAGTTCAGCACCGCTCCATTGGGGCAGGTCTCCACACACACTCGTTATACCTTTATGAGGGAGACTGACACCGTGTACACGGATGAGATATACAAACGCTTATGTGCCGAGGAGCCGGGACGGCCATTAGATGAGCTCACTCAGATATTGATAGAGACGCTTCATGCTGCAGCATCAGAGGCATATCCCCATAGTCAGCCTACACGGAGACTATCTGGGAACATGGCCCAAAATAGTTGGTATGACGAGGAGTGCAGAGAGATGAGGATCAGATTACAGAGAGAGGTGCTCATGGGTGTTACCACTCACAGACAGTCACGGATTACCTTCCGGTACCTAGTGCGACGGAAGAAGAGGGCTTATCTTGCTCAGTTAGAGAGGGATTTGTATCAGTTATTTATGAGTCAGGACTCAGGCGAGCATGGAGACTATTCCATGAGCATTCACCATCACCAACCATTACCTCCACAGAGATTTGGGGTGAGTATGCAGCATCCCTGTACACAGCACCAGGACAGCCGCCCCTGCCAGACCCATCGGAGCCATGCCCAGAGACATGTGCTTTCTTTACTGCTGAGATGGTAAGAAAAGCTATTGACAGGATGAGGACTGGGAGAGCATATGATCATGATGGTTTGGTAGCAGAGCACTTTATTCATGCCAGAGATATGCTTGCAGAGCTTATTGCTATGATGTTTAACCGAGCCATGTGTGAGGGTTTTCCTGAGACTTGGAATATGTCCACGATTGTGCCTATCTTCAAGTTAGGGGATCCCATGCTTCCTGGGAATTATCGTACCATCATGATTGGTCACACATTGGCTAGATTATATGCATCTATTCTTGAGCAGGAGTTGAGTAGATGGGCAGAGAGAGAGGGCATACGTGCATCAAGGCAGGCAAGGTTCAGGAGAGGTTTCTCCACTCTTGACCATATCTTGACACTCAAAGCTATTATCGAGGAGGGCAAATTATATGGCAGGAGGATTTATTGTTGCTTTGTGGATTTCCGCAAAGCTTTTGACACAGTACCGAGAGCCAGACTAATGCGCAGACTACAGGAGATGGGAATGCCCACAGAGCTGATTTGGGGAATCATGGCTTTATACAGGACAGTTGTGGGGCAGGTACATACTACTCAGGGTATATCTGAGATGGTTCACTCCACTGTTGGGGTGAAACAGGGCTGCCCCCTTTCTCCCACCTTATTTGGGATGTACGTGGATGAGGTTTCGGACTATGTAGAACGGGAGGGTGACAGAGGAGCACAGCTAGCAAGGACATGGATTCCGTTGTTATTGTATGCTGATGATATTGTGCTCATCTCAGATTCTCCAGAGGGGATGCAGCGTCATTTGGATGCATTGCACACGTTTGCACAGGACAGTGGATTGTCTGTTAACCTTGGTAAAACCAAGGTGATGGTGTTTAGCACCACAGCACAGTGGGTTAGGAGGTCAGTACCCACCTTTACATATGGTCAGGAGACAGTGGAGTATACAGATGCATATACTTACCTTGGTGTGGTTTTTAGTGGCCCACTATTTTCCTCGAGGAGAGCAACGGAGACCAGATTGACCAGAGCTTATGTAGCATTGGGGAGACTAGAGAGGATGTGTTCGCAGGTTCAATTTCAGGAACCTCGAACAAAGCTCTGGCTCTTTGACACTTTGGTCACTTCGTATGGAGAGGCCCTTGGTTTCTATGATTTCCCGGATGATTAGGGCCAAGGCCTCCGTACCACATGATATTATCCGTGCAGAGATGGCTGCCCCCCCATTGGTAGTAGAGGCACTCACTCGATCAGTCTCCTTTATACATAGCACTTGGGCTCTCCCTAGAGACAGATATGCTCGCTTAGCCCTGGAGTCTTCACGACAGTTGGCATCACAGGGAGACGGATCATGTTGGTATACACAGATGACAGCTTGGTTCCAGCTGCATGTCCATTTTTGACCAGTGTGCTATTGGTCAGATGCGCACATCCTCACACCAGCTAGAGATTGAGACTGGCAGATTCAAAGTACCAGCTAAGGCCAAGATTTGTCAGCTGTGCCAGATGGAGCCAGAGACAGAATTACATTACACATGTCACTGTCCAGTATATTATGAGATACGAGGCCGTTTTCACTGCCTATTTAGAGAGGGTTTCGGACCACTTTCTAGAGTCATGAGATACCAGGATCAGAGATGCCTCGGATTATACTTCGTAGACATAGAGAGGGTCTCTTGAGAGGGAGGGGATCAAAGAGGGAGAGGACACCTACAGAGGCAGATTACAGACTTCTTTCGACCAGAGATTGAGCAGTCAGGCCAGCAGGCATTGCAGCTAGCCCCAGAGTATAGCCGCACTAGAGGTACACTCATTGATCGGGCTATAGAGCTGGGGCGGTCCAGGCGCCCCAAGATGAGAGGCCCATCTCGACACCAGCGGAGACTACAACAGAGGATCAAGACCATACTAGCACGGCATGGGAGACGTCCAGTCAGAGTACTCACCATGGAGGACATTGAGGATATCCGCCATCGACCGATGAGAGACATCTTTGGATAGTGATGTGTATGATGCTTACCTTTGTTGCTGGAGTTTTTCTCCCAGATGTTATCCATTAGGAGTTCCTAGTACCGTACTTTTCCTCATAGTTGTTTCAGTTTCAGTTAGTTGTTTAGTTGTTTTTAGGTTTTCTTACACAGACATTTATCAGATCCACCAATTGTTGTAACCTTTTTGGTCTCATAGGTCATTTTGGCCTTTTGAAGACGTTAATATATCATTTCATTTCATTTCTCTCTCTCTCTCTCCCGCCATCTCTCCCGGTTCGCTGTTCGCCCCTTTTCGCCGCCCCCCCGCCCCCTCCCCCCCTCTCTCTCTCTCTCTCTCTCTCTCTCTCTCTCTCTCTCTCAAGTGAGCACTTCAAGAGGGAGAAGAAAAGAAAGCCCGGGAAACCTCCTCGTGGGTGGAGGTGCTCACGAAGACGCAAAAGCAAGTAGATAAAGCGGAGAAATGGATAGAAGTGGTCAAGAAAGGTAAGAACAAGGAGGCCGAAAGCACATCTACCTCGAAGATTATCAACCTGACCATTGAGGAGGAACAAAGAAGAAAGACAAGGGAACTTCATGTGCGGATCACGGGGCTTAAGGACGATGACAATGTAGAGGAGGAAGCCAAAGATTTATACACACGCATGGGCATTTCGAGGCCTACACACACGGGGGCTTGGAGAGTGGGCAAGAAAGACAAGAATGGAGGAGAGAGCTCGAAGGGGAGAGCTCTCATTTTACGCTTTCCCACCTTGGAGGCCAAGAAGGATTTCTTGGCCAAGTGCTCCGCCCTTAAGAAAACGGGCATCTTTTTAGGAGATGACCTCACCTTGGCACAGCTAGCACATATGAGGGAGTGCATGCCAGAGATTAGGGCAGCCAGAGAAAAAGGGAAGCTAGAATTTTACAGAGGAGGCAGAGTGGTGATACTAGAGAGACGCACCACCTGATGGTGCGAGACCTATGGGACCAGTTTGAGACTTGCAGTATGGAACTGCAACGGAGCATTGAGACTGGATGTGGGGGCCTTTGAGGACAGCTTCAGAGATAGGGACATCATCTTCTACTCGGAGACACATCAGGCCCCAGGCAGCACATTACCGAGAGTGGCGGGATACAAATGGGAGACGACTTGTAGACAGGAGGCCCGTTCGAAGCATGGTGGTCGCAGATCCGGAGGAGTTGCAGTTCTTTTTAGAGAGGAGCTTCAGCCACTCATCCATGTTATGCGCCGTGATGAGAGCGCGAGGTACATGGGTCAGAGTGAGGGCAGATGCGGGTAGACCCCTATACATTGCCATATGTTACTTTCCACCCAGCACATCTCATTATGCAACGCCCAAGGGGCAATCTCCATATGATTCTAGATGAGGACATGGGAGTTCTCCAGGGAGGGAGATGTTATCATACTTGGGGACTTTAATGCTCGAACGGCTCAGTACCAGACCTCCTTCTTTAACACTTTGGAGGAGATGTTGCGAGAGATAGATGTGGAGGAGATGTGTTTGACCCGGAGATCATAGGATGAGGTGGAGTGTACTGAGTATGGGAGATACCTCTTGGAAATGGGGACTGCACATGGGCTGGCCATTTCAAATGGCCTAGAGAGGTATCCACTTGCCAGTGGCTTTACTTGCTTTCCACACAGACATGGGGCCAGCACAGTGGATTATGTTTTAGCCTCGCCAACCTTCATCCCGAGTATCCAGGATTTTGCGATTTGCCCCAGGCCCATCGGAGTTACGGTGGATCATGCACTTCTCTCCTTTACGGTGGATTTCCACTACAGTACCCGCCACTTTGGGCAGTCCTCCTATCACCCGAGATATACCTTTTGTAGAGAGACTAATGGAGTATACACCGCAGAGATCTACAGCTTGTTGAGTGCAGAGGATCCACACAGGCCATTAGCAGAGCTCACACAGATCCTGACAGAGGCTTTACATACAGCTGCAGCGAGACGGCCTTCCCACACACGCAACCCACAATACGACCACGTCCTGGGAGCATGCCCCAGAATAGTTGGTATGATGATGACTGTAGGGAGCTCAGAGCCCGGCTACAGAGAGAGGTGGCCACAGGTGTTACTACATATAGACAGTCACGCATCATCTTCTGATCCCTCATTCGGCGGAAGAAGAGAGCATTCTTAGCTCGGTGGAAGAAAAGACATCTATCAGTTGTTTTTGAGTCAGGATTCTGGGGAGGCCTGGAGATTGCTTAGAGTGCACCCCCCGCCTCCCCGGCCATTACCTCTCCAGATACATGGGGCGAGTATGCAGCCTCCCTCTACACAGTACCAAAGCAGCCACCACTACCAAACCCTCCAGAACCTTGTCCACCCACTTCTACCTTCTTCACAGCAGAGATGGTGAGGAGGACCATCAACAGATTGCATACAGGGAGGGCACAGGATCATGAGGGCATTGTAGCCGAGCATTTCATACATGCTAGAGATATGATTGCAGACTTGCTAGCTCTCATGTTTAATAGAGCCATGTGTGAGGGGTTTCCTCGGACTTGGAGTTCTTCCACGATTGTGCCGGTACTCAAGTCTAGAGATCCGAGCCTGCCGACTAACTACCGCACCATTATGATTGGTCACTTGCTGGCCAAGCTATATGCCTCTACTCTTGAGCATGAGTTGAGCAGATGGGCAGAGAGACAAGGGGTCCGAGCTCACGGACAGGCCAGTTTCAAGAGGAGATTCTCTACTTTGGATCATATCTTTACCCTCAGGGCTATCATTGAGGAGGGCAGAGCACATGGGAGGAGGATCTGCTGTGGCTTTGTGGATTTCCGCAAGGCCTTTGACACAATGCCCAAAGCTAGACTGATGCGTAGGCTGCAAGCAGTACACTCCACTATAGGGGTGAAACAGGGCTGCCCGCTCTCTTCGACTCTATTTGGACTATACATTGATGAGATCTCTGATTATATTGGGACACGAGGGGACAGAGGAGCCCAGTTGGCTGGCACTTGGATACCTCTGCTCTTATATGCTGATGATATTGTGCTTATAGCAGACTCACTAGAGGGTATGCAGAGGCACTTGGATACTTTACATGCTTATGCACAGGACAGTGGGCTCTCAGTTAACCTTGGTAAGACCAAGGTTATGGTGTTTAACACTACAGCTCAGTGGGTCTGGAGATCAGCGCCTATTTTCACATATGGGCAGGAGATAGTGGAGTATGTTGACTCATACACATATCTTGGAGTGGTGTTCACTGGGCCCACATTTTCCATGAGAGGGGCAGCACAGGCCAGATTGACTAAAGGATATGCAGCACTAGGAGGTCTAGAGAGGATGTGCTCACAGGTACAGTTTCAGGAGCTGTGGCTTTTTGACACGCTGGTCACATCAGCTATGCTATATGGAGTACAGATCTGGGGGCCTAGCCTAGATCGTCACAGTCGATCAGGACGCACATACGATGGATGGAGATCGATGGAGAGACCACTTGTGTCCATGATCTCCAGGATGATTCGGGCTAAGGCCTCGGTACCCCATGAGATTATCCAAGCCGAGATGGGAGCACCACCGATCGTAGTAGAGGCTCTTGCCAGATAAGTGTCCTTCATTCATAGCACCTAGGAGCTTCCCCAGCACCGATATGCACGACTTGCTTTCGAGTCCTCTCATCAGCTAGCCATGGAGGGAGACACTTCATGTTGGTATGCGCAGATAGCATCCTGGTTTGAGCTCCACAGGTTCAGCTTAGACAGACTTCCACCCTTCCAGTACTCTCTAGAGGCACCCTCTCTCACCTTGACACATTCTGAGATTAGTATAGTCATCAGACAGGACCTCATTCAGTTGGACACTAGGAGGACATGGCTAGAGCCCTCACAGGAGTTAGGGACGAAGATGGCTTTCTATAGAGACCATCTTCTCCGCACCACGAAGGATAGCTTTATACTTAGACCGAGCTACATGGATACCCATCTGTCTCATGGATTGAGGTGTGCCATTGGGCAGATCCGCACCTCTTCACATCAATTAGAGATAGAGACAGGCAGATTTAGAGGCATACCTCCAGGGGACAGGATATGTCAGATTTGTTGGATAGAGCCAAAGACAGAGGAGCACTACATCTGTCGCTGCATAGCATATTATGAGATTCGAGGGCGCTACCATTGCCTTTTCAGAGAGGGATTTGGACCACTGGCTAGAGTCATGGACTATTGTGATCAACGATGCTTGGGTTTTTATCTCCTAGAGATCCAAGAGCTATCCAGTTGGGCAAATCCAGACGCCCGAGGGTTCGCGGATCCTTACATAAGAGAAGGTGCCTACACCGGAGGATTCAAAGCATCATTGCGAGGCATCGGGCTCGTCCGACCAGGCATCTCACTATGGCAGATATCCAGGCCATCCGGCAGAGACCCATGCTAGAGCTCCTAGGATGATTACCACTCCAGCCATATACTGTTGTACTCACTGTCACTTTTGTACTCCCCCATATTCATGTATCCATGTATCCGTGTACTCATGTACCCCATTTTGACTAGTAGCATTAGCTTCCCACTCTCCCTAGTTGCGCTTCCGGATGCTCCCTATTGATGTATTGTAGGGCTAGATACTTACCTTCAGTCCTTTCTTTTCTTTTCCAGATAGTGTATCAGATGTCATATGGTGTAACTTTGGCCTCATAGGTCATTATATATATATGCCATTGTACTACATACTATGAGATACGTGGTTGTTTCCACTGTTTATTCAGAGAGGGTTTTGGACCACTTTCCAGAGTCATGGGGTACCAGGACCAGAGGTGTTTGGGATTGTTCTTGCTTGGGCTGCGGAGATATAGAGATAGCCTGCTTAGGCGCACAGAGAGCCAGACCCAGAGGCACATTACAGACTTCTTTAGTCCAGCCATCACTGCGCCAGATGGACCACAGCAGCAGCAGGACATGGATACCGCCCACACCAGTGCACCAGCGGTACACTGATTGATCATGCGATTGAGCTTGGGTGGTCCAGACGCCCACGACTACGGAGGAGGGCATCCCAGCATAGACGGAAGTTGCAACGGCGGATTCGGATTATTCTTGCGAGACATGCGGGACACCCAGTCAGGGTGCTGACCACAGAGGGTATTGAGGAGATCCGCTAGCGTCCGATGCAGCACATATTATGAGATGGAGGCACCTCCATAGTGTACCCCCCCCCCGTCCCACATGATATTGTATCCCCTCACTGTACTCCACTCACCTCCATAGCGTACCCCCCCCCCCCCCCTCACTATATTCACACCCTATAAGGGTTTCTGTTTACCTTCCAGTTCCAGTTTCATTTTCTAGGTGCCAGTAGTATCATCTTTATTTTTCATTTTTTGGTTTTTTTATCCAGACATTGTATCACATCCAACATGATGTAACTTTTTGGTCTCATAGGTCACTATGGCCTTTTGAAGACCTTAATATAACATTTCATTTCATTTCTCTCTCTCTCTCTCTCTCTCTCTCTCTCTCTCTCTCTCTCTCTCTCTTCGCGAAATGGTGTTTTATATTATATGTAAAAATGTACATCAGCCACATGGCTCACACAACACCTATGGCCCCAAAAAAACACCCACAAAAGATCCTCTAAGGGATCATGACCATGTAAACCTGTACACTAATAAGAAAGCCTCCTAGCCAAATAAGCATCCTAGATAAAAGCATCAAAGATGAGCCAGCCGAGCCGCCGTAGACCATAACGAAATAACATCTACATTCAGTAGCTGAGCTGTGAGAAGAGAAGAAAACTGCCAAAGCAGCAAACCGCGGATACGTAGACTGTGCCCATGTATTCCAAACAAGGAATCGAAGATGAACCCATTCCGTGTAGTCCAAATATGCCAAAGTCCTGTCCATCTAAGGAAACGGAATATCACAAGGTGACTGTCCGAAGTAATGACTTGAGGACAAATCCCAAATATCCACTGATGAGCCGAAACAGTAGACCTCTCTACTGCCTCCCAAACGCGAGAGACAAAAGACCAAATCTAACAGGCCACTGGACAACTCATGAATAGATGCATAACTGTTTCAGTGCATGTTGTGCAGAAGAAGCAAGAGGCCAATGTAATTTTACGACGGCTGAGCTGATCCCGTGTAGGTAACCCTCCCACCAACATCCTCCAAATGAAAACCTTACCTTGGTAAGGGAGTTTAGACTGCCAACCACGCGTCAGAGTTTTCTGCCACCATGATTTAGACTTGTGCAATCCCCACACCTTATTGGCCTTGGCTAAAACCCAATCTTTCTCTGATACGAGCTTATGATAGACCTGGTTAGCTGAAAGTGATATCAAGTCACCAGATTTACATAGTGCCCAATCAAACCAAGGCTAATCTGCAGATGGCCGAGGCAATGGAGTAAAAGGCTCAACTGCATGCATCATAGTGGCTGAAATGTCTGAGGAACCCTAAAGTGCTGCCGAATATGACGAAACGAATATGGCCTGTCACGACCAGGTATCACAGCATCTCGGATTCTAACCAAGCCCAACCTGACCATGCGGTTGAGTCGTATGCGTGAAGCATCTCTGTCTGGCCAAACAATGACACGCGACTCCACAAATGTTTCGAACTGCAAAGAGTTCAAAAGTAGTCTTTCATGACCAGGATCCCACAGAGCCAATAGTAGAACTTCATGCTGCCAAGAAAGAAGAATATGCGATAAAATGTGAGATGAGCGAATACGAACAGGATGAGCCGCATTCACAATGTCCCACCATGAAGCCTGCACACGTGTCCGTCCATGTGACAATCCCTCCAACTCAATCAAGTCACGAGCCATGAATACCCAAGGCTGCTCTTGCAAACACATATCCTGAAAACCGCCCACCTACGCGCCACCATATGCAAGCGGACATCCAGTAAAGCAGCCCCACCCATTCTTTTGGGCGTCGTAATGTGATTCCAAGCTATCCATGTTTGACCCATAATATTTCCTTGCCTCTTCCACAGCATAAACCGAATGGGAGCAACCAAACGGAGAAGAGATTTGTGCGTCCAAGGTAGCAAAGGCAAAAAATCGAAAATCATGCTAAGCATAATAACCTGAGCTACCTTAACTCTCACGTGCATAGGCCACCCTTGAGCTTTCCAATACACAAATTTATCCGAGATCCGAGCAGAAATCCAAGCAAGAAGCGCTTGGGGATCCACATCCACACCCACCGGATACCCAAGATGACGAACAATGTCTCCTGTATGCACCACACGGCCTTGCCACCCTAATGCCTCAAGATCAAATTCCGTGCATACAATGAGCGCTGACTTTGTTGAATTTATTTTCAGCCTAGAAGCCAATGCAAAATTATTCCAAGCTTCCATTGCTCAATCTATATTGGCTTTTTCGGCCTTGAGAAACATAAAAGTGTCATCCGCAAGGGCTTGAGCAATCAATTGCTTGCCATGAGGGAGATGCAAACCAACCACTTCACCACGCGATGCCATAGCATCTAGGCGAGATAACATAGGATGAGTGGCAATGGCAAAGAAAAGAGGAATAAGAGGACAGCCCTGCCGGAGAGAACGGGTAAGAGAAATACCATCCGAAAGTCCTCCATTGAGCATAATCCGCGTGAGAGAGCCAGAGCCAAGTAAATGCACCAAATTAGCCATTTTGGGACCAAAGCCCATGGCTGTCATTAACTCAGAAAGGAAAGACCAACTGACATGATCAAAAGCTTTTTCAAGATCCAGCTGCACCATCACAATCTCTTGCTTCTTTGCCTTGGCATAATCCACTCTAATTTGAACATTAAGAATATTATGCAAAATATTCCTGCCATGCACAAATCCATATTGATATGGATGAATAATAGTAGGAAGCACCTTCTGCAAGCCATTGGCAAAAATCTTTGTAAAGATTTTATACATAATACCCATAAGTGAGATCGGGCACCATTGAGCCAAAGAAGTAGGCGAAGGAACTTTGGGCAACAAACGAAGTATGCCCAACTTCCAATCGGCAGGCATATATCCCTCATCCCAAACCCTTTGACAAATAAGCGTCAAAGACTCTACAAGCTGATCAGCATATTTTCGAAAAAACTCATTTGTCAAACCATCCCAACCAGGGCTCTTTCCCATGGGAAGTTTGGAGAGAACAGCTTCCACTTCCTTTTTTTTTTGTGAAACGAAGAAATTATATTATGAAACATCCATTTAACATCAGGGCAGTGCTCGAGAACAGAGCCTATGTCCTATCCATCAGAAACAGTAAAAGAAAAGCTAAATACAAGAAACATCCAAATCTTCCTCATGTAAGGCATCATATAAGGACTGTCGCAATGAGGCTCGGAAGAACTCATAAGGGTGCTGAAGGGGTGAATTCAGATATGCATGATTTCGCTGTAGCCAGAGGGTCCATAAGGCCCAGTATCTGATCCAATGGAAGAAAAGAGAATACTGTGCCAAAGAAGCTGATAATCTTCCAAACATCCAGAAAAAATTGTAGAACTTGTGTACAGGAAATCTGAGAGATAAAAAATAGGAGATCTTTCTGGAATATGAACAAAACCACAATAAATGCGGAATACTCTCAGTAGTATGATGACATCTTGGACAAAGAGGAGAGGCAATCCTTCTTTGAGCCAATTTCACTCCCACTGGAAAAATACCAACAATGCATCTCCAAAGAAAGGGTCTCTGCTTCAATGGTATTTTCAACTTCCATATCAATGTCAATTTTCCTTTACACCAAGCTAAAGACTTATTCAGATGCCAAAGAGAATTCGCATGATGAGCAATCCATGGAGGAGGTAACATCAATCGATAAGCCTGTATGGAAGTCAATAGATGCAAAGGTTGAGAGGATAATCTTGGACTTGAAAACTGAAGATGCCAATCTTGAAGCCTGTCTCTTACATCCAATGTTGGAATCGGAATGAAAGGGTGTAAGAGATCTGCAATAGCTTTCCATATAGGTCTATGATGCATCCCAAGATTGTATTGTTGGCATGCTGCCGGAAAAGAGAGAATATGCCCTTGAGTATCTACCACGTCATCAATGAACCGGATGCCCAACTTCATAAGATTGTAAGCTCTGATTGGTTGTTGTACAGCAAGGGGAGAGTAAAAAACAGCACTCCAATGTAGGCTTTCCATTCGAAGCGAGGAAGCTATAGAAGCAGGATGGGGAGACCATTTGATGTGAGAGAGCACTTTCTTCCAATCCTGAATCAAGGAAGTGGAAAATAAACAACCAGGGATTTTATCTTGAAATTTGCCAAGTACTACTTCCGATGGATCAACTAGCCAATGTCCATAAGCATTTGTGCGCATCTGACCACACAAAATTGCCGACATGATAGACCAAGGCTGCTCTTGTTGAGAACAGCTTCCACTTCCCCTTGAGTAACAGGAGCATCAAGCTGAACCACCACATCAGGGTCAACTTGATATTGTACTTCAGCAAACAATGACTCCCTTGCACCCAGGACAGCCGGCGAGACATCCTCTTGAGGGGCAAGCAAATCTTCATAAAACCTGATGCAATGCTAAATAACCTCAGAAGGTTGAGTAACAAGGTTGCCTTGGGCATCCATCAGCCTAACAATATTCTCGCGCATACGTTTTTGATGCAACTTATCATAGAAGCGATGAGATTGACAGTTAGCATCCGGCAAAGCATCAAGACGTGCAAGTAGTTTAAAGCGAACATATTGTGCTTCCTGCACCCTAGATAGCTCCTTTTTCGGCCATTCTATGGCATCCACAACTTCAGCATCCATAGAGTCAGTAAACATGAACGCTTGCAAGCCCTTTAAAAGCGACTCAAGAAGAGCCACATGCTGTTTTTCTATAGAGGCATTAGCAAGACCATGATGCCGCGCTAATTTCCGAGTGTTGGTAAGGAACACTGGCCAAGCATGATAATCAGCCATGGACACTCTTCTGGAGAAATGTCGTATCAACTGACGCCTATAAACATCAAAAACTTCATGCTCCAAAAAAGTGTCATTCAAGCGCAAAGGCAAGAGTCCCAACAAGCCTTTATATGCATCCACAGGAATCAGGATGATAGACCATTTCAAACACAAGCGGCCAATGATCCAAGAAAACCTGTTGCTGATCAACCATCATGGTAAGAACCTCTGGCAAAAAGAGATCTTGATGTAAAATATACATCCTATCCAATCTAGCATAAGTGCCCCGAAACTGTTGTGAGGCATAAGTGTAACCCCTTTCATCTGGATGCAACCAAGACCACATGTCTTGTTTTAGCGACCTTGCTGCAAAAGTTTCCCACGCCATTCTCTCCGGGCCATGCCATCCATTACAGAATGAGGTGACGTGGCTTGCTCCCTGGAGACACACATATTAAAGTCTCCCATCACAAAGCCAGGATGAGAGATTGAAGAGCACACAAGTCATTCCACAGCAAACGGCGTGCACGAGCATTATTTGCAGCATACACCCCTAACAACCATAAAGGCGTATCATCCCAAACAATCTGTATCACTAGAAATCTTCCATGAACATCTTGAATCACAAGAGAAGGCTGAAATTGCAAACGAACAGCAAACATAACACCTGACTGTGAAGCAGGATGTCTGCTGTAGAAAACATGAAACCCCTTACATACAAAGGCTTTGCCAGCCAACTTATGCTGCTTATGTTTAACTGCACACAAAACATCCCACCATGACAAAAAGTTGTACGCCAAAGCCTGAACTGCTTTTGGCACGAAGAAATACCCTTTACATTCCATTGTACAATTTTCATAAGCCTTCCCAGAAAAGGAATCAACAAGGCCGTGTACTAGGCCCAAGACAATCTGCCAAATCACGAACCTTTTGAAGCATTGCATTTTTAGACATGGTATTTGTGATCTCAAACTGCCCTTGGAGTTCCCGAGCACGTGCCGAAGGGTAATGACCATCCCATGGCAAGATGACCTCACCCTTCGAACCAAACACAAGAGGGAATTGTTGTTGTGCTTCTTTTGTTAGGCGACTTCTAATAGGGTAGCGTTCTACTCTATCCACCCCAAGAGCCCCTGTACCCTGAGAAAGTTGGCCTCCCGGCCTCTCAATCCTGGTCTGTTGCTAGGCACCTGAACCCAAAGGGCGACGAGCATATGTATGTAAGGGCCCCTGATGAGTACGCAAAGGCCCCCGCCAAACAGCATCTGAGAAATCCCCCCACGGGGCAACAAATCGTGTCTTTTTACCACGTAGTTCCACCCATGGCTGCTCAACCTCATTTTGAACATCCACATGTACATCCATGTGCTGGGCATCATGTAAAGGAGCATCATGCTCATCTTCCACGGGCAACTGCCCATCAACGATATCCTTGGTAGCAACAACTTGTTCTTTCTTAGGACATTCGGAGACAAAGTGGCCCATCTCACCACATTTGAAATAGTTGCCAGCAAATGTATCCCACCTCAATTCATACATTAAAGGTTGCAGCCCAGCCATATTGACACGCAAATGTGTCGGCCTAGGTCTCCCAGTATCCCACAACATGAATAGACGATTTCGGTTTCTAGATGTCATTCGAGGCACCACCAAGACATCACCGATACCTCGCATGAGACCTGGTAAAACACGCCAAAACATTGGTGGGAATTGTTTCACTTCAACCCAAACTGGGCAAGCCTGGCGCAACATATCTTGGTACTCTGCCATAGGCTTCCACGGAACCACATGAACCAACTGCCCATCCAAAAAGAGTGGCACCTGCTCCAAGACTGCCCTACGGGCTTCCGAAGTGCGAAAAAGTATTTCATAAAAGCCTCTCGGACCATCATAAATCTCCTCAAGTGCCTCAGGCGACACCAAGCGGCCCAACCATGCTCTAAGACAAGGCAACGGAATACGCCTAGTAAAGAAGAAGATAGCAGCACGATGGATATGCAGTGGGGGATATATGCTTTGTATGAGTCTGTGACAGGCAAAGTCCGAGCTCTAGGCGGATTATCTGATAGGGTGACCAGCACGATAGGGGTGAAGCAGGGATGCCCGCTATCGCCCACCCTCTTTGGAATGTACATTGATGCGGTCTTTGATTATGTAGACAGATTGGGAGGCCCACGGGCATGCCTGGTAGGGGTGTTGATACCCATCTTGTTATATGCTGATGATATTGTTCTAATCTCAGACTCTCCGGAGGGATTACAAAGACACCTGGATGCATTACAGGCTTTCTGTGCGGACAGAGATCTGACAGTGAACCTTGGGAAAACCAAGGTTATGGTGTTTAACACCACACAGGCATGGGTGACGAGATCAAAGCCTCAGTTCACTTTCCGAGGGGAGCCGGTAGAGTACGTCAAGTCATATGTCTACTTGGGAGTTACTTTCAAAAGACCGCGTTTCTCCCTAAAGGAGACAGCAGCAGCTAGATTAGCTCGAGGGCATGCAGCCTTGGGGGCACTTGAGAGGCAATGTGCACACAAGCAATTTTAGGAGCCACGCACCAAATTGTGGCTATTTGATAAGCTTGTCACACCGACCCTCCTGTAGGGAGCTCCAATTTGGGGGCCCAGTATACATTACAGATCTCAGAGAGGGACAAATGAGGGATGGAGGCAAATGGAGAGACCACTGATTATGATGATTGCCCACATGATTCGGAGCAAATCATCAGTACCACATGACATTGTTCGGGCTGAGCTGGGTGCCCCACCAGTAGTAACCGAGGCTCTATTCCAGGCAATTACCTTTTTACAGCGGCTATGGGAGCTCCCTCAGCAGAGGTACTCCCGATTGGCATTGACCTCATCCCTACACTTGGCAGAGGATGGAGATACTCATTGTTGGTACGCTCAGATGAGATCATGGTTTGACCTACATGGTTTGCGGATAGAGGCACTACCACCCTTTTAGTACAGTCTGGATTGTCCATTTTTGGATATCACCCCCTCAGAGCAAAACCGCGTGATCAAGATGGATATCATCAGAGTGGACACAGAGAGGACATGGACTAGCCCCCTTGAGCATGAAAATGGCTCAGTACAAGAGCCATTTTCTACACCTCTCACCGGGTGATTTTATCACCCGCCCGGCGTACATGGATGAACACCTATCACATGGGATACGTTGTGCCATTGGACAAATCCGGACCTCATCACATCAGCTACGGATTGAGACAGGGCGATATGTGCATCAGATCTTGGATGACCGCATTTCTCAGCTATGCTACCAAGAGGTAGAGACAGAGGAACACTACATTTGCAGATGTCCTGTCTATTATGAGATCCGAGGGAGATATCACTGCCTCTTCCGAGAGGGTTTTGGGCCGTTACGCAGGGTTTGAAAAGCACAAAACTAAAGCAACCATGCTTTTTTAACTCATTACCCCTATAAATTCAGTTTCTCTTGGCGCGAGTTTCTTGGCAGCCAGCAACAGTTTGTAGCTGGAGGCAGCTTTGGCAGGAAGCAAGGCAAAACGGTGTCTCTTTGTGGAGGCAAGCAAATGTATTGAAATGCCAAGAGAAAGGGGTACAAAAAGTATCTGAAATGTGAGTTATTGGCGGAAGAATGTCAAACTTGAGAGTGATCAGGGTGTCGAATGTCAATGCCGTCACCACGAGAAGGTTATTTTTTGTTTTTGATTATTTATTTATTTATTTATTTTGGGGGGAGGAGGGGGGGGAGGAAGGGCGGCTGCGAAGAAGAGGCAGGGGTGTGTCGGGCCTTGGAAGAGGCCACAAGTGCGCCCCCCCTTGGCTCTGTACGGCCATTTTTTCAAATAAAAAGAATCCCGTTATAGATACCAAGACCATGTGCAACTCCCACCTTTAGGAAATGTCTCCCATACACCGTGTCCTCCTCACGATCTTGTGATGATCTCTATAACCCCATATCAATGATGTCTAGCTCCTATAGTCTGATAGGGTCGTCCAAGCAAACAAGAACCTTGAGAAGGTGGCACAGGCGGTCTCCTACGCAGACAGAGAGCGAAATAAACGGGACTTGGTGACTCTTTGTCATGGCGTTGAAGTCCCCAAGCAGGACTTCCCCCAGCTATGAGAACTCCATAATATCCTCATATAATGGTAAGTATCATGACTAGAAATGATGTACGACATCAGCGAAGTGGGTGGGTGCGAAATAGCACACTGCAATGTGGATGACTGTCCCCACCAATAAGCTGTAGCTTCACCACCCAAAGATACCGTGCACGGTGCATCCTTGTCCTTCTGGACAATGCTGAGAGTCTAAAGGAGGTGAGGTCTAAAAAGAACAGCTACCGCTCCCAAGCCACATACCCCTGATGTTGCACAGGTCTCGTCTCGAAAAGCTGACTCCCACTCGAACTCCACTATGTATGGCAAATCCTCTCGAGGCTCTGATAAGTCTCTTTATAAAAAATGGCATCCCTACCTATGACAGTCTCTCTCAACCCTCTTGCATTTAACCCATTGTAGTTCCATACTGCTAACCTCAGGTGTTTGGTCTCATAGACCCCGCATCGCTATTCGGGACAATGCTTAGTGATAATGACCATAGGGTGCCATTGAAGTTCCATACTGCTAACCTCAGGTGTTTGGCCTCATAGACCACGCATCACTATTTGGGGCAACGCTTCGTGATAATGACCCTACCATCTCTGAAGACAGCCCATTTGTCCGTTCTAAGGGCCTCATGAACTGTCACCCTCGCCTCACGCCGGTGTGCCACCTGTGTTGGGGTGAGATCATCCCCCATGTCAACTGTTTTCCCTTGAAGGCAGCCTGTTTGTCTAAGAAGGCCTCCCTGCTGGTGGCATCAGGGAATCCGATGATGAGGAGCCGCTCCTGTGACATATCCTTCCCTACCCTCCGTGTATCTGCAAAGACAAGGGGGGGGGGGGGTCCTGTCAAGTCCTATCAGCTAGGAAAGCGTCATGGCATCTACCTTGGGGAATCCCCCACCTATATATCCCCGCACTTGCACATGGAGGGCCCTATCCTTCTTGTGTTTCTCCTCCTCGAGAGTCTCCCGTCTAAGTTTGACAGTCCTCCACTGAGGTGTTCCTAGCCATAGATATATTGCTCATGGTGAATTCCAGGATTACAAACCACTGGCCGCCTATCTTGCAGGCCCACGAGAACATCACGAGGGGAAAAAACGTAGCTTTTAAGAGCTTCAGAGCTACTATCCAGTACGCACCAAGGGTTCTTTTTCTCCCTTTGTGACCTTTACACATCTATGCAAGGTCCCATGGCTTTGTTGCCGAATTCAGCCCGAATGAGGGTACTATCTTGTACATCCTCCATGCCTCAAGTTCTAGCAGTTCTCAAATCCATGCTCTGATACCAATGTAAGGTCTCCATAGACGACGCCCAAGGATCATCTGACCTAGAGCAGAAACCCTAACGAGGTTTCATAGACCTGACATTGTACGCATCACATGACCACGATAGATTGTGGCTACCGAGCCTGAGGTCAGATTGCCGCAAGCCTACTTGGTACCGATGGCCCCAACCTAGCGTCCCATACTACTAGGCCGAACCCCCCACCTTGCAGCTCCATGGCCATGAGGTCTTGCACACCCTTGGTAGCCCTCCTATCCATACCTCAATAGCTCGTAAGTGCCCCCAAGGTCAGTTATATAGCAATAACCTAGCTATTATTGGCCCTTGCTTTTCTTACTTTATTTATAAACTTCTAGCCATGCATAATTATTAGCCCTAGGCTATTGATTATAAGCTCTTCACCAATCCATCCCTCATCTTGCTAGCGCCCTTAGCCCATGTGTGAACCCTCCAGGTCCCCACGCCCCAGCTAAACCCTAACCCTAACTTGGGTTAGTCCATGTCCCTAGCCCTAACCCCAGGCTAGTCGGGACATAACAACACGTGTGGACATATGACTTCCAAGAAGATGCCATTATGCTGTCAAAGATTGACTTGGTTGAGATGGGCCTCTAGAGGGCCAACCAGGATATGGAGAATGCAACAACATATGGTAGGCACTTCTTCAAGATGGGGGCTATGAATGATAGACCCTTTGGGTCTTTTGAAGTCGTCGATATTTTTTCTTATTCTTCTTCTCACACAAGCGTGCACACAAGTCCTAGAAATATGCAATCAAATCCATGCAATGTCCATGCCCAAAAACAAGTCATTCACACATTGAACCTAACCATAACGGCATTTCGCACCGTTGACTGGACCACACTAAAGAGCTCTTCCAAACAACTTCATTACATAAAAATCAATGCATTGTTGTGATCTGGTCCAAACACAAACAAACATCACCTACTCTGTCCCCCACCATGTAGCCAAGTGGTTAGGGAGTTAAAAGTCCCAAAGTGGAGGTCATGGATTCAACCCCCCCACTCACTACAGCCAGAAGCAACATGTTGAATAAAGTGGCGGGCTAATTAGCCAGAGGTAAAATCCCCTCTTCAAAAAAAATCTTATCTTCACTTACGAAAATGCATCTCTTATCTTCACTTAGGAAGAATCCTTTCTCGTACTTGCAAGATTTCAATAAAATGTGTGGGACCATGTCACAGGCTAGCTGAGGCCAGCTGCAGTTCTTGTCCGATAGCAAATTACATAAATCCAGCCAGTGGGCGCCATCACAGGCACAGTTCTTGCTTGTACCTGAGGCTGGGAGGGCAGCCTCTGTCATAGGCAAGCTGCTCACAAAAGACCTGCCTTTACCAGCCCACAAAACAAATCCTAGAACAGCAGATTGTCCAACCAAACCAACAAGCAGGGAGACACATAAAGCAAGCACTGGCATCTTGCTTGTATCTGAGGCTGGGAGGGCAGCCTCTGTCTTGGGCAGGCTGCTCACAAAAGACGTGCCTTTACCAGCCAACAAAACAAATCCTAGAACAGCAGATTGTCCAACCAAGCAGGGAGACACATAGAGCAAGCGCCGGCATTTTAATGCAGCCAGCCCAATTGAATGGAGGCTAATCCAGTAGCAGGGGCATTTTTGGGACTGTAAAATGGCCCTTTCCTCCCCTTCTCAGCAATCAGCATTAGAAGCCCAACAATCAGTAGAGTGTTCCAGAGCATGCAGATTCGTCACTATTCAGCTACATGTTTGACCTCCTTCAAAGCAGGATCTAGTGTTTGCATAACCTGTAGCAGTTGTATAATTAATTACAAAACAATCCATGTTCCTTCATTTCAGCCATGCATGTATGCATGTTAAATCTCTCTCCTCCGTATCAGAACTGCTGCAAATTCTACAACATCAGCATTAATAAGGGTGCTAAACTGCAAGGCTCTTGAGTTAATTTTGTAATACCATGGCCAGCTCTAGACCCCCTCCTAAAGCAAACCCTTCAATAGCCGCCACGACAGCCTTCTTGCAACCTGTAAACAACAGGCATGCCAGTTACCATTTACCAGAGAGAAATCTTTTTTTTTTACAAGAAGACTTAAAACAATACATACAAAACACCTATGAACTATATTGGACCTACCTTCTATGATGTTGTTTATGATGGTAATCCCAGGTAGGATAGTCTTCTCGCCCTCTTTTTCTGCACTCAAAATCAACGATACTAGTTTCATAACAATAGAAAAAAGTTGCTTCCAGCAAATACAAAACTCCTTCCTGCCTTCAATCATAGGGATTCAAGGTTTTTCTTTTTAGAGTAGGTTTATATTTTTATTTCTATTTTCTTTTTTTGTATGTGTATGTGTGTGTGTGTGTGTGTGTGTGTGTGTGTGCGCGCGCGCACACGCGTGTGCATGGGGGTGTGTGTGTGTATCATACAGACATATACATACATACATAGAGATAGATATATATGTATATACACGCACACACATATATATATCTGTATTTATGTACACACACACACATGTATGTATGTGTGTGTGTGTGTGTGTGTGTGTGTGTGTGTGTGTGTGTGTGCGAGTCCACGTGTGCAGGGTTCAAACTCACAACCCTCTCTGGATAGTGTGGCATGATAGCCGCCTCAGCTTCAAGCTTTTGATACCTGCATTTTGCTTCCTTTGGAAGCTCCTTATATCAGCCCCACCCGAAAATTTGCCATTAGCTCCTGTATCATCGGAAAAGGAAAACATAAGTATAAAAATGGTAACATTTTAACTGTCATGGTTGTCAGTCAAACCTATTTTCTGCCTGCAAGTCAAAAACCATTAGGGGACCTGCCGTACATTCTGACTCTGGCTGACTATTTGATCTGAGACTCCGCATAAAACAGAATAAGAGACACGTGCTTTCCACTTTTGCTGATGTGGCAGCCTCCTGGCTCTCATGACATCAATGAATGGGTTCCAGTCCGATCTTAGCCACATCCTCTTGGCTACGCCTGTCAGCCACACAGGCAAAAACAGGGGTGCGCCCATTCTCTTCTTCATTGATCATGGCCTAATATGGTCCTCATCTCCAGTTGGGAGGATTTCCAAGAGATCAAGACCCAGATCAGGCCATGACCAAGCTCTAGTTCAGACAGTTTGATAGTGGGTTCTGGTGGTATGGGATGCCCAGATTTGGATGATCTGAATGGTCAGTGTTGGTCTAGCCTCAACCTTGAGGGTGCTTGGACAAAGCTATGGTTGGGTGGTTAGCATTTCATCCGTTTTAAATCCTACAGGAAGGAAAGGTCTCAATTCGAGGAATGCACCTCATAGACTGCCAAACAGCATTCAAGAACAGGTAGATATGCTACAAACTCCTAAGGAGACAACTACTAGGATTAATACAAGTACAAGGACACTTAAACTTAACTATACCTGTTATGACAACTGCTTCAATGTCATCTCGGCCTTGCACCTCCTCAAAACTCTTGTACAAACCATTGAAGACTGAAACAAAATCCAAAAATGCATAAATATTCAGCTACAAAAAAGTAGGAATATTCAGCTATACACAATCGAATGGTGAATCCACAAAAAAATCACACACGCACGCGCACACACACATAGTGTCCGCCCGTGACACGAGCGCACACAGCAAAAAAAAACTTCGTTTCACAGTGGCTAGATGAGTAATGTAGAAATTGAGGCAGTGATTTATCAAATCATGAGTCAATGCTTTATTTGCAGAGGACCTGTCAAACCTCTTGTCCAGTTAGATAGATGAGACTTCTAACACACTTTTACAAAAGTGAGCATTCAGTATCCAAGGAAGAGATCTTCCAAAGATAAGACCTTAGTGCATATAACAAAATTACAAGGTAACTCTTTGATCTCGGCTATTGAAATTCAGCATCTAAATTACTGTACAAGCTTAGTTAGTACGAAAGGTACGATACGGTATGGTACGATAAAATACGGTACTAATTGGTACCTTAAAATTTTTGAGGTACGGTACGATATTAGTACGTTTTAAAAAAAAATACTTCCTAGACTTAAAAATTGTAGACAAGAAGTTACAAAATAGTAGAACCATGAACATAATGTCATCATGCCATTAGAGTACAAAATTGCTACAAAAGGATAGGCCAAAAACTCATGGCATACATGATACTACATACTACAATACATCATCAATGGGCTAGAAGGAGATAGATGCCCAATGCCTAGAAAGCTATAACATATCAAAAGTCTACATCATCACCAACATTTGCATGATCATCAACATGATCACTACTAGAGTGTCCATCAACAGAGTTCTCTGAAGAGGACTCTTCGAAGGTGGACGAGACACTCTGGGGATCATTCTCGCTAAGTAGGTTGCCGTCATCATCAAACAAGGGCTCTCTAGGCAGTGGGGTATCATCATGAGGGGGCAATGGAATATCATCATGAAGGCGGGGATTGGAGCTCGAGGATCCCTGCCTCACATATGTGCGAAGGCCACCCTTTGCCGATGTCGAAGGCGGAGGCCTATGAACTCCAACTGCTCGGTCCCGTCCATGCTGACTCCTGGTGATGCGAGTATCTGCTGCCACAAGCTCACTATAGAGCTCCATGAAGATTGCCTCCTCCTCATCATCAGGTTGTTGATTGACACTTGCAAAGTTTTCACTCGTCAACGTGAAAGTGTCAACATTGACCTGCACATTAAGGCACAAAAGTTAGTCTGTACAGTGTACACAAAACTTAAAAGTTATGAGTCATAACAAGTTAGAGTCTAGACTTGTCACTTACCTGCTTGGGACTACCCATACTAAGAATGCCCTGCATCATGCGCAAGTTAGTGCGGCAGTAGACCAACCGCTCCAACTGTCGTGTGCTCAGTCGATTGCGTATCCTCGTGTGTATGAGAGAATAGGAACTCCAGTTCCTCTCACATGCACCCGTAGAACAATCCTGGGCTAGGACCCTTAAGGCTATGGGTTGGAGATGCTCTAGTCCATACCCAAAATTGTCCCACCAAAAAAGGGGCTTCACAAGTGACTCCCTCCTCCAGCAAGTGGGAGACAAAAAGGAGGTTTGACCTCTCTGATCAACATAGCAGCCCAACTCCTCTAAAAAGGCATTGTGCTCATCAACTGGCACAGCTCGAAGCATATATGCATCCCGATCTTGTCGAAGCTCCCTATCGGTGCATACTACTGGAGACTTGTAGGCTGGATGTACCAATGCTGCAAACCCGTGGATTGGTTTGTGCATCCACCTCCATCTCTTCTGTGCAATCTCCATGATTTGTGCTCGCTCGTCAAATGTAATGTCTGTGCAAGCCTCCAACTCCACAAGGGCAGCTCTAAAGAAGTGGACAAGAAGGCCCATGGTGGACCCCTCGCAATCTGTCATCCGCAAGAGCCTATAGAATGGAGTCATAGCAATGACAATTGCTCGGACTCTAGTCCAAAAACTCTCCTCTAGGCAAAAGCGTTGCATGGCTTTGGCCTCTTCAGTGACGTGCTCATCCCATTCGTTCCACATGGTGGAAACAACTGTCTGGCGAAGGGCGGGCCTCACATCGTATAGACGCTCCAAAACCAGCCACATGTAGGCAAAGCGGGTGGCCGATGGCTTCTTCAAGTCAAGCCTACTATGCTCACGAAACATAGCAAGCACCTTCACCTTTAGCATGAAGAAGTTGACAATAGATGTAGCTTGTTGCACAATCCTCTTCACCCACCTGAGCTTCGCCACATCCTCCATGAGTAAGTCAATGCAATGACTCGCACATGGAGTCCACACAATGGTGGGGAATTCCGCCTCAAGCAAGCGTCCCATGCGTCGACAATTTGATGCATTGTCGGTGATGACTTGCACCACGTTTTGAGCCCCAACCTACATGGCAGATAAATCATATGAGTTGAGGGCTTTGCACAAATGACAAAATCAGCCACACTTAAGTAAAATAATGCTTACCTCTATGATCGCTTGCATAATATGGCGGTAGATGAAACTCCCGGTAGTCTTTCTCCCCCTTCTCCCGGTGTCAACCGCACGCAAGAAGTATGTGCCAAGCGGGCAAGACACAAGGATGTTGATACTGCCACGCTTCCTTTGATCACTCCATCCATATGTGAGAATAGAACATCCATACTTCGTCCATGCGGCTCGAATCGGGTCAAGGGCTCGATCAATTCTCTCCTTCTCTTCATCAATCTTCCTCGTGCGCATAGCCGTGTAAGAGACCCCCGTCCACCCCTCACATGGACCCACATTCGCAATCGCCGTCACCATCTTCTTCCATTGCTCCTTTTGGAGTACATTGAAGGCAAGATTGCATTCAATAATGGTGCGAGCAATCTCTATCTCCGCAAGGCATTGCCGCTCCTTATGGAATGCAACCGAACCTCTCACACTACCCGTGACTTGGTGGAGAGAGGGTTGCACCCCTTCACGCTCCACCACCCTTTGCCTTTTGCCCGGTGCGGAGGCGGACCGTGCATCCATGGAAGTGGCAGTGGAGGATACACCAATGAAAGAGCTGGTGGCCGCTTCATCATGTGCTGGTGGTGGTGCTGGTGGTGGTGCCGGTGCGTGTGTTGATGATGCACCTCTACTTGAATTTGAGCCGCCGCTCATCTTCCACGAAATGTCATCGGCAATGCTTTGCGGAATCTCCTTGCATGGGGCAACTTGTCCCCCAATCTTTGAAAGGTGCTGGAGAAGCCTTGTTGCACCACTGGTGTATGACTTGCCGCAATATTGGCAGACTTCTTGGTGTCCTTCTCCACATTGAGGCAATGCAAATCAAAAGCCTCATGCTTCTCCCGAGGCATGATGGATAAGAGAAGGGCTAAAGCGTGGAGTAGAGGAGAGAGCGTAGAGAAGATGAAGTATGGGAAGAGCTTGGAGGAAGAGAACTTGGAGTAGAGGCTCAAGTGGGATGGAAGGAGCTTGGAGAAGGGTGGAGGAGGGTGGAGGAGAGGCTTGGAGTAGATGGAGGAGAGGCTTGGTCCTTGAGGCTTTTATAGAAGGACTCAGGAGAGATGAAAGGAAAACAGCCAAAAAAACGGGCAGAAAACGGGCAGAAAACGGCTACTTCCAACAGGCAGAAAACGGCTACTTCCAACGGGCAGAAACAGGGAAAACTCGTACTTGATCGTATGGATACGTACATTACCGTACGGTACGAATCGTGCGTACGGCCTGATCCGTACGACGTACGGAACTAAGCATGTTACTGTAGTTGCCAAGGTTGTCAAATTAGTAAATTTGCTTTTGATTTTCATAACCTCCTTCAAGTTGAGAAATGAATGAGCAGCCATAGGATGCAAATTTTATTTTAAAAATGCCTACTCAAAATTTTGTTTCTTTTTGATTAGGGTGTGGTGCCCTCACACCCCGCAGGCCCCCCCACCAATGTGGACATGATCTTAGGGATGTCCTAGATTTTTGTTAAGAGCGAGACCTGATATTAAGTTACCGGTCTCACGTGCTCTCTTTTGTACTTATAAAGACCATTTGGTAATTCATAGTGATATTTCAACATTATCACCATCGCTCCATGTATATAATACTCCAAATAAATATACGAAACTATTTTTGGCTGGGGAATTTGATTTGTTATGTTGCCTCCTGAAGATAATCTGTGTGAATAATTTTCCTATTTTGTGTAAATAAAACACTAAGGCAAAAGAAAGTTTGGGTCAAACTATGCATTAGTTTCATGATGTATTACTTGACAACTTACTTGATGGTGTTCCTCCTCTAAGGATAGTAGACCATCACATGAAGTTATTGCTTGGTAGGCGACCTGTCTCTCCAAACTGTCGGTTTAGCCAAAGACGGGAAGACGAGATAGCTAGACAACTCAAAGAGTCTCGCGGGGGGTGGGTGGAGATGTTATCTTAATGGAACCTTTTAAATTGATTATACAAGAGAGAAAAATGAAATGATATATTAACGTCTCTAAGAGGCCATAATGGCCTATGAGACCAAAATTGAGAGTACATCTGAAGTTGGTGTCTCATCAAAGAGAACAACCCAATGAAATTGAAAAGTACAATAAACTAACTATCTTACAGTTATAAGAACTGTAAGTAAGACTCCTAGATGATACTAAGTAGAAAATATTGGAAAATGTATGATGATCAGTTGAAGTGCTGCCCTCCCCGCAAATCAAATATCTCCGTCATGGGGCTGTCTTGAATGGGGAGGTCGTAGAAGCAAGGTACGCGCCTCCGATGCCGAGCAATAATGGCTCTGATCTAGCAATGGTCAGGATGTCGCGGTCAAGATCCTGGTGGGTGTGGCTGACGAGCACGACATAAGACGACTGCTCTATTAGTGCTGACTCCCTGGAAGTGTGGCTGGTGCCCTGATGGTCCGATGGAGGAGGTATCAGGAGGTGTGTGGGCTGGGCTGCTGGTGCTGGTGCTAGTGCTAAAGAAATCTGTCAGGCTCCTCTATCTAGGTACATCATGGCTCGGTCTCTTGTCTGCCAAGAGGGTCTCTTTGTGTCTCCTGAGCTCAAGTAGGAACAATCCCAGGCATCTCTGATCCTCAAATTCCATGACCCTGTGTAACAGCCCAAAACCCTCTCGTAAGAGGCAGTGATATCTCCCTTGGATCTCATAATAGACTGTACATCGGCAAATGTAGTGCTCCTCTGTCTCTACCTCCTAGTAGCATAGCTGACAAATGCGGTCATCTGAGATCTGATGCACATATCGCCATGTCTCAATCCGCAACTAGTGTGATGAGGCCCGGATCTGTCCAATGGCACAACTTATCGCATGTGATAGGTGTACATCCATGTACACCGGGCGGAGGCACGCACATAGGTTGTTCCAATATAACACATCTAGGGTAGTGTTCAGGATGCAATTTTTTTGACTTGCTAAGAAAAATGTTTTCCATGATAAAATCATCTAGTGAGAGGTGTAAAAAATGGCTCTTGTAATGAGCCATTTTCGTGCCTAAGGACTCAAGGGGACTAGTCCATGTCCTCTCTGTGTCCAGAGTGACAATATTCATCCTAATCATGGGGTTCTGCTTTAAGCCGGTGAGATCCAAAAATGGACAATCCAAGCTGTACTGAAAGGGTGGGAGTGCCTCTATCTGCAAACCATGTAGGTCAAACCATGATCTCATCTGAGCATACCAGCAATGAGTATCTCCAAGGTCAATGCTAATCGGGAGTACCTTTTGAGGGAGCTCCCATAGCCGCTGTAAAAAGGTAACTGCTCGGAATAGGGCCTCGATCACTACTGGTGCGGCACCCAGCTCAGCCCGAACAATCTCATGTGGTACCGATGATGTGCAGGAAATCATCATAATCAGTGGTCTCTCCATATGCCTCCATCCCTCATCCGTCCCTCTCTGAGATCTGTGATGTATGCTAGGCCCCCAAATTGGAGCTCCGTACAGTAGGGTCTGTGTGACAAGTGTATCAAATAGCGTGCGCAGCTGCTGAAACTGTATGTGTGCACACTGTCTCTCAAGTGCCCCCAAAGCTGCATGCCCTCGAGCTAATCTAGCTCTTGCTGCCGCCTTCAAGGAGAAACACGGTCCTGTGAAAGTAACTCCCAAATAGACATATGACTTGGCGTACTCTGCCGGCTCCCCTCGGAATGTGAACTGAGGCTCTGATCTCGTCACCCATGCCTCTGTGGTGTTAAACACCATAACCTTGGTTTTCCCAAGGTTCACTATCAGATCTCTATCTGCACAAAATGCCTATAATGCATCTAGCTGTAATCCCTCCAGAGAATCTGAGATTAGAACAATGTCATCAGCATATAACAAGATGGGTATCAACACCCCTGCCAGGCATGCCCCTTGGCCTCCGAATCTGTCTACATACTCAGAGACCACATCAATGTACAGTCCAAAGAGGGTGGGTGATAGCGGGGGCATCCCTGCTTCAACCCTATCGTGCTGGTCACCATATCGGATAGTCCGCCTGGAACTCGGACTCTGTCTGTCAAAGCATATATCCCCCACTGCATATCCTCAAGTACCTCAATGTCATGCAACCTGTGCATAAGCCTGGCACGTGGTACGGTATCAAAGGCTTTGCGGAAGTCCACAAAGCAGCAGTATATCCTTCTCTTCTGCGCCCTACCCTCTTCACAAGTGCCCGAAGTGTCAGTATGTGATCCAAGGTAGTAAATCCTTTCCTGAAGCCGGCATGTCCCTGTGCTCGATGACCATGCCTCCTTGCCCAGCGGCTCAGCTTCGACTCCAATATAGAGCCATATAGTTTGGCCAAGTATTGACCAATCATGATCGTCTTGTAGTTGCCTCGTACCATGGGGTCCCCACTCTTAAAGAGTGGTACAATGATATGCTCTATCCAACTTGCCACGAAACCCTCACAAATGGCACAATTAAACACATGTACAATTAGCGAAGCCAAAGTATCACACGCATATAAGAAGTGGTCTCCAACTAGCCCATCATGATCCTGTGCCTTTCCATTCTATAACCTATCTATCGCATCTAGCACCATCCACATAGTAAAAAAGGTGCTGTTAGCCAGTCTAGCTCCCAGTGGAGGGGGGGGGGGGGGGCTGTCCTGCTACATCATACAGCTCTCTAGCATAAGCATGCCATGCCTCAGGTGCAGTAATCGGAGTACCAGGCTGTCTCTCCTAAAATATCTTCCATGCCCTCTTGTTGTCCTTCCCCGGGAAGAGTTGGTAGATCTCCTCATCTAACTTAGCCAGGTAGGCTCGTTTCTTCCTGCGCACAAGGCATCGAAAGATCATCCTAGCCTGTCTAAGTGTGAGAGTCCCAATGGCAATCTCACGCTGTAACTGTGCCCGTGTCTCATGACACTCATCATTATACCAACTGTTCTATGGGGCAGTGCTGCGGGGAAGGGTGGAAGGGATCATAGTGCAGGGAAACGCATATGAGGCGGATGCATGTAGTACACTTGCCAATCCTCTCGTAATCTCATCCAGAGGGCTATGCATGTCTAAAGCAAACAAAGCATCAGATACTGCATCTCAGTAAACCCCAGTTGTCTCACGTGTAAACTCATATCTCGGGTACCTAGGGAGATGAGTAGCTGGCCCCTCTCTCGGGGATCTACCTCTTAGTGTGAAACTCATCAGCTGGTATGCCAATGGGCTGACTAGAAATCGTGAAACCCCGCACATCGGGTATCAATGAAGGAGATTCCATCAAGTACTCCACTGTGCCCCCCCTTTAGAGTACCAGTGTGAGAGCATCTGATCCCTGCCATCTTGATAGGCCATTGTATATGACCAACCCATGTGCACTCCCGAGTGTGAGAAAATGCTTGCCATAATCTGTAATCTCCCCCTCATCCTGTGCTGATCTCTGCAACCCTACATTCTCTGCCATGATCTCCCGGTACATAGCCTCCTGAGTATCATACAGCTCTGTCTACTTTGTGTCTGTAGTATGTACGTGCATTAAAGTCTGCCAATAGTAATGTCTCCCATGCTAGCAAACCTCATGATATCATCATATAGTGGCGTATAGCGCGACTCTCCTGATGGTGCAAACCTGAAGTGGGCTCGGGGAAAGTAGCATACCGCCACATATAGCTCGCAGAGCCCCTCTCTGCATACCTGGTCCCACATGTACCTCGCATTTGCATCTCTATGTACCACATGTATTTTGTCACGAAGCTCCTCCCTGAAAAGTACTGCCACTTCTCCAAATCCTCAAGTACCTCCCACTGTGCGTGGCCGAGGGCGAAACACTCATTCCCATCTATAACCCCGCACGTCAGGAAGCCTCTTGTTTGTGCACTGATGGGTCTTTGTATACATAGCAATATCACTGTGTCTGAAAGTATCGTCAAAGTATCCTGCATTTGTTCTAAGGGCTCCATTGCAATTCCACACCGTGAATCGCAAGGTCTCGTAGGCCGCGCACCGTCAAGCGGGCCTCCTCTCCCTAACGATGACTCGGCCATCTCTGTATACCACCCATTTCCCCTCTTTCCTTGCCTCAAGAACACGCGGCATGTGTTCCTTCCAGTGTGCTATCTGTGCCCATGTAAGGTCCTTATCCAAATAAACCTTTTCCCCCTTAAGGGCCATCCTTTTGGAGAGGAAGGCCTTCTTTTCCAAGTCACCAAAACTGATGATCAGTATCTTCGCCTTGGTTTCATCTCTGCCTACTCACCATGCTCCAGCAATGGTTACATCAGTGGCTCCAATTTTTGTTGCAAGAGCTTTTGCATCCTCTTGGGGATTTCCCTTATCTTCCCAACCAACTACGTGTATATGTAAGGCATGTGCCCGTCTCTTGGCTTCCTCTTCCAATGTAGCATTCATCACCTCTACTTTATTGACTGGTGTATCCTTCTGTTTCTTTACTACTTCAATCCATGGGCTGACTTCCTCAATCTTTTTCTTTGTGGCACCAACAATTTCAGCCCATGAATGCATTTCCTTCTCACCCGCAGCCACTTTTGCCTTACATGATTCCAAAGTGTTTTGTATTTCTGTGATGTCTTTTTCGCAGTCAACCATACATGTCTTCAAGGTGCCTTCATATGATGCAACCGTTGTGCCAATCTCCCAGAGCATGTCATCCTTCCATTTCTGCATTTCTTTTTTCATTTCTGTGCATCAAGGCTTGGGCTAATTCCATCTCAACCCGTACTTGGTCTTGCATTTCTCCCTTCAATTGGGCATATATCTCTTCCTTCAGTATTTCGTAATCACTTTCTTTTGGGCATGCATCTGCTCAATCCATTCCTTTTCAAGCTCCTGTCGCATGGTGCTCATCTCTGTCCTTATGTGCAGTTGTATCTCCTCATAAAGGGCCTCATCTCATCAGGCCATCTTCGCAAGCCTTCATGAGCCAGGAGACATGATCCCTTCCCTCAGTCTTCTACGGTAGGCATTTGGTGCCTTCGTGGGGGTGTGAAAGATTGTTTCACCATCCTATTCTCCCTCTTGGGATTGAGACATGTTTCCCCCTAGTTGCTCCCTTGGGGGCCTGAGCAAGGGTGGGTGGGAAAAGGGAGGTGCATTGCCTACGCACAGAGCAAGACATATCAGCTGGTGGGCAGGCATGCTGCACACAGAGCACGACAAGTCAAATGGCGGACAGGCATGCTACATCACAGGCAGCGCACAGAGAGAGAGAGAGAGAGAGAGAGAGAGAGCACAGAGAGAGAGACCACCAGCGCGCAACGCAAGCAGGGAGGAGGGGCCTGCGAGGGTCACACCGAGAGAGAAAGAAAGAAAGAAAGAAAGAAAGATATATTAATGTCTACGAGAGGCCAAAGTCGACCTATGAGACAAAAAATAATACAACTGTGTTTTTCCGGTCATCGCAAGAAAAGAAAGAAAAGAAAAGTGTGCATGTGTCTAGATACAACTGTGAATCATCATGGATCGGTGGAGCCCATATACAAACAATATAAAGGGGGGTGGGGATGTGGATGCAGTGCTAAGGAAAGATGCATCTCTATATGTTGAAGGGGTAGTACAAGCATGCTATGCAAATCTATGTCTAACTCCATCCACTGCCATAAGAGGGATATAAGATATCATACATCGCCGATACTGAGGCTATGAATGGCGTGAACATGCCCCCTGAGTCTGAATGAAAGCGTGCTAGCCTCTCCTGTGTCTCCATCTGGTGTCTCATCCAGAATGCTGCTATCTCTCGGTGACGGAGTCGGGGTGCTCTATGTCCAGTCTGTCTAGGAAGAAAGAGAGAGAGAGAGAGAGAAGAAAGAAAGAAAGAAAGATTTTATTAACGTCTTCCAAAAGACCGAACTCGGCCTATGAGACAAATCGGTGTACCTGTATGGGGTATCCTCTGTCATCCCAACAAAATGAAAAAGTACTGAACTAAAAAGCTGAATCTAGGTGTGCAATAAGTACAATGAGTGGGGGAGGGGATGGAGCTCTACTACTAGGAGAATGCAAAGCTATATGCATGGAGTATACAATCATGATATGCAACCTAGCTAGCTCCATCGTGTACCATACTGGGGGTATAAAATGGTATACATCAATGAAGGGGGTGTCCACAGCTCCCTGAAGAACATGCCTGGGTCTGCTCTGAAGCGAGCCAGTCGCTCCGCACCCTCGCTGTGAAACTGAGCTTTGATCTCTGTCATCTCTCTCTGGTATAGGCGTGGTGACCGAAAGCCAAGTGTCCTCTGTCTCCTGCGGGCTCTGAGTGTCTCTGCTCTCTGGAGAGTAATTCCCTATCGTGTAGGGACTGGGAGTGGGATGGATTCTTGAAAAAATGTAGTACTCTGTGTCTGTCGTTCCCCCTTTGGAGCTGTCTAAGCCTGTAATCATGTCTCCCTGTGACGCTGTATGTCTAGAATGAATCTCCCTAGTATGCGCTGGTGTGCTGCCTTAAAGATCTGGCGTAGGAAATGTGGCTCTCTGAACAAAATGGGATATCTCTCTCTGATGGCTGTATATGCTCTGCTCTGAATCTGTCTAGCAGGCATATAGTCTGGAATATGGCCTCTACCATCATAGAAGGCACAGCAAACTCTTCTCGGATAATGTCATCAGGTACTGACGGTTTGCTGCGTATCATGCGTGCCATCATGAGGGCCTGTGGTCTCTCTATCTGTGTCCACCAATGGGTAGCAAGGCCTGGCGCCCATACCGCTGCTCCATACATCAGTGCCGGTGTGACTAATGTGTTACCCCTTCGTCCGGGGCTCTTGAAAATGTGCCTGGTGGCACTGTCTCTCTAGCATAGCCAATGCTGCATATCCCCGTGTCAATCTAGCTCTGGCTGCTAAACCCATGGTGAAGCGTGTCGCCGTTGCAGAGAAGGTAACCCCTAGGTACACGTATGATGTCACCACCTCTACCTGGCGTCCTACGAGAGTGAATGTCAGCTGACTCCTGCCCTGTCTCGATGTATGAAAGACCATAACCTTGGTTTTCCCAAGGTTCACAGTAAGACCCCTCTGTGTGCAGAAATCATCAAGTGCATGTAGATGCTGCTGTAGACCTCCTGGAGACTCAGACACTAACACAATATCATCAGCATAAAGCATAATATGTACTAAGGTACCTGCTAAATCAACTCCATCTCTGCCTCCCCGTGTAATGAAGTCAGTCACCTCATCAATGTATAACCCAAATAGAGTGGGGGAAAGTGGGCATCCTTGCTTCACACCAATGGTGCTAGCAATAGTCTCGGACATACCTCCTAGACATCTGACTCGCCCACATACCTGCTCATATAATGCATAGATGACCCCATGTCATATCTGCTGGTATGCCAAGAGACTGCAGGCACTGAAAGAGCCTCTCTTGTGGTACTGTGTCAAATGCCTTGCGGAAATCCACCAAGCAGCAATAGAGCTTTCTCTTCCTCACTCTGGCCTGATCAATCATACATCTCAAAGTGAATACATGGTCAGTGGTAGAGAAAACTCTCCTGAAGCCTGCCTGCCCTGATGAGCATAAACCTGCTCATTTAGCATATAAGCTAAGCTCTTGCTCCAACACTGCACCATAGAGTTTGGCCAACACGTGGCCAACCATAACCGTCCTGTAGTTGCTCGGATCAAGCATATCCCCTGTTTTGTGAACCGGCACAATGGTGTGCATCGTCCACTCCGCAGGCAAACCCTCTGCTAGTGCCCTATTAAACATGTGTGCAAGAAAAGGAGCCAAAGAATCTACTGCATATATGAGATGCTCACCCTGTAGGCCCATATGGTCGGCGGCCCGTCCATGCTGTAGGCGGCGGATAGCTTCCTTTACCATCGAGTGGGTAAAGAAGCTAGCTGTGGTAGGTCGAGGCTCCTGTGGCTGAGGTATAGGTGGCTGCAGTGGGGCGTGGTATAGGCCCTCTGCATATGTGTGCCATGTCCGAGGGTCTGCAATAGGTGTCGGTGTCCGGGGCTCTCTGAAGTGCTGCCATGAGATAGGACTATCTCTACTCATGAAGAAATGAAAGATCTCTAGCTCCTGTATCTCTGCGAAGGCCCGCCTTTTGTGGCAAGTAAGTCTCCTCATCTCTCTCCTCGACTCCTGCTGCTCTGTGATGGCTCCCAAGGCTCTCTGTATGTGGAGCCGCGAGTATAGGGCTCTGCACTCGTCATCATACCATCTGTTCTGGGGCATAGTCCCAGATCTCGCAGGCTCTCCTGAGTGGAAACGATGTGGGAAGCTCTATAATGTAGTCGTGTGTAGGAGTGATGCCAGCTGGGCTGTAATGGTATCCATAGGTGCCAGGGGATCCATGAGTAGGAGCCCATCCAGTGTATATGTTTGCCATGTCATGTGTCAAGTAGATGGTAGTGTGTGGCGTCGGTATGTGGGGGGCTGGTGATACTGGTGATCCGGCTAGTGAAAATGCCAAGTATGTATGATCTACCCCAATAGGACGAGGTGGAATGGAGAATGAGGTGACAAGCTGTGATGCCTCCAAAGACCCCATAATGTAGTCTACCACCGTGCCTCCGGTCCGTGTATGGTCCATGTGGGAAGCATGTCAGCCCTCCTGATCCCGGCCACTATAGCATCCCGTTATAAATAACGAGACGATGCCTGGCTTCCCAACTCTAGTAAGTGGTCTCCATAATGTCCTCTCTCTGGTCCAGTGTCCTCTGATGCCCGACTAGCTTCTATCTCCTCTGGATCCACAAGGTGGAGGATCTCCATGTCATCATAGTCATACACCTAACACTGTCTGCTCTGTGTGTGGGCATTGAGGTCGCCCGTAGAAATACTTCCCCTAGTGTAGAATAATGCATAATCTCCTCTAACAGACAAGTGTATGGCGAGGCTCCTGTCTCCTCCTCCTGTCGCATGTCCTCTGTAATGACATAGTAGGATCCTGATGGAGGAAAGTAACATAGGGCTATGTATATAACCCTGTCCTGTGAGAGCTGTAAGCTGATCCACATGTATCTGGCCTCTGGATCCTATGCTACCACTCTCAGTCTCCCCTATAGCTCCTGTCTGAATAGAACTGCTACTCCCCCCGACCCTCTCGAGGTACCCTGGCGTGTGGTCCTCCTGTATGCTGACTCCCACTGGAATCCCTCTACTCCAGGTAGCCCTCTCTCTGGGCTCTGATGTGTCTCTGTCAGAAGTATGATGTCTCTCCCCACCATAACATGCTCCAGTCGTCCAAGCTGCACCCATAGTGAACCATTACAGTTCCATACTGCCATGTGTATCTCTGTCAGTGGCCTGGTCTGTGTCCCATAGGCCCCAAACCGCTAATGTGGGCCGGCCATCAATCATGACCCGACCATCTCAATAGAAGGCCTTCTTGCCTTCTCTCCTCGCGTGTAAGACTCGTGGCATGCAAGCTCTCCTCTGCTCAAGCTGCATCCTCGTGAGATCATCATCCAAGAAAATAGGAGCTCCCTCTAAACCTCGTAGTATGACCCGCTTCCTCAGGAAGGTGTCTTGCCTTCGAGTCTCCTCCCTCACTTCTTTACGGATGTTCTTCTTCACCACCTCAACCCCTCTGACTGCTTGGCTTTGAGTTTTCCCTCCATGTCCTTTGTGATCTCCTTGGAGATCTCTTCTTGGCCGTGAGAGTGTTCTCATTGATCTCCCCTTCTTCCTTCTCAGTATTCTTGATGGCTACCAGTTCTACGTTCAATGCACTCACCTCCTCAAGGTGAGTGCCGTGTTCTCTTGTTCAAGGTCCGTGACCCGTGCTTCAAGAGCCATGATGTGCCGGTGTAGTTTGTTCTCCACCTCATTGAGGTTGGAATCGGATGTCTTCTTATTCTCCTTGATTAGTGCCTTCATTGCCGTCTCGAGGGCCTCGAGTTTCTCTTGGAGACTCGGGGCCATTCCTCCAGATTACTCTGCAGTCCTTCCCACAGGCAGGGAGGAGAGAGAAAGAAAGAAAGAAAGAAAGATTTTATTAACGTCTTCCAAAAGACCGGACTCGGCCTATGAGACAAATCGGAGTACCTGTATGGGGTATCCTCTGTCATCCCAACAAAATGAAAAATAACTGAATAAAAAAGCTGAATCTGGGTGTGCAGGGGATGGAGCTCTACTACTAGGAGAATGCAAAGCTATATGCATGGAGTATACAATCATGATATGCAACCTAGCTAGCTCCATCCTGTACCATACTAGGGATATAAAATGGTATACATCGGTGTCCACAGCTCCCTGAAGAACATGCCAGGGTGTGCTCTGAAGCAAGCCAGTCGCTCCGCACCCTCTCTGTGAAACTGAGCTCTGATCTCTGTCATCTCTCTCTGGTATAGGCGTGGTGTCCGAAAGCCAGGTGTCCTCTGTCTCCTGCGGGCTCTAAGTGTCTCTGCTCTCTGGAGAGTAATTCCCTGCCGTGTAGGGGCTGGGAGGGGTGTGGATCTCTGAAAAAATGTAGTAATCTGTGTCTGTCGCCCCCCCTCTGGAGCTGTCTGAGCCTGTAATAATGTCTCTCTGTGGCGCTGTATGTCTAGAATGTATCTCCCCAGTATGCGCTGGTCTACTGCCTCAAAGATCTGGCGTAGGGAATGTGGCTCTCTGAATAAAATGGGATATCTCTCTCTGATGGCTGTATATGCTCTGCATCTGCATACATAATGCTCCTCACTCTCCACCTCCTCTCTGCACAATCTGCATACCCTCTCCTCTCGGGGGATCCGTGCTGCTCTGCCAGTCTCAATCTCCAATCGGTGTGATGAAACTCTGAGCTGACCAATAGCCACTCGGGAGCCGTGTGGTAAAAAGCCCTCCACGTATCTAGGCCTCTCTATAAATCCATCATCAGTGATACTCATGAAGTGATCTCTGTAGTATAGCATCTTCGGTAGAAGAGGCTGTGCAGGCGATATCCATGTCTCTCGTGTATAGAGCTGCCATGTTCCTCTCACTATGAGAGAGACGGATATGTGGTGCATCCCTGTCATACTGGAATGGTGGTAGATGATCCATGTCTAGGCCATGCTATGAGAACCAATGTGTGACCTGTGCATACCATGATCCTCTGTCTCCTGCCTCAGCCAACTGTCTAGATGCCTGAAAAGCTCTGTATGATAATCTGTCCTGTGGCATCTCTCTGAATCTGTCTAGCAGGCATATAGTCTGAAATATGGCCTCTACCATCATAGGAGGCGCAGCAAACTCTGCTCGGATAAGGTCATGAGAGAGAGAGAGAGAGAGAGAGAGAGAGAGAGAGAAAGCTGTATTAACATCTACTAGAGGCCGAACTCGACCTATGAGACAAATCAATGTACAACTGTCAATGTCTTCTGGATGTCCAGAAAACAAAGGACAAAATGAACATGAAATAAACTATGAGAGAGAGAGAGAGAGAGAGAGAGAAGAAGAAGAAGAATGTATTATTGTCCTCTGGGAGCCAATAAACGGCCCATGGGACCTCCACAAAATTATTACAAAGCTGTAAGAAACAAAAAACAAAGCCTCCTCCCTTCATTGGAGGGAAATACAAAGCCTTCTAAGTTCTCCCTTCGTGGGAGTGATATGGAGCTTGTCGTATGGTCGCATTGTGCTGTAACGTAGCCATGATGTTTGAGACCGAACTCGGCCTATCAGACAAATCGGTGTACTTGTATGGGCTATCCTCTGTCATCCCAACAAAATGAAAAAGTACTGAACTAAAAAGCTGAATCTGGGTGTGCAATAAGTACAATGAGTGGGGGAGGGGATGGAGCTCTACTACTAGGAGAATGCAAAGCTATATGCATGGAGTATACAATCATGATATGCAACCTAGCTAGCTCCATCCTGTACCATACTGGGGGTATAAAATGGTATACATCAATGAAGGGGGTGTCCACAGCTCCCTGAAGAACATGCCTGGGTTTGCTCTGAAGCGAGCCAGTCGCTCCGCACCCTCTCTTTGAAACTAAGCTCTGATCTCTGTCATCTCTCTCTGGTATAGGCGTGGTGTCCGAAAGCCAGGTGTCCTCTGTCTCCTGCGGGCTCTGAGTGTCTCTGCTCTCTGGAGAGTAATTCTTCGCCGTGTAGGGGCTGGGAGTGGGATGGATCTCTAAAAAAATGTAGTAATCTGTGTCTGTCGTCCCCCCTGTGGACCTTCTGAGCCTGTAATGATGTCTCTCTGTGATGCTGTATGTCTAGAATGAATCTCCCGAGTATGCGCTGGTCTGCTGTCTCAAAGATCTGGCGTAGGAAATGTGGCTCTCTGAATAAAATGGGATATCTCTCTCTGATGGCTGTATATGCTCTGCATCTGCATACATAATGCTCCTCACTCTCCACCTCCTCTCTGCACAAACAGCATACCCTCTCCTCTCGGGGGATCCGTGCTGCTCTGCCAGTCTCGATCTCCAATTGATGTGATGAAACTCTAAGCTGACCAATAGCCACTCGGAAGCCGTGTGGTAAAAAGCCCTCCATGTATCTAGGCCTCTCTATAAATCAGCTATGTCACGTGGAAAGGTAGCTCGATGGCGGTGGAGCATGTCCTGGATCTAGAGCTGATGAGGTGATCGTGGCCGACCGTGGGGTCATGGGCGTCAAGCACACTGGAGTGCGGAGGCTCTGTCCGAGCTAACTCCTCTTGGGCGAGGTAGGTCCAAAGCAGCTCGTGGAGGGTCCACAAGATCCACTATATCGGTGTCCTCCACCTCCTGGGTCCGGAAGAAACTGGTGATGGTTGGCTGGCGAGGGAGGGGGCAGGGTGGCTGGGACAAAGCTCTCTCAAGAAGGTGTCCCTGTGTTTGCGGAGCTTAAGCAGGAAGAGGCCTAGGTATCGTTGGTCCTAGAAGTTAATGATCCTGGAGAGTGGATTAAATCCCGCACGAAATAGACAGTGAAACCTCCCACGGATCTCATAGTATACTGGGCAGCGGCATATGTAATGCTCCTCCGTCTCAACCTCTGTGTGGAATAATCGGTAGATCCTCTCCTCTCGGGGTCTCCTTATGAGCTTCCCAACTCTGAAGATGCGTTCACCTCTACCTGTCTCCACTCCGAGGCGATGGGATGAAACCCATATCTGGCCAACCGCAATCTGCATGGCATGGGACATGCGAACACTCAAGTAGCCCAACTACTGGATGAATCCATCCTCATTGAGTGTGAGGAAATCTTCGTGGGGAGCTCCGGAGGTGTGATCCCCAATAACCCTCAAAATTATGCAAGAGATAGATGGAGTGTAGAGAGAAGAAGAAGAAGAAGAAGAAGATATATTAACATCTTGCAAAAGACCCAACGGATTTATGAGACAAAAAGGTCTGGAAAATCCGGTGCTGACTACACCCGCACCTTGGTATCTTGTAAAAACTTCTATCTGAATGAAGAAGTTCCTACGGAGGTCCATTGTATTTTTTTCAAGCTCTCTCTAGTATATTTGAAGTATTGGTCTATTTTTTTGGTTTCGGGTTCCACGATTTCAGTGACAAAATTGTTAGCACATTCATCCCCAGTTTCTGCTCATTTCATGGACCAATAAAAAGCAACCTATTGTGGCACTTTCCTCTACAGACGCAGAGTATCATGCAGTTTGGTATGTTGCATGTGAGGCAATTTGGTTGCGGAGATTATTGGGAGAACTTGGCTATCCTCCTACCGTATCTACTCTTCTTTGGTGTGACAATCAGAGTTGCATCGCCATCGCCAAGAACCCTGTGTTTCATGCTCGTACGAAACACATTGAGATTCAGTATCACTATGTTCGCAAACGGGTTCTTGCTCGAGATTGGTGTTTGGAGTATTGTCCTTCAGCAGAGAATGCAGCAGATTTGTTCACCAAGCCGATTTCTCAGGTTTCCTTGGCTCCTCATCTTCGGCTTCTCGGAGTTTGTTCAACATCTGGTGCTGAGAGGGGGTGTTAGCACATTCATCCCCAGTTTCTGTTCATTTTTGGAGTTCCCTTTTGGTCCCTTTCTATGGCCCTTCGGTGTGGGCTGGCCACCCCTTTTTTCCATATTTTTCTGGCATTTTTCCGAGGTCGGGTGACTGATGTCCAGTCGGCCAGCTCCATGTCCCAAGTCGGCCAAGTCCCCTTTTCTCCAGTCGGCCAGCCCACTCATGCCCTATTTATAGGCGGGCTTGCCTCCTCATTTTTCATCTTGTAGTCTTGATTTGTATCCCTCACTTATGAGACCTTTTATGTATCTTGCCCGGGACTGTTTCATTGCAATATATTTAGCATAGTTGCTTCATATTTCTCTCTCTCTTAGCACACTCTAGTGCTTGTATGCTTCCGCTCTGTGCACTCTTTCATGGTATCATCGCTCTAGGTTCAGAGTGACTATGTTGTCCCAGTTTCTCCTTAGTTTTCAGCACCTTCATCTCTGCATTTTTTTCTTCTCAACTCTGCTGCTGGTCGGCTGGCCTCTTCCCAGCACTTCTCCAGTGCAACCTCTGGTCATCCATCACCGGTTTTGACCATTGAGACCCCCTGTACACCTGTCGGCTCATCTGTTTCAGGGCAGCAGCACTTGTTGTGCTGCGTTTTTTCCTCTACAGTTGTTTCTTGCAGTTGTTTCTAATTTGAGGATTGGTGGCACTCGGTACCTGTGGTGGACACTTCTTTCGAGAGTGCGTTTTTTCTTCTAAGATTGAGCCCGAGCTTTTGTGATGGCTGCCCCAGTTACTCTTCATATGTCCTCTGAGTCTACAAAGTTGGATGGCTCCAACTACACTTTGTGAAAGGTGAAGGTGAAATCAGCCTTGTGTGGAGTGGATCTTTGGGATTGGCTTGTTACAGCTACCAATGCCACCCCTCCCACCCTTGCTACTGTTGGTGTAACTCAGGCACCAATTGATATTTGGCAGGCAAATGATCGTCGTGTTTTCTCTTTTCTGATGTTGAATTGTCAAGATTCTGTTCTCTCTCATGTGCATACAGCAGATGTTGCACATGAAGTTTGGAAGGCATTTGGAGATCTTTACGAGATGAAGTCTCCGGGTCGGATTTTGGCTTTGGAAAAGCAACTTATGAATTTGTCAATTTCTGCCTTTCCATCTTTATCTGCTTTCATCTCGAAGATGAAATATCTCCGGGACGAGCTTGTTGTTTGTGGCAAGGATATCTCTACAAAGGATATGGCTATTCGGTTTCTCTCCAAGCTTCCAGAGAGGTTTCATGCTGGCACCTCTGGTGATTCTAATGGAGCTTTGGCTGCACGAGATAAAGGGAAGAATCAACAACAAAAAGGGAAAGGGGGTTCTGACAAGAATTCCAAGGATAAAGAGACAAAAAAAATCTTCTAATAACAAGGACATTGAGTGTCACTACTGTGGCAAGAAGGGTCATAAATCACCCCAATGTCACAAGAAGAAGCGGGATGAAGAAACAAAGAACTCTACCTCTACAATAGTGTCTCACACCAAGAAGGATGATGGTATTCTTCTATTAGCAGGTACTCGTCGTGAACTTGCTCTTGTGACTTCTCAATCGCAGTCTTGGATTGTGGATAGCGGTGCTACTGCTCACATGACACCTCATCGGGATTGGTTCAAGGACTTTACTGCCAGGACAAGTGATATCACTTTGGGTGATTCTTCTTCCATGCCAGTTCATGGACATGGCACCATCCCCATCTTCCGCTCCTCCGAGGAAAAGAGGTACTTCTCTGATGTTGTGTACATTCCAAATTTGGCATTTAAACTTTTGTCAGTGAGTGCTCTTACAGCTCAGGGTGCGGAGGTGATCTTCTTTCGTTATGAGATTACTATTCGTGGTAAGGAGACTGGTAGCATCTTGGCTCAGGGTGTCCAGGATAGTGCCTTGTACAAGTTGACCACTTTGCTTTCTACTGGTTCTTCAGCTCTTTGACATGCTCGGTTTAGCCATTTGAGCTATCAGCTTCTATAGCGAGCTTCAAATGATGGGTTGGTTGAGGGTTTACCGACCATCAAGGCTCCATCTTCTGTTTGTTTCTCTTGTTTACAAGGGAAGCAACAGCAAGCCGCCTTTCCGAAGGAGGCGACATACAGATCTTCGACATCACTTGCTCTTGTTCATGCAGACTTATGTGGTCCTATGAGTATCGCGTCTTTAAGTAAGGCGTTGTACAAGCTCGTGATGGTGGGTGACTTCTCCAAATATACTTGGGTCTTCTTTTTGAAGTCCAAGGATGAGGTTTTCAGCACTTTTGTGATTGGAGGGTTGAGGTGGAAAAAGAGACCAGTTCTTCGGTCAAGGTTCTCAAGACCGACAGAGGTGGTGAGTTTACATCCTAGGAGTTTCACCAATATTGCAGGGATTATGGCATTCGGAGACAGCTTACTACAGCATATACTCCATCACAGAATGGAGTTGCAGGGAGGAAGAATAGGACCATCATGGAGATGGCCCGTGCTACGCTTGAGCATTCTTCATTACCTCGATGTTTCTGGACTGAGGCAGCTTCTACTGCTGTCTATATTCAAAACAAGTCTCCTACTGCTCCTCTTCCAGATAAAACTCCATATGAGGCTTTCCACGGTGAGAAGCCCTCTGTTGTTCATTTGCGGGTATTTGGTTGTTCGGTGTATGTACATGTGCCTAAGGAGCATCGCTCCAAGTTGGACTCGAAGTCTCAATGCATGACTTTTCTCGGATATAGTTCTCTGTCCAAGGCATATCATCTGTATGATCAACAGGCCGGCAAAGAAGTTGTGGGCCGTGATGCAGCGTTCGACGAGACTCCTGCATCTTCAGAGGGGAGTGGTGAGCTTCTTCTTCCTTTGCCGCCTCCTCCGCCTCCTCCTCCTCCTCCCCCTACTTCTGTTACACCTCCAGCAGTGGATTCTCAGTCAGATGATAATGATGACTCTGCTCCTCCTCCAATGAGTTCGAGCAGATCTGCGCTTGGATGGTATTTTCAGACAGTTCGTGATTCTGGGTTACATGAGCTTCCTTCTGCTCCTCTGCCTTGTCCTCTCATGCGATCTTCCAATGTTTCAGGGAAACAAATTCATGACGGCAACATGTTTGTTAACTATGCTCTTATGTCCTCTATTATTCATGGTCCTTCTGATCCCACTTTTGTGGACGAGGTTCTTTCACATGAGCCTTGGCGTCGTGCTATGCAGGCAGAGCTGGATGTTATTGAACGGAATGGCACTTGGTTTTTGGTGCCTAGGCCATAGCAACGTAAGGTGATTGGTGTGCGGTGGATCTTCAAAACAAAGTACCGAGCTGATGGCAGCTTGGACAAGCACAAGGCGAGGTTGGTTCCCAAGGGTTATACTCAGCGCCTTGGGGTCGACTTCAATGAGACCTTCGCTCCGACGGCCCGGATGACTACCATCCACATTTTTCCACACTCCCCGTATTTTTTCCCTATTTTTCCCATTTTTTCCTAGTGGCTGGAGGGCTGCCAGGTGATGCCAGGACCACTCTGAGGCTGGCTGACTGCATCTGTAGCAGTCGTGGGCTATCTGAGTGCTGGCCGACTTGTTCTGAGCAGATGTGGGGCACCAGATGCTGGCCGACTGCTGTTTTTCAGCAGTCGTGGACATTTTGTGAGTCGTGGGCCTCTTCCAGAGCTGGCCGACTGCCCTCATGGGCTTGTATATATTCCCCCCCATCCTCCTCCACTTTCTCATTCAGTTTCTTTGGGATCTTGTGTATAGAGAAGAGTTTACACACATCTCTCAGTGTTTCTTGTGCTGATTATTTTCTGCAGTCTACTTGCTCTTGTCTACCCAAGTTTGGATATCATTTCCGCTGCATATTCTGACATGGTATCAGAGCCCTAGGCTCTAGCAGATCTTGGGCGTTTTTCTGAGCAAGAGGGGGAGCAACAGGTTGCTGATCGGTGGACTGTTTCGGGCTGAACGGGAAGTGAAGTTGCAAGAGGAAGGCGGGCAGAGGGGCTGGACAGCCACTTGCATATATTCTGATTTTCAGATTTTTCCCACCCACCCACCCTTTCAGGTTACTCTCCGAGATGGCGGATTTAATCAAGATGGCTGAGAAGCACGTGAAGATTCCGACTCTCCCCACGTTCCCAGTGGATCGGCAGTTGGACGGGTCCAATTACGGCATCTGGAAGGTCATGATGGAGTCAGTTTTGGAGTCATATGATCTTGCTGATTTTATTATCAAAGGGGTGCCAAGGCCGGAAGCTGAGGAAGGGGAGTTGTTATCGACGAGGAAGGACCAAGAGGCACAGGCACAAATGTGGGACCGTGTCGACGCCAGGGTCCGGTCGTTTATATTCCTCAATTGCACACCACAGGTGATCAACCATGTGAAGCACATGACGCTGGCGAGAGGCATATGGGAGCACTTGGCTTCTTTGTACAACAGGGTGTCACCCATGAAGCGGATATCCTTGGAAGTGCAGATGCGGGTTATGAACCCTGCAAAGTCTTCGACGATGCGGGAACACATTAACAAGCTGCAGGCCCTTCAGCAGGAAGTCCTTCAAGCTGGGAAAGAGATATCGTCCGAAGATATGGCCATCACGTTACTTTCCCACTTGCCTGGTCAGTATTCTGCTTTCTATTCCTCGTTGATCACTAGTGGCAGGCTCAGCACCATTACTTGGGAGGAGCTTGTGCCAATGGTCTTGGACCAGGAGGAACGTTTCACGAACCCTCCTCAGGGTGAAGGTTCGGAGGCCTTTACTGGCCAACGGTCGAAAGGCCGTAACTCGGGCAAGGGGAAGGCTTCATCGGAGAAGTCTTCTGAGAAGATGTCCGACGCTGACCGCGAGAAACTGAAGGCAGAGAGGACCTGTAATGATTGTGGCGAGAAAGGCCACTACTGGAGGCAGTGTCCCAAGCGGAAGACCGAGAAGGGTGAAGACTCCTCAGCAATCATGAAGACTCCGGCTTTTGTGCACCTGGAGGTGATGGACACCGATGCTTCATTTTCTTCAGGCAAGGAGGAGATTGGAGGACTCTCCGCAACGGATACTCGGGAGTGGATTCTCGATAGTGGTGCTTCCAGGCACATGACTCCTTCCCGTTCCGGTTTACAGGATCTCTGCAGGTGTTATGGTCATATTCTTATTGGGGATACGTCCACTATCCCAGTTCACAGTGAGGGCAGGATGGAGATAGTTCCCGATGGCAGAGGGGGGAAGCATTCCTCCCAGGTGTTGTATGTTCCGGCACTTGGTTTTCATCTGTTGTCAGTGCATCAGGTTTGCAAGACTGGCGTACGGGTGGAGTTTGATGAGCATTTTGTTGCTCTCCGGGACAAAGCAACAGGCCAAGTGGTTTGGGAAGGTGGAGTGGAGAATGGGGTTTACAGGCTTTCAGCACTCTCTCTCCCAGGTCCTCAGGTTTGTGATGAGTGGCACTGTGGTAATGGCTACTCAAGTGTGGATACACTGCAGGTGCGAGCTTTCCGAGACCAGGTGGTGGATAGCTTGCCAGTAGATGGCAGCAGTTGGCAGGAACTTTCCAGTGCTGATGTTGGTAGTTCTTGTGTTCGTGAGTCAGAGGAAGCTGAACAGGTCACTTATGCTCTGATGTCTCGTCGTGTTCGGGACATAGAACTTCCAGTAGTTGAGGATGTTCTTTCCACGGGGACCTTTCGGAAAGCCAGGCAGGTAGCAGGTTATTACTTGCAGAAGGAGGTGGTTTCTCCAGGCTTTGTGGTTCCGGATTCAGAGGGGGTTGTTGACAGGTTTCATCAGGTTTCCAGGACTTGCTTGTGCACCGTAACAGGTGTTGATCCTTGTGAGCAGTGTGATGTCTCTGTGACTCAGAAGCTGTATGGTTCATTGATCTGGTTGATGGACACCGGATTGGACGGGAGCTTCCTGATGAGGCAGTTGAGCTCTTGGTTGCAGATGTCTCTTTGGAAGGCAGGATTGTGTTTCCTGTGGTTTCTGCGAGATGCGAAGGATCATGGACTCTTGTACACAGGAGGGGGATTGTTGGATGGAGTCCGACTCCGCGGTTGGAGTGACTCGGTTTGGGGAGGAGATCCGGACACGAGGGGATCTACTTCAGGCCCAGGAGCAGTTCTACGGAGCAGCAGGAGGAGGTTACATTGCAGGTTTGGGCTTCCATTGGAGGAACCCATGGTCATCCAGAGGCACTTTGTTCGTGAACAGATTGTTGCTGATGACATCTTGCTGGAGTTTTGTTCGACGGAGGACAGTACGGTGGACCTCTTCACGAAGTCGCTCTCAGGATTTGTTCAGGCGGCACCCCAGCTCCCAGTGGTTGGTCACACAGCCAGGAGCTGAGAGGGGGTGTTAGAAGTCATCTCCTGTCTATTTGTATACACCAGGGCCTCTGTTGTGGGTGTGCCCGCCCGTATATCATTTTTCCACACTCCCCGTATTTTTTCCCTATTTTTCCCATTTTTTCCTAGTGGCTGGAGGGCTGCCAGGTGATGCCAGGACCACTTTGAGGCTGGCCGACTGCATCTGTAGCAATCGTGGGCTATCTGAGTGCTGGCCGACTTGTTCTGAGCAGATGTGGGGCACCAGATGCTGGCTGACTGCTGTTTTTCAGCAGTCGTGGACATTTTGTGAGTCGTGGGCCTCTTCCAGAGCTGGCCGACTGCCCTCATGGGCTTGTATATATTCCCCCCCATCCTCCTCCACTTTCTCATTCAGTTTCTTTGGGATCTTGTGTATAGAGAAGAGTTTACACACATCTCTCAGTGTTTCTTGTGCTGATTATTTTCTGCAGTCTACTTGCTCTTGTCTACCCAAGTTTGGATATCATTTCCGCTGCATATTCTGACAGTTGGTTGTTATCATTGTGGTCTATGTTGATGACCTCATCTTTACAGGTTCTTCTTCTGTGAGGATCCATTCAGTCACGGATGCTTTGGAGACAAGAATTTGAGATGACGGATCTTGGCCTTTTGCATTATTTTTAGATTTGGCAGACCCCTCAGGGTATTTTCTTCTCTCAGCAAAAGTACACACGGGAGATACTTGACAAGTTTCAGATGACTAGATGTAAATCAGTCTCTTCTCCTATGGATACTAATGAGAAGCTTTCTCTTCTTGGTGCTTCTCCAGGGATTGATCAGGGACAATATCGGATTCTCGTCAATTGTTTTGTTTGGTTGACCTACTCTCGATTGGACATTTGTTTTGCAATCAGCTTATTGAGTTCTTTCACATCCAAACCCCGTCGCAGCATTGGCGGTGTGCTCTCTGGGTTCTTCGGTACTTGCGTGGTGCTTTGGACTTTGGCATCTTCTATGGCCAAGGGTGCACTCTTCTTGGATGGTCTGATTTAGATTGGGTTGGAGATCCAGATACTCGGCGTTCGACCACTGGTTGTGTTTGGGTCAGGAGCCATTTCATGGAGCAGTAAAAAGCAGCCTACTGTAGCGCTTTCCTCTATAGACGCAAAGTATCATGCACTTTTGTTATGCTGCATGTGAGGCAATTTGGTTACGGAGATTATTGGGAGAACTTAGCTTTCCTCCTACCATATCTACTCTTCTTTGGTGTGACAATCAAAGTTGCATCGCCATCGCCAAGAACCCTATGTTTCATGCTCGTACGAAACACACTGAGATTCAGTATCACTATGTTCATGAACGGGTTCTTGCTCGAGATTTGCATTTGGAGTATTGTCCTTCAACAGAGAATGCAGCAGATTTGTTCACCAAGCCGGTTTCTTAGGCTTCCTTGGCTCCTCTTCGGCTTCTCGGAGTTTGTTCAACATCTGGTGCTGAGAGGGGGTGTTAGCACATTCATCCCCAGTTTCTGTTCATTTTTAGAGTTCTCTTTTGGTCCCTTTTTATGGCCCTTGGTTGTGGGCTGGCCACCCCTTTTTTCATATTTTTCTGGCATTTTTCCCAGGTCGGGTGATTGATGTCCAGTCAGCCAGCTCCATGTCCCCAGTCGGCCAAGTCCCTTTTCTCTAGTCGGCCAGCCCACTCATGCCCTATTTATAGGCGGGCTTGCCTCCTCATTTTTCATCTTGTAGTCTTGATTTGTATCCCTCACTTATGAGACCTTTTATGTCTCTTGCTCGGGACTGTTTCATTGCAATACATTCGGCATAGTTGCTTCATATTTCTCTCTTGCACTCTCTCTCAGCACACTCTAGTGCTTGTATGCTTCCGCTCGGTGCACTCTTTCAGTAATCCATATATCTTGAATGTGTAACTGTAGCAAGTCATATCGAATTACCCGGTTCCTATCCACATGTGTGAGCCTGGTGTAGGGGGATTCTCAGTCATACAGTCTACTGAAATGGGGATAGTTGGCTCATCTGTAGTCCATCAGGGCAGACCGCCTTTCAGGCCTACATAGGAAGAAAACCCTCAGTTTCACACTTTCGGGTTTTTTGGTCAGATTCATTTGTTCATGTACCTGATGGTGACAAGGGGAAGCTAGACGCAAGTCCAAGCACCATATTTTTGTTCGTTACAGCTCAGAATCCAAAGGTTATCCGCTCTATAGTCCTGCAACTACGAAGATCATCGTTAGCAGAGATGTGGTGGTTAATGACACTTCATCTTCCACTACAAAGGGTGTTTCTTCATCATCAGGGGCTGATTCGACTCAGCCTCTCCTTGGTTCCTCATTGGATCCTCCTGTTCCTCTTCCTCAACTTGAATCAGCAAATCCTCCAGCCCCTCCAACAAAGGAATCATCCAACAATGACCAAGAGGAGGACATTTCAATGGATGGTCCACAACAGGCTATATCTCATGAGCAGAGTTCGACTTTTGAGGGGGGATCTCGTATTCCCAATTGGTTGTATCAGACATTGCACGACTCGAGGGTCACATGGTTGCCTTCACCTATAGCAAGGGGTCCCCGTTGAGCGGAGCAGTTGCGTACCACGACGTCACCTCAAGAGAACCTATGCGCCAATTATGCACTGATGTCACGCATCCAGAAGGCCTTAGAACCTACTCATATTGGGGAGGCGCTCTCCAAACTGACTTGGAAGCAAAGCCATGGAAGCAGAGCTTGACTCTATTGAACGAAATCAAACTTGGGAGCAAACCGGCAAAGTGGAAGGTGATTAGTGTCAAATGGGTAAGCTGGCATGGATTTTGATGATACTTTAGCACCAATTGCTCGGATGGTGACCATACGTACAGTTCTTTCTCTTGCAACACACTCTCATTGGCCCATCTTTCAGATGGATGTCATGTCAAGTCGGCATTCCTCAATGGGAAGCTAAAGGAGGAAGTTTATGTGGAACAACCCCCCAGGTTTCAAGTTCATGGCTCCAAAGGTATGGTCCACAAGTTGAAAAAGGCCTTGTATGTTTTGAAACAAGCCCCCAAGGTTGGTATGAGAAGATTGATGCATTCTTTCAACAGAACGGTTTCAAGCAATCAGCCAGCTGATCCAAATCTCTACATCTTTCTCAAGAAAGATACATACTCTTATCATTCTCTATGTGGATGACTTGATCATCATAGGCAGCCATACAGCACACATTGCTCAACAAACCTTGCCCTTAGTAAGGAATTTGAGATGAAAGATCTCGGATTGCTTCACTTCTTTCTTGGATTGAAGATTCTTCACTTCTCAAATGACATATTCATTTCTCAACAGCGGTATGTTTCACGCTGTTAGAGGCTTTCACAATGACAGATTGTAAGCCCATCACTTCCCCCATGGATCCCGGCATCAAACTCTCCTCTTTTGGACCCGATCCACCGGCAGCAAATACACTTCGATACAAGCAATTGGTTGATTCCTCGATTTGGTTGCTCAACACACAACCTAATTGTGCATTTGTGGTGGAAACTCTAAGTGCTTTCATTCAGGCACCTTTGGATGTTTACTGGCAAGCAGCACTCAACGTGTTGCCGTATTTGCAAGGTACCAAGGATTTTGGTATTTTCTATGGAGAGGGGATTGGGCTGGAGATACGGATACCTGATGGTTTAGTACAAGGTATTGCTTTATTCTTGGATTAGGAGCAATTTCATGGACAAGTAAAAAGCAACCTATGGTGGTGCTTTCATCTACTGAGGCAGAGTATTGAGCGACCCGTTTGGCTACTTGTGAGGTGATTTGGTTGTGGCGGCGGCTACTTGAGGAGATCCGTTTTTGACACTTGCAGCCTACCATTATCTCGTGTTGCGACAAACAAAGTTGCTTAGCTATTGCTAAGAATCCAGTATTTCATGTGCGGACCAAGTATATAGAGATCTAGGACCACTTTGTGCAAGAGCGGATCTTGGAGGGAGACATTATTCTTTGGTGAATAAGTCTGCAACGTTGTCGTGGGTAGGACATTGGCATTCATGGTAACTCTTTGGGTCTTGGGCCACCCCCAAGACCTGAGAGGGGGTGTTAGCGTCTATCATCTCCTCCTGGTGGCTATTTTGGTTCCCATGCTCAGGCATCCCTCTATTTTTTCTGTAACTTGGTTGAACACAATGCTAATCAATACACTTAAATACACTAAGATTTGATGGACACATGCTCAATACAAGAAGTAATTTGCTGAATTGACAAGAGACACACAATGAGCCGGAACAGCCGACCCCTCCCTCAAATAAAGTATATTGATCTTGGGAGAATCAAGTACATAGTGTCATGGGCATTTCTGACCAGATTTCCATACCAATGCATATGAAGACAGTATTGCAAACAAGTGATTGTCGATGTAGACTTGCAACTCACACTACCCTCTCAAGTGCCCATGTTCCCTACCATCTGCTCTCTATTGTTCCACCAACACATGGTAGCAACAATCTACAAGAGAGCACGTAGGACAAGAGAACACTACACAGGGTATGTGATCTTGTAATCCGGTTTCTCCCTCCTGCTACTTGCTTCCATAATTAAGCATAAAAGCTTACCAATTGCAAGTACAGTTGATGATAGCGGAAGTCTTCGCGATGGAAGTCCTTGGGAGTGATGAGATCTTCGATTTGTCGCATTTCTTTGCGACAAAAGTCTTCAAGACGATCAAGGGAACCCTGGGAAAGCTTCTCCTATGGTTCAACTTGAGAAAGGAGAACTGAAATTAGGGTTTTCAGCAAGAAGACCAAAAATTACAACAATAAAGAGAACTGTTTTGCTGAATTTCAGTCATTCGGAGTGTATAGAAGAGTGATTAGCACCCGTAAACACTCTTGGAAGCTTAGGAAACACTTTAGTAAGCTTGGATATGGAGTTAGGAAGAGGAAAGTGCAGAAAATACAGCCCAAATGCCCTCATGAAGGAGGCGCCTACCTCTAGAGAGAGGAGGAGGAGTGAGGTGGTGAGTTGTCCACTCTAGGTGGCAGGCAGGTGCTTTGTGGAGCAAGCTAGAGAGGACACATGGCTGGTTACTCCCTTTGTACAAAGGAGATAAGATCTCGGTGGTGAACATTGGGTTTTGTCCACCTCGGGACATCAGTGTGTGTGAACACCGGGCTGGTCATAATTTATGAGTTTTGGTCGCCCAAAACTTAATGAAGTGTGTACACACTCACTTATAAATTAGTGTTAACTCCTAAGGCTAGGTTTATGACCAATACTTACCACCTATCACATGCCACATAACCATTTCAGCAAACAATTTCACAGGCACGGTTAATGGGCGGGCGTCCCCTTACCCGGAACTACACATTGGTCAAGCAAGCATGAAAACAACATGCAATTTCAATTGCAAGCAAGCACATAAAGATACTATGCAATGCAGCATTGGTATGGACAATCCCCGTTCATGATGACGCATCTGCATGACCAGCCATCAAATCAGCCCAAATAGTGGCAAAATCAGCATCCGTATGATACAAGTCACGCATTGTAGACAAGTCCCCATGAGAGGCAACCGAGATAACTGCTACATACGGCTTTCGTGATAATGCATCTGCCACTACATTCTTCTTTCTTGGGGTGTGCAAGATCTGAAAATGAAACATAGAGAAAAAATCGGCCATCCTCGTATGCTTCTTTGACAATTTAGTTTGGGTAAGAAAATACCTCAAACTTTGGTGATCTGTTTTCACAGTGAACATTGAAATTAGCTCCAAGAAGGTAGTGTTTCCATATAGTAAGTGCATGAATTACAGCCAAGAGCTCTTTCTCATAAATGCCAAGAGATAGCTCTGCATCATGCAATCTACGGCTCTCATAAGCCACGGCATGTTCCTCTTGATTTAGGACAGCTCCTATGCAATTTCCCAATGCATCACATTCCACACAAAGGATTTTGCAAATCTGGAATGATCAACACTGGACCAGGAGTAGTTGTATCTTTCAATTTGAGGAATGCATCCCTCTCTACATTAGTCCATTTGAATGTGGCCTTCTTCTTTTCAAATCATGCAAAGGAGAAGCAATCCATGCAAAGTGGCGAATGAACCTGCGGTAGTAAGAGCATAATCCAAGAAAACTACGGATCTCATGCACCGAACTCAATTCGGGCCAATTCCGAATTGCATCAATCTTTGCAGAATCCATCCGCACTCCATCTTTGGACACAATACGCCCTAGATAATGTATCTCTGACAAGAAGAACTCACTCTCCTTTGCATTTATGAAGAGTTTATGCTTACGGAGTTCTTCAAAAACAATAGCCAAATGAGCTTTACGCTCTTCTTCGGTCTTCGAGAAGACTAGGATGTCATCAAAGAAGACACCTATAAATTTCATGTACCCAAGGAATATGTGATCCATCATTCTATCGAATGTAACCGAGACATTTGTAAGACCAAAGGGCATAGGGCATAACAAGATACTTAGAGAGCCCAAATGCTGTCCTAAAAGCAGTTTTGTGCACATCCTCAGTGTTTTTGTCATTCATCTACATCTTTTCGCAACCCTCTGACAATTTTTGCCAAGTTGCCTTCAAAGGCTCCATTTCAAGCTCCATATGCTCTTTCTCCCTCTTCAAGTGTGTTTTGCACAGAGACTTAGAAGATGGGCCCTCCCACTTATACCCAATGCAGCTAATAGCTTTCATAGCCTTTCTCCAACAATGGGTACACACAATGTTGAATGACAAACCACATTGAACAAACAACTTTGTCAATTCACGGGTGAAACATGTTTTTGAGACCCCGCTTTAATGCTCTTCAAAAAGGGCACAGCTAGGAACCAACAACTACCTCACTCTACATATCTACATGATCATCTTCCAGCCTACCTTTTTCGGACACATCCTCAGTGTCCTACAAATCATCACTACCCCTAAATCCCTGCAATGCCTCTTGCTCTCTCCTCCATTGCAAAAGAGAGTCTTTAAGCTCTTTAGGCACTTTGTCACAACCCATGCCTTTCCCTTTCAATCCAAAGAAATGGGCATTTATCTTGATGGCGAAACCACCCGATATTTTCTCCCAATATTTGTATGCCCATTTCTCTATGCCTGAACCACCATATTTGCTCATAAAACTTACTTGGCTCCACATGGCATCCCTAGAGCAAGACATTTTGCAAAGAAAGGAGATTTGGGGCAACCTGTTGAAAAACCCCCACATTTCAAAATCTGAATTTTGCTTCAAAATCAGGCAAAATCAAGAGAAATCGAAGTTACTAACTTCAAAACCACGGTGCACAAGGGCTGTTGGAATGAATTCTTGCCCTCCTGCTCCTCACGCTGCCATGTGGCAGTGTATTATCCCATATAGTGGGTTGGGGTCAAATTGACTCCTCTATATAGGGCAAAATGCCCATTGGTCTCCCCTCATCCCCCACCTTTATGGTGGTATCACGGGATCTTCGGGTTTTTTTTTGGGGGGGGGGGGGGGGGGGGCGGCTGGTTGTTGACCTCCATCGCTTGCACGTGCTCTGCTGTTCCACGTTCTTCCATGGTATCAGAGCCTCGTCGGCTCCTACTCAACATCGGGCTTCGCATCAGAGCCTTGTTGACTCCTGCTCGGCATCAAGCTTCACATCCAGGGGGGGTGCTGGAATGAATTATTGCCCTCGTGCTCCTCACGCTGCCATGTAGCAATGTATTATCCCACACAGTGGGCCGGGGGAGGGGGGGCGGCGCATTTGTCCTCAATTGCAAAAAAGTGTCTTTAAGCTCTTTAGGCACTTTGTCACAACCCATGCCTTTCCCTTTCAATCCAAAGAAATGGGCATTTATCTTGATGGCGAAACCACCCGATATTTTCTCCCAATATTTGTATGCCCATTTCTCTATGCCTGAACCACCATATTTGCTCATAAAACTTACTTGGCTCCACATGGCATCCCTACAGCGAGACATTTTGCAAAGAAATGAGATTTGGGGCAGCCTGTTGAAAAAGCCCCACATTTCAAAATCTGAATTTTGCTTCAATCAGGCAAAATCAAGAGAAATCGAAGTTACTAACCTCAAAACCAAGTGCACAAGGGCTGTTGGGATGAATTCTTGCCCTCCTCGTCGTCACGCTGCCATGTGGCAGTGTATTATCCCATATAGTGGGTTTGGGGGGGGGGAGGTCTCTGTCCACGTGTTGCAGAGGCGAAGATCCCGTCCGTGTGCTGCGCCACTGCTTGCACGTGCTCTGTTCTCTCAAGGGCTAAGGCTGATCCGGGCCACAGAAAACAGGCAAAAATCCCAATCACAGCTACTCCAGGAACATCTCTACGTTTTCAAAAATTGTGCAGCGTGTTTTTTTTTTGTTCACTTTTTTTTTTTGAAGTAGTTATCTGATAGCGGCATTTGTTGGCCTTTAAAAAATATTAGAGCATTTTAAACATGTTTGAAATGTCAGGTAAGGAAACATGTTCCATAAATACTATGATAGCAAGGCAGCTATGGAGGATACGGAGGTGTAATTCGTTTGTATATTCCTGCATGTGACGATACGTCATTATGGACAAATCGCGTTCCTTTCCCTCATTGCTTGGGGAAAATCGATCAAGCGGCTCCATCATTTTTGGGTCTTCCAAAGGTCCCAGCTGTTGTTTTGGAGATACCCAACTGCTGTGGGGTTTCCCTAGTGCTGTACAGCCACCTTAAAGCTGCCCCCACCTAATATATCATCTGCTTGCTCCATACCTTCTACAAGCTGTTTTGATAGCATTAGGGCTGTATTGCTTCCCAGATGCTATACACTCCAGGTGTACCAAATGATTCAAGTCTGCCCAGGACACATTCTTGGCTGGTCGACTGGCTCTCAAACCGCCTAGGACCAGGGTTAGGAGTTCTTCTCCAGTGGTGGCTTCGTCTCAATGATATCTGCAAGCTGTCCCAGGAATGTGGCCAGTTTTGGTGACCCTTGTTCAAGCACCAAATGGAAGGGAAAAACTGCAAACAAATTTCTGTCAAGGCCTGGCTAGGGTAAAAGATCGGCAACTTGGACTCTTGGTAGTCCAGAGGGTCTTTGGCTACCCTAGGACGTGCTTGAGGTGAGATTTGGGAGTCTACATCAGCAACCATTATTGTCTGCAATTTGTTTTCATTTCTACATTGTAATTGGCAGTTCGATGATCATGAATCACCAACAAGCTTGTATTACAAATACTCCACCGCAGGGCCGCTGGGAAGAAGGGGGGGGAGCGGGGGGGGCGGGGGGGAGTGGGGGGGAGAAAGAAAGAAAGAAAGAAAGAAAGATTTTATTAACGTCTTCCAAAAGACCGAACTCGGCCTATGAGGGAGGGAGCGTGTGTTGGTTGTTGTTTATATTTATACAGTAACAAAAGAAAGAATGAGATGAGTACCAGAGTTGGCTAAGGAATTAACAGGGGGGTTGTTGATTGTTATCACAGCTACTTTATCTTCTCCGACTTCCATCACAACCTTGCTTGAACCCATCTTAGGGAGCCTTGCATATGCCTCCTCAACAAATCACGATCCTGTAAAAAAGCAAAGGCATCACAATGAGAAGCTGAACTGGGTGCTTAAGTGATATCACAAAAGCTTAAAGCACTCTAATATGCAAACATGGATTAGCTGCTAATAAAACTTTTGACAGCAGAGTTCATAAAAACCAACTTAGATATTCTGCAAGAATTGTGCAGAAACATCTTTCAATAGCAATCACTCAGCAGTGGGCAGTGAGATCATTGGTTTCAAAAATTATAGCCCTTAAAAAACAAATATATTGCATGAAATCTTGAGAAGAAATAGCAACACCATCAAAAAGAACCAGCATTTCAGCTTGTAAAAGTGTTCCCCATAGCAAATAATGGACTCTCGCACCAACATGCCTAGTAAATTCACTTTAACAGCGAGAAGGTCAATGTGAGGGGAAGAGCCACATTAAGGGCCCTTACTGCCAAGTAATCAAATCCTTCCCTCAAAGCCAAGGCTTCAAATGTGTGGAAAAGCCGCCTCTGTTGCTATCTATGGGAATGAGTAGTGACACCGAAATGTCTAGTTGAGCAAGACCAAGCCATCTCCAGGACATGCCTCAAGGAATGGATCCCACCACTCCATGGGGGCAAGGTTTTGTCGAGGCTTGTCAACCACCAGTCGAGAGGTTTGTATCTCGCTCACAACTCTTGGGGGGAGGCTAGGCTTGGAGGGGTTGAAAGAGGAACTAGATGTGGTCAAGTGAACTGTGTTAGTCTGTGTGTTTACGACAAGAGGAGCCTTGTAGAACACTTGTGCCTATGTGCTAGGCTTTTCAGAGATAAAAAGAAGCGTGTTGCGGAATCACACACAACACAAACTACTGTCCATATTATGTAAGAAAGCATCTTACCAGTTTTGCCACACTGAGATCTATCCAATTTGTGTTCCTGCAACAAAAGTACATCCATAGACCCTCCTGTAACAGCAGGGTGAAGCTGGTCCTTCAAAAGGCGCTTCCTACCACGGGTGGGAAGCCCTCCAAGGCCCTGAACATTCCATGAGACGATTCTCATGGAAGAGAAGAGGGTTTGACCCCCGATCTAAGAAGACGATGGGCAGCCTGAGGACGCCTCTCATAATGCTGGAGTTATGTGCAAGTCAGATTCAAAGGAAAGTTGCACGTGCAATTTGGGGGATTTCTCAATTTAAGGCAAAATTGAAAAATTGCAATTTGGAGGTTTTCAAAATTGAGGTCAAAATCAACAAATTGAACCTCTTTCATTTGCAGAAAATTGGGGCTTTTGTGAAAATTGGCCAATTAGATGCACATTGAAGCGATTGGAGTGCATAAAAATTGGGGATTTTCAAATTGGAGCATGTAATTGGGCATTACAGCTGTGATTTGTCGCGTATGTATACACATTGTGTGTAATTGGACAATTTGGTGCAGGTTTACACTTGCTCTGGTTTGCAGGCATACATTTGCACAGGACATTTGGTTGCCTGGCAGTGCACATTGGTGCTTGGTTTGCTTGCAAGTATATTTTGTTGACATGGCACAGAATGCTACAGATGTATTTAGTGTGCTCACCTAGGAGGACAAGCTGGATGGATCTAACTACTCCCTCTGGAGTTTCAAGATACGTAATTTGCTGGTAGCCAAAGGGCTTTGGGGCATCGTGCATGGTGATGACACACGCCCACTTACCATACAGCCAGCCACGCCTCAAAGGGGAGGTGCTCAAAGAGCTCCTGATGTAGAACCTGCTCCCACACAAGAGCAACAGAGATGGGACTCTAGAGATACACAGGCCATGTCATTGATAGCCCTTTCAGTGAAAAGGACTATTATTCCGCACATTCGTTCTTGCAAGACATCGAAGCTTGCATGGGACACATTGGAAGCAATGTATCAGGTACGCAACGAGGCAAGAGTTGCCTACTTGAAGAGGCAATTGGATCTTCTTTCTATGGATGAGGTGACTCCATGGCACATCATCTCACCAAAGTGAAAGATTTGCAGGAACAATTGCTCAACATTGATGAGGTTATCCCAGACAGACAGATGGTCACCAACACTCTTCATTCTTTACCGCCTTCCTACTTGGGCTTTCACACCTCTCTCAACCTCTCAATGAGAGGAGGTAGTGATCCCGTCACTTTTGAAGAGCTCGTGGGTTTACTCTTGCAGGAAGAGCAAACAAGAGCAAACTTATCGAGCAACCGTGTAGAGACAAGGCATTTACAGCCAAAGATAAGGGTAAAGCAAAGAGCTTTAGGCATGGGGGACAACAGTCTAGCAAAGCTGGTCATGGACAGCCTTCTTCTGGTGGTGAAAAGTCTGACAAAGGGGATGCAAACAAGCCCAAAAAGAAGGGCAAATGTCCAAATGGTGCCAATATATGTATGAAAAATGTATTGTATGTTCCAGGGATAAAAAAAATCTGCTCTCCGTCTCAGCCATAAACGACCAAGGTTTAAAGGTTGAATTTGAAGAGGGGAAGTGTTTGGTAAAAGACCCATCAAAGGGTTATGAAATAGTCACTTCTGAAACATGATACAAAGGCTTGTATAAGCTGGACAGCTATTACAAGCGTACTTATGATGCAAATACAGTGGCTGCCCACACTCCTGCTATGCATGATGCAGAGCTATGGCATGCTCGTTTTGGGCATGTAAATTTTCAGAGTTTGATGCTTTTGCAGAAGCATCATATGGTTGATAATATGCTACCTCTTGAGTCTCCACCAAGACATGTATGTGAGGGGTGTATTTTGGGAAAGATGCAACGAAAACCATTCCCCAAAGATGGAGCTGTTAGAGCTGAAAGTAAATTACAGCTCATACATAGTAATGTATGTGGTCCAATGCGGACACCATCCATAGGGAGACATCTTTACTTCGTCACATTCATTGATGACTACTCCAGGTTTGCTTGGGCTTACCCCTTGAAAGCAAAAGCAAATGTGTTTACATGCTTTCGACACTTTGTAGCAATGGCTGAAAATATGTGTGGATGTAAAGTCCAAACACTCTGCTCAAATAGAGGTGGAGAATACATGTCAAATACATTCAAGGATTATATGCTTAAAAAGGGCATCAAACACCAATTGTCCTGTGTCTTATACACCACAGCAAAATGGTGTAGCTGAAAGGAAAAAAAGCTCTCTCATGGAGATGGCAAGATGCATGGTGAAAGCACAAAAGTTGCCTCACAAATTTTGGATGGAAGCTATAATGTGTGCAACTCGTGTTGAACAGGTGTCCAACAAAAGCTTTGAAAACCATAACACCATTTGAGGCTTGGTATAGCCGAAAGCCAACAGTGGATTATATGCATACATTTGGGTGTTTGGCATATGCACATGTGCCAGAACAACTCCGAACAAAGCTAGATGACAAAGCAATTAAATGCATTTTTGTGGGCTACAGCAATGAGAGCAAAGGATACCGTCTTTATAATCCAACTACACGAAGGATTTTTGTCAGTAGAGATGTGGTATTTGCTGAAAATTCAGAACAGCCCATGTACAGCTTGTATAAAAGCAATGATACAGGCATACAGGACATGTTTGATGGACTTTTACACATTGCAATTAGGAGGGATTCAGATCAGCCAGCCCCAACACAACAAAATCCTCATGTAGAACATGTGGAACAGCAAGCCATTCAGCCCCCTTCTATGGAAGAAGTGGAAGATCTTGTCAGGGAAGAGCAAACAGCCATAGACACAGCCAAGTCAGTGCCAAGATGGTTGCTGAAAACTTTGCAAGAAAGTAAACTTGCAGCTCCACTGACAGGTAGAACAAGGGCTAGTTCCAGCCATGCTTTGAATATACATCGTGGGGAGTCTGCATTAGCAATGGGTGGTCTCTTTGATTCAAAAGAGCCTTCTTCTTATGAAGAAGCACATGAGAATGAGCATTGGTTGCAAGCTATGCAAGCTGAAATTTCTTCTATCATGAAGAACAATACATGGGATCTTGTGGAATTGCCTAAAGGCAAGCATGTCATTGGAACAAAGTGGGTGTACAAAGTCAAAAGAAAGTCTGATGGTACTATTGACAGGTACAAAGCAAGACTTGTGGCTAAAGGCTACTCCCAGAAAAAGGGAATAGATTATGAAGAGACTTTTGCTCCTACTTCGAGAATGACCAAAATAAGATCAGTGATTCCATTGGCTGCCCATAAAGGATGGAAAGTGCATCAATTGGACATCAAAACTGCATTCTTAAATGGGGATTTACAAGAGGAAGTATATATAAATCAGCCCATTGGTTTTGTAGTTCCTGGTGAGGAACATAAAGTATGCAGGTTACACAAAGCATTGTATGGGTTAAAGCAAGCTCCAAGAGCTTGGTGTGATAAGATACATGCTCATCTAACCAGCCAAGGTTATGAGAATAGTCCAACTGAAAGCACATTGTATGTGAAGAAAACCGATGCCGATATTCTCATAGTCATCTTGTATGTAGATGACATGCTTATTACAGGTACTAGCAAAGCACAAATTTCAGATTTCAAAGCTGATTTGAAAGCTGAATTTGATATGTCAGATTTGGGACCTTTACATTACTATCTCAGCATACAGTTTATGCATACAGATGATGGCATTGTTATGCAGCAAACTAAGTACATAAAAAGTTTGCTAAAAAGGTTTCACATGGATGAATGTAAGCCCATTTCTACTCCGGTAGAACCAGGTGTACGGCTTACTATGCATGATATTGGAGAGCCTTTTGAGGCCGGCATTTATAGCCAGGCAGTGGGATGCCTCATTTACTTGTGTAACACGAGGCCAGACATATCTTTTGGGGTGTCTTTGTTGAGCAAATTCATGCACAGCCCAAGCACAAAGCATTGGCAAGCAATCAAACGCATTTTTCGTTATCTTAAGGGTACCCTGGATCTTTGTTTGTTCTATCCCGGCGGGGCAGCTTGCAGCTTTATGCATACAGTGATTCAGATTGGGCTAGTGATTATGATACCAGGCAATACACCAGTGGGAATTGTTTTTTTCTTGGCAGTTCATGCATATCTTGGTTGAGTAAAAAGCAACCCACTGTTGCCACATCTACTTGTGAAGCTGAATACAGGGCAGTCTTCACAGCTACAGTAGATTGTGTATGGTTGAGGAGACTATTGGCTGATCTTCGTGAGTGTCAGCAGACACCCACCACCATTCTCACTGATCGCCAGAGTGCTATGGCCGTGGCACGAAATCCAGTATTTCATGCACGTACCAAGCACATTGAAATTCATTATCACTATGTCAGAGAGAGGCTACATGCAGGGGAGATCAGTTTATCTTATTGCCCTACACAGGATAATGTTGCAGATCTATTCACAAAGGCTTTACCTCGAGAAAAGTTTGAAGCTTTCCGCAAAGCTTTGGGCTTACTCTCATACACAGAGTGATCTGCTACCTTGTACAGGTTCACACTTCCACTACAGGGGGGATTTGTAGGCATATGCTCACTTATGGTAGTGCTATGTGTGAACAAGGCTTAACCAAGGACACTTTTTCCCATGTGGTTTTTCCCCTTGGACATCAAGTGTGAAAGGACACTCTAACATATAATATTTTGTACTTCTATATTATATGGATGTGGCACACATACAAGGGTTGACTTGCATTTTGTGGATACCACACTTTTGGCTCTCTCTCTCTCTCTCTCATTTCTGTGTGTGAGCTTCTCTACCCTGCACCTAACCCTAATGTGCAGGTTTGTGTGTGTGAGTGTGTGAGTCCAACACCCAACATATATGAGGTTTTATCCATTTTTCTCATATTTAGTAGGTTGTGGAGCAGTCGGCCAGCTCCTAGGGGCAGTCGACCAACTTCCCAGCATCACTATAAAAGGGGCCCTCCCATATTCACTTGTTCATCCATCTAACCTATTTGACAGGCACATGTTCTACACCATTCACTGGCTGATATTGCCATTGTAAAAACCTCTTGCTACATAACATGATGTTCATTGTCTGATGTCTCTCTCTCTCCTTTGCTCTCCCTCTCTCCTATGTTTGCTTCCACATTGTGCAACTTTATCAGTAGGCCATGAGTCTATTGTCTTGCTGAAGACCAGCACCTGTGGCTACATTGTTGGCATCGGTAATGACCTCGAAAGGTTCATCCCAAGATGCTAACTTCAAAACATGCGTTTCTGAGGCTGCTTTCTAGAGTACGCGGAATGCATCAAGCGCCTTGTATGTAACTGAGACTTTTTTTTACAAGTTTTCACCCTCTTGAGCAAGTCAGTGAGAGGTGCTGCAAGGTTGGAAAACTGGTGAGCATGCATACTGTAGGCTTGGCAAAGACCTACGAATGAATAGATCTCTTGGGTGGTCTTAGGAATGTCCCAATCCAAGATCTCTTGAACCTTTGAGGGGTCCAATCGAGTCCCAGAGAAACCGATGATATAGCCCAAGTATTGAGCCTCTGTAACGCCGAAGATAGACCTTTTTGGCATTTATGTAGAGCCCATTGTCTCGCAAAAGTTGCAAGACTTTCTCCACATCTTTCTCATGCTACTCCGCAGTGGCTGAGAATATAAGTATGTCATCAAGAAATATGAAAACACACTTAACCGATGAGGACCGCGAACCATTGTCTCGCAAAAGTTGCAAGACTTTCTCCACATCTTTCTCATGTTGCTCCGCAATGGCGGAGAATATAAGTATGTCATCAAGAAATATGAAAACACACTTAACCGATGAGGACCGCGAAAATCCTGGACATCATTTTATTGAAGGTTGTTGGTGCATTGGTAAGCCCAAAGGGCATGACTACGAGCTCGTAGTGACCACGCTATGTCCTAAAACCTATTTTTGGAATGTCAGCTTCAAAAATGCGGACCTGACGGTAACCACTCTTGAGGTCGATCTTAGTGAAAAAATTTGCACCATCTAAACACTCCAAAATGTACTCAATCCCTAGCATAGGAAACTTATTCTTAATGGTGAGTTTGTTTAATGCCCTGTAATCTACACAAAGGCGTGCAGACTTGTCGTTCTTTTGGACAAATAGGATGGGTGCAGCAAATGGTGAGGAAGATGGCCGAACGAATCCGGTTCGCAGGAGTTTAGATGACTGCTTTTCTAGCTCGCCCTCTAACGTCTTGAAAAGATGATAGGAAAACCTACTAGGAGGTTCTGCTCCAAGGACCAAATCGATAAGATGGTCCTCCAGACGAGAGGGGGGAAGATTGGGTGGGAGATCGTCCCTAAGCATAATGTCCTGGTGTCGAGACAGGAGGGCTACTAACTGCGAAACTAGAGATGAAGATGAGATAGCCGCTATCGATGAGGTACAGGCTGTCTAAGCATAAACATAAATCAATGCTCCTTCCGCTCCCTTGCAGATAGCTCGTCGGGCCTCGAGATGAGAAATCAAAGGGATGCCAAGAATGCTTCTATCCCCACGAATCATGACAGGCTCAGAAAAACCTTTAGAGATAGTAAAAGTGTCCTGCCCCCAATCAAGAATAGGTTCATACTAGCGAAACCACTGGATTCCTAAAATCATGTCACCCCCCAAAAGAGGCAAGAGAATGACATCTCGTTGGAATGAGGCCTTTTGAACTTGAAAGAAAAACTGTTGTGCCTTTTGAGAAATGTGGGTGCGGAGACCAGGTGTAAACCCGTTCACATCCAAATGATAGGGTACTAATGTGCAGCTCATTTTGGTAGCCAACTGGGGAGAGATGGCGTCCTCAAAATTGCCCATGTCAAACAGGACTACAAATTGGCGGTCCTTGGCAGAGCCATAAGCTCAAATAAGGCTTTTCTGTGCATCATCACCCTCACCCTCTTGCTTAGCATCAAATACCATGGATGGCATAGGATGCATAGAAGGTAAAAGCTGAACTACGTTGGTGGTAGTAGGCGGTGCTCGAGGAGCAAGAGATACTGTGGCAATTGTGGAGGTGGCTTGCTACATTTTCCATTTTTGACAATCCTTCTTACCATGCCTAATGGCATGACAAAAAAAACATCGGTTTTCTGATTGGTATTTGCGTTGCTCCTCTGGAGAAAGATTGCCTCCAGTGATGCCTGCTTTAGCCTTTTCATTAGGGGTTTTCTTAGGTTTGGATTCCTTATCCTTCTTACCCCCTCAACTAGAGCTAGAACTATCGTCCTTCTTAGCGTCTTTAGAGGACGAATTACCTTTTCCCGGCTACGAAGCAGATTGCTATTGCTAGGGTTTGATACTAGATTGCGGTTGCTTGGGCTTGCCTCCGTTCATCTTCGTTTTTTCATTTTGAGCAAGAGTCAAAGCCCAGTCATATGTGATGGGTTCAAAGTTACGAACTGTGAACCAGATGTTAGGATCTAATCCACAAATGAATTGATCCATCTTGGTCTGCTCAGATAACCCTAACTGCTGCGCTAAAGTGATAACCTTACTGGAAAACTGAAGCCGGGTGACCCGTTCTGTTTGAATCCATAGAACTCATCTGCCAGGTTGGTCAAATACCGGGGAGGGAGAAATTTAGTGTTTAGGTCATGGACAAAGATATCCCAGCAAGAAGCTGTGACACGTGATCTGGTCTATATGTAAACTAGACCAATGCTACCACCAAGTGACTCCGTCACCCGTAAGGTGGGGAGCCGCCACGTGGACTTTACCTTGAGAATCTGTTAGCTTTGCCAAAGGAAAATATTCATTAAACTAATGAATAAATCGATTGACAGCTAAATGATCACACTTAACATCATACTTACTAAAATTTGGTTGGGTTCGGATGACGGTCATCGATGTCACGGGAGTTTGGCTGGTGGCACCTATGGGTGGGGAAACTGAAGAGAGGGTGTGCTGAAATTGCATATGCATGGCCTCCTTTTCCCGCTTGTGTTCGAGTATCATTTGCTCTCGAGGGTGCTCTTGAGCTACGAGTTTAGCTTGACGCCGGTCTTCTTCCAGCCTGTGTTGGGCTTCCTCATAGTCCCGTTTGTCTATTGTGTCTTGTTGTTTTCTTGCTTCTGCTTCATCTTTTTCTTCCTACCTCATTCTCTCGTCTTTGTTGTTCCATCTGAAAGAAGTGGGAGATGAAGTCGGGGGTAGCTCGTGAATGAGTGCACAAAGCAGAAGCAAACAAGCACTACAGTGTGCTGAGCAAAGAGTGCAAGAGAGAGAGAGATATGGAGCAACTATGCTGAATATACTCAAATGATACAGTCCCAAGCAAGAGATAGGATGAGTCTCATAAGTGAGGGAACAAAAGAAAAGACTAGACTATATGAAAAGTGAGAGGCCAGCCCACCTATTTATAGGTAAGAGGGGTTGGCCGATTGGACAAGATCACCTGGCTGACTAGACAAGGTGAAGCTGGCCGACTGGGAAAAATGCACCCCACATGGGAGAAATCCCAGAAAAATATACAAACAAGGGGTGGCCAGCCCACAATCAAGGGCCATGAAAAGGGACCAAAAGGGACACCAAATAGGAACAAAAACTGGGGATGAATGTGCTAACACCCCCTCTCAGCACCAGCACCAGCACCAGCACCAGCACCAGATGCTGAACATACTCCAAGAAGCGGAAGATGAGGAGCCAAGGAAGTCTCAGAAACCGGCTTGGTGAACAAATTTGTTGCATTCTCCGCTGAAGGACAATACTCCAAATGCAAATCTCCAGCAAGAACCCGTTCACGAACATAGTGATACTGTATCTCAATGTGTTTCGCATACGTGTAACTCTAATTGTCACACCAAAGAAGAGTAGATCCAGTAGGAGAACAGCCAAGCTCCTCCAATAATCTCCGCAACCAAATCGCCTCACATGCAGCATAACAAACCGCACGATACTCCACCTCTGTAGAGGAAAGCGCCACAGTAGGCTACTTTTCACTGCTCCATGAAATGGCTCCAGACCAAAGTGAAAAAACACAACTGGTGGTCGAACGCCGAGTATCTAGATCTCCAGCCCAATCTGAATCAGACCATCCAAGAAGAGTGCATCCTTGGCCATAGAAGATGCCAAAGTCCAGAGTGCCACGCAGGTACCGAAGAACTCTAAGAGCACACCGCCAACACTACTGACGAGGTTTGGATGAGAAAGAACTCAATAAGCTGACTGCGAAACACGTGTCTAATCGGGAGTAGGTCAACCAAACCAAACAACCAACGAGAACCCGATATTGTCCCTGATCAATCCCTCGAGAAGCATCAAGAAGAGAAAGCTTCTCACTAGTATCCATAAGAGAAGATATTGGTTTGCATCCAGTCATCTGAAATCTGTCAAGTATCTCCCGTGTGTACTTCTGCTGAGAGAAGAAAATGCCCTTCGAGGTCTGCCAAATCTCAAAGCCAAGAAAATACTGCAAAAGGCCAAGATTCGTCATCTCAAACTCTGTCTCCAAAGCATCCATGACTGAATGGATCCTCACAACATAAGAACCGGTAAAGATGAGGTCATCAACATAGACCACAATGATAACAATCAACCCCCTCTCATGGAGGATATAAAGGTTCAAATCTGCATGAGAACAGCGTAGGCCGAGCTTCTAAAAGAACTCATCAATCCGCTCGTACCAAGCCCGCAGAGCCTGCTTCAGACCATATAAAGCTTTCTCGAGCCGGTACACCTGATCCTTGAAAGAGTGCACAGAGCGGAAGCAGAGTGGCACTAGAATGTGCTGAACAGAGAGTGCAAGAGAGAGAGAGATATGGAGCAAACTATGCTCTGAATATACTGAAGCAAAACAGTCCCAAGCAATAGACACAGATAGTCTCATAAGTGAGGGAGCAAAATATGTACAAGACTGAATGAAACAAGAGAGGCCAGCACCCACTATTTATAGTGAGGGAACGCTAGCCGACTAGAGATGATAAACAGGCCGACTGGAGCTGATGGACATGGCCGACTAGTAAATGCCAGAAAGGCTGGGAAAAATCCCAGAAAAATAGTAAAAAAGGGGTGGCCAGCCCACAAGCAAGGGCCATGCAAAAGGGGACCAAATGGGCACCATAAAAGAGCAGAATCTGGGGATGAATGTGCTAACACCCCCTCTCAGCAAAAGATGCTGAACAAACTCCGAGAATCCGAAGATGAGGAGCCAAGGAAGCCTGAGAAACCGGCTTGGTGAACAAATCTACAGCATTCTCCGCAGAAGGACAATACTCCAAACGCAAATCTCTAGCAAGAACCCGTTCACGAACATAGTGATACTGAATCTCAATGTGTTTCATGCGAGCATGAAACACAAGGTTCTTGGCGATGATGCAACTCTGATTGTCACACAAAGAAGAGTAGATCCGGTGGGAGGACAACCGAGCTCCTCCAATAATCTCCGCAACCATATCGCCTCACATGCAGCATAACAAACTGCACGGTACTCCGCCTCGGTAGAGGAAAGCGCCACAGTAGGCTGCTTTTTACTGCTCCAAGAAATGGCTCCAGACCCAAGTGAAAAAACACAACCAATGGTGAGGGAACGCTAGCCGACTAGAGATGATAAACAGGCCGACTGGAGCTGATGGACATGGCCGACTAGTAAATGCCAGAAAGGCTGGGAAAAATCCCAGAAAAATAGTAAAAAAGGGGTGGCCAGCCCACAAGCAAGGGCCATGCAAAAGGGGACCAAATGGGCACCATAAAAGAGCAGAATCTGGGGATGAATGTGCTAACACCCCCTCTCAGCAAAAGATGCTGAACAAACTCCGAGAATCCGAAGATGAGGAGCCAAGGAAGCCTGAGAAACCGGCTTGGTGAACAAATCTACAGCATTCTCCGCAGAAGGACAATACTCCAAACGCAAATCTCTAGCAAGAACCCGTTCACGAACATAGTGATACTGAATCTCAATGTGTTTCATGCGAGCATGAAACACAAGGTTCTTGGCGATGATGCAACTCTGATTGTCACACCAAAGAAGAGTAGATCCGGTGGGAGGACAACCGAGCTCCTCCAATAATCTCCGCAACCATATCGCCTCACATGCAGCATAACAAACTGCACGGTACTCCGCCTCGGTAGAGGAAAGCGCCACAGTAGGCTGCTTTTTACTGCTCCAAGAAATGGCTCCAGACCCAAGTGAAAAAACACAACCAATGGTCGAACGCCGTGTATCTCGATCTCCAACCCAGTCTGAGTTAGACCATCCAACAAGAGTGCGTCCTTGGCCATAAAAGATGCCAAAATCCAGAGTGCCACGCAAGTACCAAAGAACTCTGAGAGCACACCGCCAATGCTGCTGACGGGATTTGGATGAGAAGGAACTCATAAACTGACTACAAAGCATATGTCCAATCGGGAGTAGGTTAACCATACCAAACAACCGACGAGAACCCGATATTGTCCATGATCAGTCCCTGGAGAAGCATCAAGTGAAGAAAGCTTCTCACCAATATCCATAGGAGAAGATACTGGTTTGCACCTAGTCATCTAAAATCTGTCGAGAATCTCTCGAGTGAGAAGAAAATGCCCTTCGAGGTCTGCCAAATCTCAAAGCCAAGAAAGTAATGCAAGAGGCCAAGATCCGTCATCCCAAACTCTGTCTCCAAAGCATCCATAACAGAACGGATCTGCACAGAATAAGAACCTGTAAAGATGAGGTCATCAACATAGACCACAATGATAACAATCAACCCCCTCTCAAGGAGGATATAAAGGTTCGAATCTGCATGAGAACGGTGCAAGCCGAGTTTCTGAAAGAACTCATCAATCCACTGGTACCAAGCCCGCGGAGCCTACTTTAGACCATATAAAGCCTTCTTCAGCCGGTACACATGATCCTGTTTGCCCAGAACAACAAATCCTGGCAATTGATCAATATAAACCTCCTATGTAAGCTCTCCATTCAGGAAAGCCGACTTGACGTCCATCTGGAAAACGGGCCATCTATGATGTCCTGCAAGTGCAAGAACGGTGCGAATGGTAGTCATCCGGGCCGTCAAGGCGAAGGTCTCATCGAAGTCGACACCAAGGCGCTGAGCATAACCCTTGGCAACCAACCTCACCTTGTGCTTGTCCAAGCTGCCATCAGCTCGGAACTTTGATTTGAAAATCCAACGCACACCAATCACCTTATGCTGCAGAGGCCGAGGCACCAAAATCCAAGTGCCATTCCATTACCAGCTCTGCCTGCATGGCATGACACCAAGGCTAGAGCCTCGTCTACAGAAGTGGGATCAGAAGGACCATTAATAATTGTAGACATAAGAGTATAATTAACAAACATGTTGCCCTCATGAATTTGTTTCACCGTAACTTTGGAAGAACACCGAAGAGAACCAGGCGGAGGAGCAAAAGGAAGCTCACGTAACCCAGAGTCACGAACTGTCTGATAATACCAACCAGGTACAGATCTGCTCGAACTTGCCGGAGGAGGAGCAGGGTCATCATCATCTGACTAAGTATCCTCAGCTGGAGGTGTTACAGAAACAGCGAGAGCAGGAGGAGAAGGAGAAGGAGGTGCAGGAAGAAGAAGCTCACCACCACCCTCTGAAGATGTAGGAGTCTCGTCGAACACCACATCACGGCTCACAACTACTTTACCGGCCTGAGGATCATAAAGACGATATGCCTTGGACACAGTGCTATATCCGAGAAAAATCATACGCTGAGACTGTGAGTCCAACTTGGAGCGATGCTCCTTAGGCACGTGAACATACGCCGTACACCCAAATATCCGGAAATGAACAACGGAGGGCTTCTCACCATGGAAAGCCTTATATGGAGTTTTGTCGGGAAGAGCAGCAGTAGGAGACCTATTCTAAATGTAGACAGCAGTGGAAGCTACCTCAGCCCAGAAACATCGAGGTAATGAAGAATGCTCAAGCATAGCACGGGCCATCTCCATAGGGCCATCTCCATAATGGTCCTATTCTTCCTCTCGGCAACTCCATTCTGTGATGGAGTATATGATGTAGTAAGCTGTCTCTGAATGCCATGTGTCTTGCAATATTGCTTAAACTCCTGGGATGTGAACTCACCCCCTCCATCGGTCCGGAGAGCCTTGACCGAGTGACCGGTCTCTTTTTCCACTTCAGCTTTCCAATCACAGAAGTGATGAAAAGTCTCATCCTTGGTCTTCAGAAAGAAAACCCAAGTATATCTGGTAAAATCATCCACCATCACGAGCATGTACAACGCCTTACTCAAAGACGCGGTACTCATAGGACCACATAGGTCTGCATGAATAAAAGCAAGTGATGTCGAAGATCTGTGTGTCGCCTCCTTCGGAAAGGCGGCTCGGATTGCTTTCCCTGTAAACAAGAGAAACAAGCAGAAGACGAAGCCTTGATGGTCGGTAATCCCTCAACCAACCCATCCTTCGAAGCTCACTAAAGAAGCTGATAGCTCAAATGGCCAAACCGAGCATGCCAAAGAGCAGAAGTAGCACCAGAAGAAAGCAGAGCGGTCAACTTGTAAAGACCACTATCTTGGACTCCCTGAGCCAAGATGCTAAAAGTCACCTTATCACGAATGGTAATCTCATAATGAGAAAAGATCACCTCCGCACCCTGAGCTGTAAGAGCACTCACTAACAAAAGGTTAAAAACCAAATCTGGAATATACAGAATGTCAGAGAAGTACCTCTTGTCCTCGTCAAAACGGAAGATGGGGATAGTGCCATGACCATGCACTGGCACAGAAGAAGAATCACCCAGAGTGATCTCGCCTGATCTGGCAGTGAAGTCCTCGAACCAATCTCGATGGGGTGTCATATGAGCAGTAGCACCGCTATCAACAATCCAAGACCGTGATTGAGAAGTCACAAGAGCAAGTATACGCCGAGTACCTACTAAGAGAAGAATGCCATCATCCTTCTTGGGTTGAGACACCGCCGTTGGGAGGAAGAGTTCTTTGTTGCTTCATCACGCTTCTTCTTGTGACATTGGGGTGACTTGTGACCCTTCTTGCCACAATAATGACATTCAATGTCCTTATTCTTTGAAGATTTGTTGTCTTTATCCTTGTCGGAATCCTTGGAGTTCTTGTCAGAACGCCCTTTTCCTTTCTTTTGTTGAGTCTTCCTTTTATCTCGTGCTGCCAAAGCCCCATTAGGGCCACCGAAGGTGCCAGTCCGCTCCTCAAAGCAAGACTCAATCTGCATAATGGAGGGAAGAACTTCCTCCCAAGTAACTGGAACAGGACAAGGAGAAGAAACCAGAGACTGAAAGTATGCATCAAACCTCTCTGGAAGTTTGGAGAGCAGCCGAATAGCCATATCCTCTGTGGAGATATCCTTGCCACAAACAGCAAGCTCGTCCCAGAGATCTTTCATCTTCGAGATGAAAGCAGATAAAGATGGAAACGCAAAAACTGATAAGTTCATAACTTGCTTTTCCAACGCCAAAATCCGACCCGGAGACTTAATCTCATAGAGATCTGCAAAAGCCTTCCAAACTTCATGTGCAGCATCTGTTGTACACACATGAGAGAGAACAGCATCCTGACAGTTCAACATCAGGAAGGAGAAAACGCGTCGATCATTCGGCTGCCAAATATCAATCTGTGCCTGAGTCGCACCACTAGAAGCAAGGGTGGGAGGGGTGGCATTGGCTGGTGTAACAAGCCAATCCCAAAGATCCACGCCAAGCAAGGCCGATTTCACCTTCACCTTCCATAGGGTGTAGTTGGAACCATCCAACTTGGCAAACTCAGCAAACATATGAAGAGAAGTCGGTGCAGCCATCACAAAAGCTTGGGCTCAATCTGAAAAAAAAATGCACAAACTCTGAAGAAGAAGTGTCCTCCATAGGTACCAAGAGTGCCACCAAAGCCTGCAACACCACAAGCCCCCTCTACAAAGGGAAAGGGCCACTGGAGAGGAAAACGCAGCAAAGAAAGGTTGCTGTCCTGTAGAAAACAGGCCGCCTATTGTCCAATCTCCAAGTGGGAAAGAAAACGCTGGTCAACAAGTACCTGATGGCTGAGTTGTTGAAGCCAATCTGAAGGAAAAAGCGACCAGCAGGGTGCTGTCCAGAAAATGCAGCAGCAAAGGCTATGGATCTGGAAGAAAAATGCAGAGGAGAAGGTGCTGAAAACAGGGCTGAATCTGGGGCAGCAGAGAGGTTGCTAAACCAGGAGCGATGATACCATGAAAGAGTGCACATAGCGGAAGCAGAGTGGCACTAGAATGTGCTGAACAGAGAGTGCAAGAGAGAGAGAGATATGGAGCAAACTATGCTGAATATACTGAAGCAAAACAGTCCCAAGCAAGAGACACAGATAGTCTCATAAGTGAGGGAGCAAAATATGTACAAGACTGAATGAAACAAGAGAGGCCAGCACCCACTATTTATAGTGAGGGAATGATGGCCGACTGGAGATGATAAACAGGCCGACTGGAGCTGATGGACATGGCCGACTGGTAAATGCCATAAAGGCTGGGAAAAATCCCAGAAAAATAATAAAAAAGGGGTGGCGCCCACAAGCAAGGGCCATGCAAAAGGGGACCAAATGGGCACCATAAAAGAGCAGAATCCGGGGATGAATGTGCTAACAATCTTGTTTGCCTAGAACAACAAATCCCGACGGCTGTTCAACATAAACCTCCTGTGTAAGCTCTCCATTCAGGAAAGCCGACTTGACGTCCATCTGGAATACGGGCCATCTATGATGTCCTACAGCCCACAAGCAAGGGCCATGCAAAAGGGGACCAAATGGGCACCATAAAAGAGCAGAATCTGGGGATGAATGTGCTAACAATCCTGTTTGCCTAGAACAACAAATCCCGACAGCTGATCAACATAAACCTCCTATGTAAGCTCTCCATTCAGGAAAGCCGACTTGACGTCCATCTGGAATACGGGCCATCTATGATGTCCTACAAGAGCAAGAACAGTGCAAATGGTAGTCATCTGGGCTGTCAGAGTGAAGGCCTCATCGAAGTCGACTCTAGGGCGCCGAGCATAACCCTTGGCAACCAACCTCGCCTTGTGCTTGTCCAAGCTGCCATGAGCTCAGAACTTCAATTTGAAGATCCGACGCACACCAATCACCTTACGCTGAAGCAAGCTGCCTAGGCACCAAAATCCAAGTGCCATTCCGTTCAATAGCATCCAGCTCTGCCTGCATAGCACGACGACAAGGCTCATGTGAAAGAGCCTCGTCCACAGAAGTGGGATTAGAAGGACCATGAATGATAGAGGACATAAGAGCATAGTTAACAAACATGTTGCCCTCATGAATTTGTTTCCCTGAAACTCTGGAAGATCACCTGAGAGAACCAGGCGGAGGAGCGGAAGGAAGCTCACGTAACCCAGAATTACGAATTGTCTGAAAATACCATCCAGGTACAGATCTACTCGAACTCGTTGGATGAGGAGCAAAGTCATCATCGTTTGACTAAGAATCCACAGCTGGAGGTGTAACAGAAGCAGAGGGAGGAGGAGGAGGAGGCGGAAGAAGAAGAAGCTCACCACCCCCCTCTGAAGATGTAGGAGTTTCGTCGAACACCACATCACGGCTCACAACAACCTTGCCGGCCTGCTGATCATAAAGACGATATGCCTTGGACACAGTGCTGTATCCGAGAAAAGCCATGCATTGAGACTTCGAGTCCAACTTGCTCCTTAGGCACATGTGCATACGCCGAACAACCAAATACCCGGAAATGAACAACAGTGGGCTTCTCACCATGGAAAGCCTCATATGGAGTTTTATTTGGAAGGGCAGCAATAGGAGACCTATTCTGAATGTAGACAACAGTAGAAGCCACCTCAGCCCAGAAACGTCGAGGTAATGAAGAATGCTCAAGCATAGCACGGGCCATCTCCATAATGGCTCTATTCTTCCTCTCTGCAACTCCATTCTATGATGGAGTATATGTTGTAGTAAGCTGTCTCTGAATGCCATGAGCCTTGCAATATTGCTGAAACTCCTGGGATGTAAACTCACCCCTTCTGTCGGTCCTGAGAGCCTTGACCGAGGAACCGGTCTCTTTTTCCACCTCAACTCTCCAATCACAAAAGTGCTAAAAAGCCTCATCCTTGGACTTCAAAAAGAAGACCCCATCCACCATTACGAGCATGTACAACGCCTTACTCAAAGACATGAACAAGAGCAAGTGATGTCGAGGATCTATGTGTCGCCCTCCTTCGGAAAGGTGGCTCAGTGTTGCTTCCCTTGCATGAACAAGAGCAAGTGATGTCGAGGATCTGTGTGTCGCCCTCCTTCGAAAAGGTGGCTCAGTTTTGCTTCCCTTCTAAACAAGAGGAACAAACAGAAGATGGAGCCTTGATGGTCGGTAAACCCTCAACCAACCCATCCTTCAAAGCTCGCTGTAGAAGCTAATAGCTCAAATGGCCAAACTGAGCATGCCAAAGAGTTGAAGAAGAACCAGAAGAAAGCAAAGCAATCAACTTGTACAAACCACTATCTTGGACTCCCAGAGCCAAGATGCTACCAGTCTCCTTATCACGAATGGTAATCTCATAACGAGAGATCACCTACGCACCCTGAGCTGTAAGAGCACTCACTGACAAAAGGTTAAATGCCAAATCTGGAATGTACAGAACGTCAGAACGTCAGAGAAGTCCTCTTGTCCTCGGAGGAGCGGAAGATGGGGATGGCGCCATGTCCATGCACTAGCACGGAAGAAGAATCACCCAAAGAGATCTTGCATGTCCTGGCAATGAAGTCCTCGAACCAATCTCGATGGGGTGTCATGTGAGCAGTAGCACCACTATTGTTACGTGCATCCCGCACTTGGATGCCATGTAGACATATCTGTACAGAAGGTGCAAGACTTGGGGTGGAAAACTGGGAGCCCAATCCGGGACGAGTCAGCCAGGGTTCCACTCCAGTCGTCCGAGATCAAGTGTGCATTGTCCTACACATGAAGCAGTGCCAGTCCGCGCTGAGTCTACCTCTGGAATGATGTCACTAGTTCTGTGTATCTAGTATGACACCAGATGCCAAACCACTATGTAGACAGGTAGGATTTGCATGTAGGAATGGGGCCAGCCCATAGGGCTGCCCTAAGAACAGTTATGTCGGCATGGGGAGGTATAGAACCACCCCCAAAGGGCCAGGAGGGCCTTGGCTGTGCCCACCAGCCATGGGATGGGCTGGAAGGGCTGTAGGCCAGCCCTAGGGCCTCTGGACAGGCAGCCGACAGGGCATCCAGCCCTTAAAGGCCTATCGGCCAGGTGTGGGGCAGCCCACACAGGCTGCCCAGCAGCCAAGGTCAGATGCGCATGCTGGCCAGCCAGCCAGATGCGCATGGTTTTCAGCATTAAATGCTTTATTATGCAGTCGTGAGGCTTTTATTGGTCAGCCGCCTGGATTAAAACCAGCCGACCAGCCTCCAGTAGGGGCATAAATACCCATGTCATAATTCAGTCCTAGATATCTCATAATTCACAAGGTGCTGCAGCTACTCAAGGGCCAGGACAGCCAAGGGAGAAGCTAACACAAGGGTGAAGGTTTGAAGGTCAAGGGCAGAGATCTATCTCAGGCAAAACAGGTTCAGTCAGTCTTTTTATTTTCAGTTTTGCATCATTCTAATAAAAGCAAATACACCATTCGTGGTGGGGGCCCTACAGAGGGTATTCGGGACCCAATATTGTGTCCTCTTCTCCCTCTCCACTTACTAGAGTTGGGAGCCAGGCATCTTCTCGTTATTTATAACGGGATGCTACAGTGGCCGGGATCAGGAGGGCTGAGCGTTTTCTGTCTCCTCCTCCCTCTCCTTCCGAATCCCAAATTCCAGATCCTCCACACAGGGACCCTCTTGAAGGATCACGACCGCAGCCGAATTCGATGCTTGAGTTGCAGATTCGTGCATTGGAGATCCGACAACATGAAGACGAAGCCATGCGACGCGTGGAACATGAGCGATACCTTGCAGCTTTGGACGTAAGACTGACCCCAGCGGCTTTCCTCAAATTATTTTCCCAAGAAAATGAATTTCAGTAAGTATAATGGTAAACTCGACCCCACAACTCTTTATTCATGGTTGCATCAATTTGAAGCTTACTTTGCCGGAGTTAGAAAGAATGATACTGACAGGGTGATCTTAGCCAGTTGGTACTTGGAAGGTGAGGCCATTCCTTGGTGGACCCAGTGGGCTCATGCCCGCACCAGATTAGGTATGGCCGCTTATGCCACCTTCGAAGACGCACTCTCGCTTGCGCAGAGTGCTGAAATGAAGCACAATGGTAGCAAGCCCAAGACTTCCCAGCCGGATACTTCCAAGGTTACCACCTTGAGGGGGAAAGGCCAGAACCAGACGGGATCTTCCCCAGGACAGAGCACAGGAGCCTCTGGCTCCAAGAACTGAACCAATGCGCACAAGCTTACTCCAGACCAGAAAGCGGAGGTAGACAAGACTGGTGGCAAGTTGAGTGTTGAGGAGATTGCTAACAATACAAGGAGGAGGGTAGGTGTTTCTTTTGTCATACAAAAGGACACACTTCTCAGGAGTGTCCTAAGAAGACTACCGCTCTAAAGATCGCCGCCTCAACCTCCACAGCTTCCGTGGTGAGCCCAGCTCCCACACAGACCCGAGTGGCTGCCCCTAGTTCTTCAAATCCCAATGCTTCAGTTGGAGCAATCATTAGCCGAGAGCCTGAAGATAAGCAAAAGGACACCCATGACCAGGAGTATGAGCGCAACGAATTGCTCAAGACCTTTGGCTACATAGGTGGCCAGAGAGTCGTCTTGTTTGACGGCGGTAGCACGGAGGATGTGGTCACGGAACAGGCCGCTCGGCGTGCCCGTTTCGTCCTGACTTCAGTGGACAAGCAAGTTGAGGATTTTAGCACAGGCATAACAACGAGCGTCAAGTATGAAGCTCTAGGTGCTAAGTTAGTTATTCGGGGCATAGAGTTTGTGCGTGATTTTATGGTTGCCCCTCTTGTAGGAGCAGACATAATATTGGGCATTCAGTGATTTCACAAGTTCCTTCCTGATGTCAAGAGGGACAAGCACACTTTCCACATTAGTCGGAATGTGTCAAACGCCCCAGTGACCATTCAGTGTGAACTAGGAATTCCAAACTCTCCGCTCATAAGCCATTGGCAAGCTAAACGAGCAATCAGGAAAGGCGCACATTGTGCAATGATCTACATCGAGACTGCCCAGACGGTGGCCAGTGCTTCCGAGAAGTATTTGGCTCTCCATGAAAAGTTCCAGAAGCTTTTTCTTCGGGACAATCTCCCTCCCCAGCTCCCCTCGTCCAGACCGGAGGACCACGAGATCGATCTCCTCCCAGACTTGGAACCCCCGAGCAAATTTCCATATCGCCTTTCCAAGGCAATGGAATCAGAGTTGGACCGCCAACTCCAAGAATTGTTGCAATCTAGCTTCATTTGTCCCAGCGTGTCGCCATTTGCAGCACCGATCCTGTTTGTCAAAAAAAAAGATGGGTCTTCTCGTTTGTGTGTCAATTATCATGCACTCAATAAGCTGACTATCAAGAGTAGATTCTCAATGCCTCTAATAGATTATATTCTCGAGAGGTTGAATGGGACTAAGGTGTTCTCAAAATTCAATTTGAAGAGTGGGTACCACCAGGTGAGGTTCGTTGAGGGGGACATCCCCAAGACAACCTTCCGTACAGAACGGGCCCACTATGAATTTGTGGTCATGCCTTTTGGCTTGACAAATGCCATAGCCACATTCAACCGCATGATGATGCGGGTGTTCCAGGAATTGATTGGAAAGTGTGTGTTTATATTTCTGGCCGACATACTAGTTTTTTCAGCTATGGTTGAGCAGCATGACATTGATGTGGAGAAAGTCCTGAAGTTGCTGGAAAGCAACGAGCTCTATGTCAATGAGAAGAAGTCGGAATTTTATTTGTTCGAGGTTCATTACCTTGGATATATAATTAGTGCAGAAGGCATTCGACTTGATCCGGCTAAGGTGGCCAAGATTGTCAATTGGGAATTACCTCAGACTACTTATGACATCAGATCCTTTGTGGGTATATGCCAGGCATACTCCACCCACATAGACAAGTTTTCTGACCTCTCGGCGGATCTCACCGATCTGCTAAAGGGTGTCAAGACAAGAAGGCAACGGATTCGAATGACTCCACGAGCGTTGGAGGCATTCAAAAACCTCAAGGCAGCTTTGTCAGAGACGCCTTGTCTATCACTTGCCTCGTGGGACGAGCCATTCCAGGTGATCACCGATGCGAGTAGCATCGCAATTGGAGGTGTCTTACAACAGAATGGTCATCTAGTAGCTTACATGCATAGTCACAGGAAACGACAGTTTCAATCCCTAGAAACGCGTTTCTCCATTTCAAGACCCCATCCATTTCCATGGCCGTTTCTCGTTTCCCAAGTGAGATTGCCACAAGAAACGACCGTTTCCACCCCTAAAAATTCATTTCCCCATCTCCATTCCTCTAATGTTTTCGTTCCCGTTACGTGACTATGCTTACATGTCTCGTAAGTTACTGCCCACAGAAAAGAATAACTCAGTTTACGATCAAGAACTCCTCGCAGTTATACAGGCCTTGAAACATTGGAAACATTTTCTTTATGGCCGTGACTTTGAGGTTCGCACTAACCATCAGACATTACGCTGGATTCAGACAATGCCAAGTGCACAGTGGAGTGACCAACAGCACCGTTGGAGCCAAATATTCCAACAATTTGGTGGTATGATTAAGTACCTTCCAGGAAAGGCCAATCCAGTGGCTGATGCTTTGAGCAGGCAGGGACAAGTAACTTTGATTCAGACCACTAGACTCGACCTTGTTGGTACGGGACTAGACGACATGAAGCACACGTATGCAGATTTTCGAGGAATTCGGTACACACTAGGAACAGGCATTGGATGCCACAGGACCATTCCACCTTTTGATACGCGATGGTTGGCTTTTTTACAAAGGCCGACTGTGTGTCATGAAGTCGTTCAGGGCAACTCTTCTCCATGACGCCCATGACGCCATTACTGGTGGTCATAGGGGCATGAATTCGACTTTGGAAAAGTTGGAACAACAATATTATTGGCCAAAGATGATGCGAGATGTGTTTTTATATATACAACACTATGATATTTGTCAAAAGGTGAAAGCTCCTTGTGGGAAGAAGATAGGGTTGTTACAACCCTTGCCAATTCGTAAGGGACCTTTCCAAGATATATCGACGAATTTTGTCATGAATTTGCCTCCCAGTCCGGGTAAGCGTGATACTCAGTGCTTGACTATAGTTGATAGATTTAGCAAATTTGTTATGCTTATTCCATGCAGGGCCAATGTGACCGCCGAAGATGTTGCCCATTTGTTCATTCGGCATTGGTACCCGATTGGTGGGATCCCTAGGACCATAGTGTCAGATCGAGATGCCAAGTTTACCAATCATTTTTGGAAGGCATTGTGAAATTTCTCCAATGCATTTCACCCACAGACAGACGGCCCAACAGAAATCTACAACCAATTGACCTTTGATGTGCTAAAGTGTTATGTCCAACGATCAGCAACGTAAGTGGGGATTATATTTGCCTTTAGCTCAAGCTATTTTAAATGATTCTTTTTCTTCAGCTATTGGCAGGACTCCATATGAGGCAGCGTTTGGAAGACCATTCCAGTCGCTATTGACCAGAACCTCGTCTTCAGTACCTGAAGGGAACAGATTGATGGAGTCTTACCAGGAGATTTTGGAGTCAGTAAAAGACAGGGTGGCTAAAGCGTAGGAGGCCTATACTCCACAGGCCAACAAAGACCGAAGGGATATGAGGTTTTCGAAAGGTGATTGGGTGTATATTCAGATTATGAAGCAAAGGTTGAAACAGGTGGGCAAGTGATGCCCAAAGTTGTCATTCAGGAGCTTCAAACCTTTTCCTATCCACAGAAAGATTAACGAGGTTTCAATGAAGTTGAAGCTACCTCAGGGTTGGACTATGCACGATGTGTTACACGGCAGTTGGTTAAAACCATATTGTCATGTGCAAGTTTGCCCATGGACATATCCAGAAGCTAATCCAGAAGGAGCAGCCAAAAAAGATGACTAGAAACTAGAATTTAGGAGCATGAGGTGCAATAGTTGCTAGGGTTGGACTTGGAACAAGACTTGGAAGACTTTGAAGGACCTGTCGGCTGTCAGCTGCAAGAAGCTGTCAGCTGCATGGTACAGGTCATGGATGCGTTTTATGGAGAAAACTACCAGTCGGCTGGCCGACCAGCAGTCGGTCAGCTCTTCCATTGTTCAAGAGGCCTATAAATAGGCAGTAGTACTCAAGGATAGATCATTCACTCCCCCTTTGGGTGTGGGTCTAGACTAAGAGTTTTTTGGGTGTTTTCCACCTTTTATGAAGGCAACCTATGGCTATAGATTAGGGGTATCTTTTTGTACCATATGAATATACTGAAATTCCAGCTCTCTCTCTCTCTCTCTCTCTCTCTCTCTCTCTCTCTCTCTCTCTCTCCCTTCTATATGAGTTAGAGTGGTTTTGGAGACCGGGCCGGGTTTTCGAAGAAAAAGGGTTGCCAGAGATGGATGGATGACACAGGGACTTCGGGAATAGAATGGGATGATGACAGTCATCCAAGAACAGGTTGGAATCCCGTCATCAAGTTTAGTAGAGGGGGATGTCATGTGCAAGTTTGCCCATGGACATATCCAAAAGCTAATCCAGAAGGAGCAGCCAGAAAAGATGACTAGAAACCAGAATTTCGGAGCATGAGGTGCAGTAGTGGCCAGGGTTGGACTTGGAACAAGACTTGGAAAACTTTGAAGGACCTGTCGGCTGCAAGAAGCTGTCAGCTGCATGGTACAGGTCATGGATGCGTTTTATGGAGAAAACTGCCAGTCGGCTGGCCGACCAGCAGTCGGCCAGCTCTTCCATTGTTCAAGAGGCCTATAAATAGGCAATAGTACTCAAGGATAGATCATTCACTCCCCCTTTGGGTGTGGGTCTAGACTAGGAGTTTTTTGGGTGTTTTCCACCTTTTATGAAGGTAGCCTATGGCTGTAGATCAGGGGTACCTTTTTGTACCATATGAATATACTGGAATTCCAGCTCTCTCTCTCTCTCTCTCTCTCTCTCTCTCTCTCTCTCTCTCTCTCTCTCTCTCTCTCCCCCTTCTATCTACGTTTTTGCATCAACATGTTCTAGATGGTGTTTAGGGCTGAAAGAAGACTCTCAAAGCTTCCGCGTGTTACACATATGCAGGTCCGATCCCTTCAGAAGTTAAAGACGAGACGGAACCAAATATCATTGATGAAGCTGAAGTTATGGCTCCAGAACAGATCCTTTTGCACCGCTTCAAGCATGGCTCAAGCCGAAGACAAAGACAGTTCCTCACAAAGTTTCAGGACCGAGGGACCCACGAAGCAATATGGCTTGACAAAGAGTTTTTCGAGGACTATCCGAGGTTATTGACGGATTATTTGGAGGCTATGCAGCTCCCATCAAGTTAAGTAGAAGGGGATGTCACGTGCATCCCGCACTTGGATACCACGTAGACATATCTGTACAGAAGGTGCAAGACCTAGGGTGGAAAACTGGTCCCATGTCAGCCCAGTCCGGGACGAGTCAGCCAGGGTTCCACTCCAGCCATCCAAGGTCAAGTGTGCATTGTCCTGCACATGATGCAGTGCCAGTCCGCGCTGTGAGTCTCCCTCTGGAATGATGTCAGTGGTTTTGTGTATCTGGTATGACACCGGATGCCAAACCACTATGTAGATAGGTAGGATTTGCATGTAGGAATGGGGCCAGCCCACCAAGAACAGTTATCTAGGCATGGGGGAGGTATAGAACCACCCCCGAAGGGCCAGGAGGGCCTTGGCTGTGCCCACCAGCCATGGGATGGGCTGGAAGGGCTGTAGGCCAGCCCTAGGGCCTCTGGACAAGCAGCCGACAGGCATCCAGCCCTTAAAGGCCTGTCAGCCAGGTGTGGGGCAGCCCACACAGGCTGCCCAGCAGCCAAGGTCAGATGCGCATGCTGGCCAGCCAGCCAGATCTGAATGCGCATGGTTTTCAGCATTAAATGCTTTATTATGCAGTCATGGGGCTTTTATTGGTCAGCCGCCTGGATTAAAACCAGCCGACCAGCCTCCAGTAGGGGTATAAATACCCATGGCATAATTCAGTCCTAGATATCTCATAGTTCACAAGCTGCTGCAGCTACTCAAGGGCCAGGACAGCCAAGGGAGAAGCTAACACAAGGGTGAAGGTTTGAAGGTCAAGGGCAAAGATCTATCTCAGTCAAAACAGATTCAATCAGTCTTCTATTTTCAGTTTTGCATCATTCTAATAAAAGCAAATACACCATTCGTGGTGGGGGCCCTATAGAGGGTATTCTAGACCCAATACTGTGTCCTCTTCTCCCTCTCTCTCTCTCTATTTTTCTCCACATCTACATTCAGTTTTGTGCATTAATTTCGTCGCGACAAGTGTGCTGATTTCTGAGCATTGAAGTTACCGATCTCCCCCAAAGCTTCCGCATGTTACAGCTATCCACAATCCATGACCACGACTGAGAAGTCACAAGAGCAAGTACACGACGAGTACCTACTAATAGAAGAATGCCATCATCCTTCTTGGTCTGAGTCGCCGCTGTAGAGGAAGAGTTCTTTGCTTCTTCATCCCACTTCTTCTTGTGACATTGGGGTGATTTATGACCCTTCTTGCCACAATAATGACATTCAATGTCCTTGTTTTTAGAAGATCTGCTTTTGTCTTTGTCTTTATCCTTGGAGTTCTTGTCAGAACCCCTTTCCCTTTCTTCTGTTGATTCTTCCCTTTATCTCGTGCAGCCAATGCTCTAGCAGAACCACCAAAGGTGCCAATCCGCTCCTCAAATCGAGACTCAATTTGCATAATGGAGGGGAGAACTTCCTCCCAAAAGTAATTGGAACAGGAGATTTGGAGAAGAAACAAGAGACTGAAAATAAGCATCAAACCTCTCTGGAAGCTTGGAGAGAAGTCGAATAACCATATCCTCTGTAGAGATATCCTTGCCACAAACAACAAGCTCGTCCCAGAGATCTTTCATCTTAGAGATGAAAGGAGATAAAGATGGAAAGGCAGAAACTAACGAGTTCATAAGATGCTTTTCCAAAGCCAAAACCCGTCCCAGAGACTTAATCTCGTAAAGGTTTGCAAATGCCTTCCAAACTTCATGTGCATCGTCTGCCGTACGCACATGAGAGAGAACAGAATCCTGACAATTCAACATCAGAAAGGAGAAAACACAACGATCATTTGCCTGCCAAATATCAATTTGTGGCTGAGTCACACCACCGGAAGCAAGTGGGAGGGGTGGCATTGGCAAGTGTAACAAGCTAATCCTAGAGATCCACGCCACGCAAGGCTCATATCACCTTCACCTTCCACAAAGTGTAGTTGGAGCCATCCAACTTTGCAGACTTAGAGAACATATAAAGTGTAGTCGGGGCAGCTATCACAAGAGCCTGGGCTCAATCTCAGAAATAAATACACAATATCGGAAGGAGTGTCCACCACAAGTACCAAGGTTGCCACCAAAGCCAGAATCACCACAAGACTCCCTCTGCAATAGGGAATGTCCACTGGAGAGAAAAATGCAGCCAAAAAAGGGGCTGCATTTTTGAAAATACAGGCCGACTAGTTCCACACTCCTAGTAGAGAAAAAACGCTGATGAAAAAAGTACCTTCAGGCTGAAAGTGATGAAGCCCAAGTGAAGGGAAAGGGATCAGCAACAACTATCCAGAAAACGCAGCAACCAGAGAGCTACAAATCTGAGAAAAACGCAGAGGTGAAGGGACTGTAGATAGAGCAAAATCTGGGGCAGCAAAGACAACGTTGAACCGGGAGCGATGATACCATGAATGAGTGCACAGAGCGGAAGCAAACAAGCACTAGTGTGCTGAGCAGAGAGTGCAAGAGAGAGAGAGAGAGAGAGAGAGAGAGAGAGAGAGAGAGAGAGAGAGAGAGAGATGGAGCAACTATGCTAAATATACTGAAATGATACAGTCCCAAACAAGAGACAGGATAAGTCTCATAAGTGAGGGAGCAAAAGAAAAGACTAGACTATATGAAAAGTGAGAGACCAACCCACCTATTTATAGGTAAGAGAGGCTCGCCAACTAGACAAGACCACCTTGCCGACTGGACAAGGTGAAGCTGGCCGACTGGGAAAAATGCACCCGACATGGGAAAAATCCCAAAAAAATATACAAACAAGGGGTGGTCAACCCACAATCAAGGGCCATGAAAAGGGACCAAAAGGGACACCAAATAGGAGCAAAAACTGGGAATGAATGTGCTAACAACTAGTGGAGTGGATTTTGCTACGATTGCCTCCAAGAGTTGGAGACACTCCATGAGAAACTGGTTTTGTGCTCAGAGTAGAGCTATGGTATCTGTTGTTGGTGAAAGAGCATGGTCTCCTTGGAGACGTCTTCCTACTGATGTGTACTCCTCTCTGTAGACATTTTACTGAAGTCGCTGGTTGTGCCGGAGCGAAGTATGACCATCCAAGGATACTCATGCTAGGATGCGGTGTGTGTGGACAAGCTGAATCTGATACCAATGTAACAAGCAGCAGAATTATACGTAGATGTAGAATCCTGTCATCATACAAAGTCTCACACCCTTATTGGGTCCCTAATTACCCACTGAAGGGCCCCCTCCTATTGCTAGAAGTATTTGCTTTTATTACTTTGAAGAGAATGACTGTATGACTGACTTGGGACTGTAGATAAGCCAAACACAAGACCTTCGGAAGACGAAGAGTTGGGCTGAACTGTACACAGCTATAGAAGCACCAATGATGTCCAATCTCGAGGCCAATGCACTCTTCCAAGGGACTATAGGAAGGCTGCAAACTATGGCTAAGAGATAGGCTGTTTTGGGACTATTCGAGGCTGTGAATATGCAATATGAATGAATGTATATGCTACGTTTACCTTCACCCTGATGGCTAGAGCAAACCATGAAGTGAATGAATGTTGAAATCTGTTGTAGGTTGAGAAACGCAAGGGACTAATGCGCTTTCCTTCCTTGGCTGATTGTGGTAATGCGTTTTATGTTGTGGTATGCTTCTATGCTCCAAGCGATGATGCTCCCAGAGGCTGAGGGATAAATCACTTTTGCTTGAATGATGAGATGCAAGATGAGATGCATACGATGGTATTTATATGATCATGGGCTGACGGTCGGCTGGCTACAGAGCTGGCCGACTGTAGCATTAAATGCTACACGACTTGCTCATGATAAAAATGTTGAAATAATATGATAAAAATACTAAAATAATGCTAATAAATATGGTAAAAATGTTGAATAATGCTAAATAATATTCTAAGGTTTCTGCAATGGTCTATATGCATATGGGATGAATGCTATGCAAGTGTAGACCGTGATCTGATGCAAATTTTAAGGCTTCTATTGACTGTACATGCATGAATGATTCTCTCGAAGTGGGTTAAGGGACTTGACTGACTGACTGACACTCTAAGATTGAGGAGTGACCTGCGTAACACTGATGATGAGCCATCTTGTCACCATGCACTACAGTGCAGAGTGCATGTGACAATTTATATGTTGCCCAATCAAGAATTAGCTTGGGATTAACATGTCCATGTGCACACACATGACATCCCCTTCTACTAAACTTGATGACGGGATTCCAACCTTTGATCTTGGATCGTTGTCATCATCGCATGTCTCCACATATGGTCTCCCATACCTGTCATGCTTTCCTTCCTGGCAACCTTTTCATTGAAAACCTTGCCTTAGGTCTCTAAATCCACTCCAAATTTGATGTAGAGATCTGTGCATCTATTCCACTTTGCGTTTGCCTCGCCGGCGGTGTTTGAGGCAAATAGCCGCCTTGCCGGCGATTGAGGCAAATGATCTATTCCCCTTGCCTGCTTGCCTTGTGCCTAAACACCAACATGAATCCTTCTTCTTGAAAAACTAATCCCAACATCCTTGGCTCCAGCCCTTGGATGTACTTCATCCCTTGGAGTGATCCATAAGAGCTTCTTGGGCAGCCCCAACTGGCTACCAACTCTCATGAAACCCTCCCCTTGGGTTTGCTTGACACCAACCAACTTCTGGGGAGTCTTGACACATGCTAAGTTTCTATCCTTGGACCTGTGCACTTCTTCTGGGACAACAACGGCACTTAGCATAGTTGAGCCTAATACAGCAGATACAATGTTGCATGGTTACCACACCACCAGAAGATCAAGACAGGCATGATGGTTTCATCCATACATGATGCAGTAAGGGTGCGTGGGACATGGGCAGCAACACTCCCTCAAAATCAGCCTGAAGCTCTGATACCAATGTTACATGTGCGACAGCTCTGTGTCTTCTTTCAGTCCTAAATACTGCTTAGGAACTCTGTGTCTTCTTTCAGTCCTAAATACTGCTTAGGAACTCTTCATGCAAGAACAATGTTGCATGCGCGGAAGCCTTTGCTATACTAATCCACGGCAATAAGTCTGATTAAGAACAAGATGCTCAACAAACATGATTAAGACAGAGAAGAGAGCTGTAAGCACCATGTTTTAAGAAATAAATGAGAATCAAAAGTCACATGATCATGCCAAGGTCGATTGGGCCAGGCCAAACCTACATACTTGCTGTGCCATATATGGCCTTTAAATAGGCCAATGGTGCCCCTCTACCTCGCAACATCAAATCTGCCAAGGCTGCCTGAATGTGGCCACTTCCCAAAAAAACTCCCCCCATGCTCTCAAACTTGAGCTTCTTTCTTGCCATCTATGCTGGCTCAGAAGGTAGACGGCCCCGTCTAGCAGAAGGTAGACGGCCCCATCTAGCATGGATTCGGTCCTAAACCCTCCTCCTCTCTTAGCCCTTCTGATGCCCTTATGATGAGCATGTTATTCTGCATTCATGATGCTCGTGCCCTTGACATCAACTTTGCACAATGAGCATGAAAACCCTCTCATCCTCTTGGTCACATGCCTGGACGACCAAAGCAGTGCTTACACTGAACTTGAGGATTTAGATCACACTTTATTAATATTAATCACTTCAACAAGACCATCAAACCATGTGCTTAAAGATGATGCACTGCTACACAGTCAGCTCTTCTTTAGACATGTGTATGTTCTAGTTTAGTAAAGTAATCATACTAATTTTGTTCTAGCTTGTACGATGATGTTCTCACTAACCTGCCAAACCCAGGAAGTAGCTGCAGGATGGCTCACAAGCTTCCTTAGCCCTACAAAACGTCAACACGCATCAGCTTATACGTATATATGTGTATATATATCTCATAAGCAACGAAGCCTAGTCCCTTTTGCACCTTAATTATATAATTAGGCGAACAATCATTTATTTTATGAAAACGCAAGGCGACAAAAAGGAGCATCCCAACTTGGAAGGTTCTGAAAACCCCTCTCCCAAGATTTTACTAATTTGAAAGTATTTATAAGAAGGTGTTTCTCCAAGTCAGGGCTACAATGTAAGTATTTACTATTATTGAACAGTTTCAGTTAATATGCACCCAAAATCTTTTTATAAGATTTTACTAATTTGAAAGTATTTATAAGAAGGTGTTTCTCCAAGTCAGGGCTACAATATAAGTATATAAGTTTGCATGCAACTGGAAGGGCTTGTGAAAACTCTTCTAGATTTTACTAATTTGAAAGTATTTATAAGAAGGTGTTTCTCCAAGTCAGGGCTACAATATAAGTATTTACTATTATTGAACAGTTTCAGTTAATATGCACCCAAAATCTTTTTTTGAGAGGCATTAATTAATTTGCCTGTGGGACCTTAGAAATATCTACCACAGCCCAAGGAAAATCACTTAGGGAAATGCTTTTTAAAAAAATCTTATTGTATCTCCTTTATTTGGAAGTTTTTGACATGTGGGAGTTCGCCATGCTCTCTGTCGACTTTTAAAGGCATCGCAGTAGCAAGTTCCCCTCTCTCTTGCCAGCGTAGCCAAATCCAACCCTTTTGCACTCCCTTTGCCTCTCTTTGCACTTGCATCAGATCGCACAGCAGCGCTTCTTGGTTGTCATCCCTATGATTCAGAGTGTGAGGGTGAGGGGGTGTTGAGGGTGATGATGAGGATGGTGAGAGAAGGTTGCTGAGAGCAGAGGGGAGGGAGAGGACAGTGCAAGTCAGGTGGGGGGCTCTCACAAGGAGGAGGCTGCAGAGCGAGGCGCAGGCTAGGGGGTGGTGGCGAAAGGTAGAACCTTAGGCATCTCTCGTATGTTTGATGCATTGAGGGAGGTGAGCGAGAGGACGGTGAGGAGGTTGGTGTCAATTGAGGGAGGTGGCGAGAGAATGGTGAGGGGTAAGGTTGATAGGGTGTTAATTAATGCCCGCGCATAGCGGGCATTAATTAATACGCCATCAACAAAAGGGTGAATATACACCGATATATATAATATTGATCCCAAAAAAAAAGGTGTTTCTCCCAAAACTTCTAAATTCTGAAAGTCAAGTTACCCCACTTGGTGGCCTTTCAAATTTTAAAGGTACGATAAATTCATCAACTTGCAACCCACCTTCTTTCTTTTTTCTTTTTTCTTTTTTCTTTTTTGAAATGAAACACCACACTACCTATTACTACGTGCCTCATGGTGTCGTCCAAGGATATTCGATCCCACAACCTCAGGGAGGCACTTGAACCCGTCTAGACTTGCAACCCACCTTTCAATTCATATGCTCCTTTTGTGGTTGTTAGTCCCATAGATTTTGCAAGCAAATTTTTAAACTGGCTGGAAATTGAAAGAACAACGCACACACGCATGCCATCACTTGCCTAGGGATTGGGATTCTCGAGTGATTACCTTATCACTACACTAACATGCGATCTCAAATTTTGAAGTCTCAACATAGCAATGTGGTCTCAATTTACTTTATTCATTTCCATCGTACTTTTAATGATGATGCTTCTTAGCAAGTAATCATTTACTATGACTTCCCTTTCAGTAACTATTTTATGGAAAATGAATATTTTTCCTTTCTAGATTCTACCAACCTCACAATTTTTTTTCTCTCACAATTTTTCAACAATGGTTTGCCCACCTTGCGTGGAAAAGGGGCCTTGGTATAATTGTCAATTATAGGGGTAGAGATTGCACATTTGGAATCTACTCAAAATTGAGACCTTTCCAATGCTATATAGCATGATAGGGGATTTTGATTACTCAAGAAGTCCCCAAATTGGTGCATTGGCATGTAACATATTATTGGAAAGGTCTTGATGAGTAGATTCCAAATGTGCAATCTCCACCAACTTTTGATTTGATTTACAAAAAATTCACCCCCATGAGCCCATTTTTCTAGAGAGAGGAGGTGTGGAAATCCTTAAGGGAAAAAATGAGAGTCCATATTTCGCCTAATGTATTTTTCATGAAGTGTGTGCTATATTTCGCCTAATGTATGTTTCATTGGCCTACCATTGGAAAAGGAAGGACTAGACAATGTGTGAAAATAAAAAATAATTTTATCCAAATGGTGAAAATCGTTCCATAAAATAGGAGGTATTTATTACTAATTCGAAGGTGTTTATAACTAATTCGAAGGTGTTTATAACTAAAACAAAATAAGACAAAAGTATTACTATTTTGAAGGTATTTATGAGAAAGACCTCCCAAATTTTTTAAATTTTGAAAGGAACATTTCAAATTTAGAAGTTGCAAACTACTCTTGCAAAAATAAAAAAACCCTAGTTCTTTTTCAAACACTGCCTCTTTTAGTGGCTCCTTGTTGAAAAAATCAAGACATTGCCAAAAGGGCACACACATATAGTGGTTGTCTCCCCCCATGGTGAATTTAATGGCTCTTCCCATGCCCCTTTTGTGGTTATTAGTCTAACAATATTTTTGAAGTCTCAACGTGGCAACATGGTTTCAATGTTCTTTATTATTTATTCTTTTGCTCCCTACTTTTAATGATCATGCACCAATGGCATCTCAATAAGTAGTCCTTTCCTATGGTTACCTTATTTAACAGCTGTTTCTGGAAAAAAAACATCCCAAAAAATCTCATTGTTTTCTTTCTACAATTGGGTTTGCCAACTCCATCCTACATAGATAAAGGCCTTGGCATGATTGTCAACTTATGGGGTTTTAAGTTCATGATGTTTTTTTATTCCATTGTCAATTTAGAGGGTTTTGTGTTCGTGATGTTTTTTATTCCTTTTTCTATATGAATATCTAAAGCCTCTCTCTTTTGAGATTTTGCACCTTAAGAATAGTTGAACAATTATTCACTAAAATAGCAAGGTGACAAAAAAGAGCATCCAAGTGAGCTTGCAATGCTTCTTGTTGTGGCTCGTGGAATGAAAGAGAACATAACACAAGTTTAAAATTATTAGCTTGCCTTTGGAAAAGGAAGGGCTTAGTCATTGTGCAGGAAAAAAACACATGTTTATCCAAATGGAGAAAACTCTTCTCTAAAAGAAGGAGGTAGGTATTACCAATTCGAAGGTATTTATATATTTATAACTTTTAAAAAGAGGAGGTAAGTATTATTAATTTGAAGGTATTCATAACTAAAACTTCCCAAAATTTTGAGATTTTCAAATCCTCAACAAAAAAAAGAGTTGCAAAAATAGTAAACCCCGATTCTTTTTCGCATAGTGCCCCCCTTAGCAACCCTCCATTTTTTCCTTGTTAAAATAATGAAGAATTTCAAAAGGGAATGTTTGCACACATATGGTGGATGTCTTCCACGATCGATCTATTGGTATACCTTATAGTTTCCATGCCCCTCCTCTGGTCTTTTTGTATTCAAATTTTGAAGTCTCAACATCACAACATGGTTTCAATTTGCTTTATTCATTTCCACCCTAGTTTTTAATGATGGTGCAACAATGACATCTTAGCAACAAGTAGTCTTTTACTATGGTCACTCTTTTAACCTCTATTCTATGTACTAAAAAAAGTTTGTTCTTTAAAACCTCTCATTTTGACTTCTACTAGTCTCACAATATTTTAACATCAGGTTTGCCCACTCCACTTGATGAATTCAATGATAATTGTTGAACAATTATTTACTAAAATAGCAAGGTGACAAAAAAGAGCATCCAAGTGAGCTTGCAATGCTTCTTGTTGTGGCTTGTGGAATGAAAGAGAACATAACACAAGTTTAAAATTATTGGCTTTCCTTTGGAAGAGGAAGGGCTTAGTCGTTATGTAGGAAAAAAACACGTGTTTATCCAAATGGAAAAAATCCTTCTCTGAAATCAGGAGGTCTGTACTACCAATTTGAAGGTATTCATATATTTATAGCTTTAAAAAAAAGGAGGTAATTATTATTAATTCGAAGGTTATAGTAGCTAAAACTTTCCAAAAATTTGAGATTTTCAAATCCTCAATAAAAAAAAGAGTTGCAAAAATAGTAAACGCTGATTCTTTTTCACATAGTGCCCCCCTTAGTGGCCTTTTCCTTGAAATAATCAAGAATTTCAAAAGGTAATGTTTGCACATATATGGTGGATGTCTTCCACGATAAATCTATTTCTATACCTTATAGTTTCCATGCCCCTCCTCTAGTCTTTTTGTATTCAATTTTTGAAGTCTTGACATCACAACATGGTTTCAATTTGCTTTATTCATTTTCACCCTACTTTTTAATGATGGTGCAACAATGACATCTTAGCAAGTAGTCTTTTACTATGGTTACTCTTTTCACCTCTCTTCTATGTAAGAAAAAAAGTTTGTTCTTTAATCTTCATTTGACTTCTACTAGTTCCACAATATTTTAACATCAAGTTTGCCCACTCTACTTGAGTGGAAATAGGCCTTGTGTGATTATCAACTTACAAGGTTTTGTGTTAATGATATTTTTTATTGCATTGTCAATTTAGGGAGTTTCGTGTTGATGAAATTTTTTAAATCCTTTTTCTCTGAGTCTCTCATGAGTAGACCCACAATTTGTGGACACAACGGAGCCCACCGAGGCTATTCTCAAAGGTCGAGCCTTTCCTACCTCTTTTTTTATAATGCGAGATTTTTATTTGTACCAAGCAGTGTCCTTATTGATGAGGGCTGGAAGTAAGAGTAGATCAGAAGACGTTACCCCAAACACACACGCTTCACCAATTGCTCTACCGCACTAGATGTTAACCCTATCCAGGACCTCTCTCTCTCTCTCTCTCTCTCCCCCCCGCACTTCGCACGGGTGGTTGTTCACGCTACTGGGCTGGAAGTAAGAGTAGATCACAAGACCTTACCCCAAACACACACGCTTCACCATACCCCAAACACACTCACTCTTCACCAATTGCTCTACCGTTAACCCTATCCAGGACTTCTCTCTCTCTCTCTCTCTCTCCCTCCCCGCACAGGTGGTTGTTCTCGCGCTACTGGGCTTTTAGCGCACATGGCTGGCCACGCTGCTGTGTGACTGTCCTGCTCGCCTTGGGGTATTCGCAATGCAGGTGGCTGTCCTACTCACCCTGTGTGCCCTCCGCCTCCCTTATGCCACCCACCCTCACCCAGGCCCCCAAGGCAACAACATGGTTTTCTCTCGCCTATGATGAGAAGCCAACCCTCTCTCCCAACCATGGACAAAGAGAAGAAGTCCCCAATGCCAAAGCTGACAGAACTGATTGAGACACTCCGGGCTGAACTCCGTAGGAGCTCCACGATTTAATGCCTTGCAGGAAAAGATAGCCGCACAAAAGACAGGCTGGAATCTCAAGAAGCCCATTTGACTGCCTATGAGGAGAAAATCGCAAGCCAAAAGGAGATTGCTGCATTGGATGCTGTAGTGAGACCAAGCAGGAGAATGAGATCGAGGCTCTTACAACAGCCCGAGTGGCTATAGAAGAGGGGGAAATATCACAGCCATCCCTCAACGATGAGTTGAACATGCTTCGGGAGCAATTGAGAACCCTCTATGAGATGGAGGACAAAATTGCCAATGAGGCAGCCATGTGGGGGGCCAAAGTGATCCAAAGAACACAAAAGCAGGTGGAGGATGCAGAAAATTGGATCGAGGTTGCCAAAGAAACAATGGCACCCACCCTAACTCTGAACATCATCAAGGTCACCAAGAAATAATGGCACCCACCCTCAACCCCGAACATCATCAACAATGACACACGAGAGGACGAAGACTCAAGCTTTACATGTGCAAGTTGTGGGATGGAATGAAGGGGCATCACCAAAGGAAGATGCCATATCATTGTGCACGAAGATGGGAATCCCCGACACTCCCTTCGTTGAAGCATGGAGGGTGGGCAAGGGCACCACAAGAGAGAGCAACCTCATCCTCAACTTTGGGGATTTGGAAGCAAAGAAAAACTTCCTCACCAAAAGGCGAGCCTTGAAGGGGGGAAAGACTTACTTGGAGAATAACCTCACACCAGCCCAAGTGGCACATAGGAGGGAATGCATGCCACGCATACTGGAGGCACGAAATGCAAGGAAGTGGATAGTGTTGTATAGAAACGGGAGGGTGATTATCATCGAGCAGCACACCCAATGATGGTGCGAGGTCTACTAGACCAAGTTTGAAATTGCAGTTTAGAACTGTAATGGGGCTCTACAGACAGATGCATGCCTATTTGAGCTTATTTGAGAGGAGACATTCATAGGGCACCTCATAGTACTATACACACCAATGCTAGGGGAGGTGAGAGGATATAGATGGGAGTCTCCATACCACCCATAACCATGCATTGTAGGGGGAACCAGAGGCTCAAGAGAAGGGGCCATACTATATAGAGAGGAGATACAACATATGATACATGTTGTCATATGGGATAAGGGTGCATAGTTCATGTGGATAACTATGAGGACAGAGAGGCCTTGTGACATCTACCTAGTAGTATGATGGGATGAGGGAGCGCAGTTCATGTGGATCAAGATTAAGATCAGGACGACGGAGAGGCCTCGAGCCATTTACCTAGCAATATACTACTTTGCTCCGGCCACATCTCAATATACCACACATGGAGAGTCCCTATACTTACCACTCTATGATGACATTATGAAGTTCTTTAACCTGGGAGACATCCTCCTTGTTGGAGACTTCAATGCACACATTGCCAGTGCACAGATACCCTTCTTCAAGACAGATCACCCCATGTACCAAGAGATCGACATTGAGGGCACAAACTTGGAGCATACATCATACGACATAGCAACTCAGATATCACAGGACACAGCTACCTGTGTTGCACCTATAGAGAATATTTGTTGGCCCTTGGCATAGCTCATGGACTAGCCATTTACAATGGCTTAGCCTGTAAACCCAACTCGAGCTCTTTCACATGCTACCCTACCCCTTCACACATGGAGCCAGTATAGTGGAGTACTTGATGAGCTCTCTCCTTGATACCAGTCATCCCAGACTTCACCATCTCGCCTCACCCTACCGGAGTCGTAGTTGACCATGTATACCTAGCCTTCTCCATCACATTCTGATAAACCATCTAGCCACTTGTTATGTTGCACCACTGTCACCCAAGATAGCACTTCACCAAAATGACCTCTCCCATATATTCCGACCACATTTACCACACCCTGTCGTCGTCGGATCTCGACCCCCACAACCCACTTGATGAGCTCATCACATGTAACCACCCTCCACACATATATTATAGCCGCCTTCCCACATAACAGAGCCATCCCTAGACCACCATGTGGAGCTGTCCCACATAATAGCTGGTATGATGAGGAGTGTCATGAGACGTGAGCCCACCTGCATCGTGAAGAATCCCTAGGTTTCACCACTTACCGGCAAGCACAAGTGGTCTTCCAACATCTCATATGGAGGAAGAAGCAAGCCCACCTAGCCAAGATCGAGTAAGAGCTATACTAGCTATTCTTGGGACAGGACTGCAAGGAGGCGTGGAGGATCTTCCAAGACCAACGCCCACTGACGCCAATCACCTCACCCCACATATGGCATACATATGCCACTCCCTTTACCACATTTGTGAGTAGCCACCTCCCCCACATCCACCAAAACACTGTCCCCTACATTCTGGGCTAGTTGTTGAGCACTTCTCTCATGTCAGGAACTTCATGGTCCCACTCTTGGTTCACATGTTCAACAGGGCCTTATGCAAGGTTTTTCTTTCTAGCTAGTCCTCCAACACCATTATTTCCATTCTAAAGCAGGTGATCCCATAGACACCAGAAACTACAGGACTATCATGATTGGTTATACTTTGGCCAAGATCTATTGATCAATTTTGGAGCATGAGCTAAGCAGGTGGGCTGAGGAGTAGAGACTTAGGACACCAAAGTAGGCAGGTTTCAAGAGAGTGCGCTCCACACTAAATGACATCTTCACGCTACAGGCCATCATTGAGGAGGGGAGAGCCCAAGGGTGTCAAATATATTGCTTCTTTGTGGATTTCCACAAGGCTTTTGATACCATCCCATGAGCTAGACTAATGAGGAGACTGCATGATATCGGTATATGTTAATAGGTGTGAACACCCCCTAGCATTACTAGCATAAGCTTAGACTAATGAGTTATGGGATTTGGTCATTAAAAGATGTCATATAAGGAAGTGGTTTCAAGAGGGCTAGTGGGGAGTTAGGATCTTGTGGATGTTATGGGAACCCAATAGTTGCAAGGGTATCCCATGGTTGGATGGCTATATGTCACGTAGGCTGTAATGCCTGTGTGACCGACGGCAGACCGAATGGCCATGTCCGGGGTTCAGTGGGAGAGGACGCCCATGCGGAGTCATGGGCGGCCAGGCTAGTGTGGACGGCAGGCCACACACTATATAGCCTGGGGGATGAGGGGCAATCCTCATTCTTCCTCTATGGCTGGGTGGTGAGCCAGAGGCCGTCCCCTCTTGTGGTAACGCCCGTAGCGGCGTTACGGGAATGTAACACTGGTATCAGAGCGTGGTTCGAGGGGATCGTGAGAGTCCGCGTGACCGGGGGACCGGAGCCCACTCGATGGTTTTCATCCACAATCTTCTCACCCTTATCTCCAATGGAGGGTGTGGAGGGAGGCGGCCAAGGAAGAATGGAATGGAAGAATTCTCTCTCTCTCTCTCTCTCTCTCTCTCTCTCTCTCTCTCTCTCTCTCTCTCTCTCTCTCCCCCCGTCATACACAGCAAGCAGCATCGCAGGTAAGTAAAAAGAATTTTCGTTTTGTTTTTTCTCTCTGCGTTGAAATTGTAATTCATTTGGGAGGAGAGAAATCGCCTATCTGTATACTGTGTGTGGGGGAGGGGACGCGGGGGGGGGGGAGGGGGGGGGCGAAGGCAACGTTTGGTGTGGGGGGGCCGAAAACTAGACCCACGGCGAAGAGCCTATGGCGACTTGCTGCCTCGTTTGGTGTGGGGGGGCGAAGAGAAGCCTGGGCCGGCCAGCCCAGTGGGCGGCCAGGCCAACCAGGCGCAGCATACTCCTTCTGCACCGTCGAAGACTGTGGCTCGTTGATCAGAGAAGGGAACCCTGAACTGGAGGTCTGGAAAGCTCTGCAGGCAGATGCGCAAGCCTGCGCGCCTGGCCTCCGCCTTCGCCACCAATCGTAACCAGCCCAAATGGCCAAGCCTTACCCGGCGCTGCAGCCAGGCCAGCCCAGCGGCCAGCTAGGCGACCAGCTCAGGCGGCTAGCCGGCCAGGCCAGCCTTAGGCGCCCAGCGACGGGCGGCCAACCCAACGGGCGGCCAACCCAGCGGCCAGCAGAGCGGGCGGCCAGGCGGCCAGCAACGACCACCAGGCAGCCGACCAGCGCACGAAAGGAGAAAAAAAACATATATTTTAATTGTTCATTTTTTTAAATTAAAAATGAAGCGGGCGGCCAGCCAGCAAAACGGCGGCCAGACTCGGCCCTAAGAACACTCCCCGCTTCGGGCGGGCGGCCACGCCCGAAGCGGCGAGGGCCGGCCCGGCCCATTATTTATTTTATTTTATTTTTTTTAACAAAAAAAAAACAAAACACAGAAAACAATGGTACACCCCACGAACCAAACCCAACACGGCCGTCGTGCCGTGTGAATAGTGCCCGTTTTCCACAAAAGACCCACTGCACATGGCCATAGCGCCGCGTGCTAAGAGAGACAAATCCCACGGCCGTAGTGCTAAGTCCTTCGAGAGAGAGCCGTTCTATGGCCGTTGTGTCTAGTGAACACGTCTATGGCCGTAGCGCCATGAGGGTAGCACATGTGGTGATCACACATTTGGTTCACAGAGACTAAATTTAAGCTGAGCATAGACTTAGTGTTGACCATCAAAGTCACGTAGTTTGGCTATAGTGTAAATTTAAAAGTGCGGTGTGTTTTACTTGGGCTAAGAAGACCGGCAGTGGCGTTAGTTGTGCCCAAATTAGACGAAGTGCTTATCACGAGAAATCAAGGTAAGCCTAATTGAGTCATAGTGCTCATAACCTTTCACAATCTTTTAACAATTGCTAGAAGATTGTGATAAACTTTGGCAAATGAGAACCATGTACAAGCGTAGTCTTGATGTGGTTATGCCTTGTGTCCAAACAAGTTGCTTACTGTTTGTAGCAACAAGAGAGCCTTGGCCTGTAGAGGCAAGCTGGCCCTTGTTGGTAGTAACAAAATAGTGTCACTACTTGGGCCTAGAGATTAGTGACTAGTTTGATTTAGTCACGTAGATTGCCTTGTAAAAGTAATCCCTAAGGTGTGTATTACTTGGGATAAAGGGGCTAGCAGTGCTGCTAGCAGTACTCAATTGAATGGTTTATCTAGGAATACTAATCTGAGAGATTAGCATACGCCTAGATAATAATACCAGATTTAGGATTGATTTGTAGAAATCAAAGGTAAATCTAAAGGGGTATAGTCTTGAGATGTAATGCTCAATGCCCTTATAGAAGTTGATTGATCGAAGAGAACTGTTCTTAAACTTACTAGCATGGTTTTCTCTTCTTTTTATTGCCATGCGTCGACATCCCACTGCTCGAGAGTTTGTGGTGATCTTTCGAGGGGGGAAGGAGCCTTTTTATATGTCACATCAATTGGTTTAGTGGTAATTTGATGGTATGGGACATCAAATTCTCACGATTGTAGTCTTGGTGGAATGGGACGCCAAGGCTTGTGCATGTAACTTGACTCTTTGGCAGGTCTGTGTGTACACTTGTCTGTAGTGATAAAGTGTGCAAGATAAAATTTGAACTTTGAAAATTACCAAATATAGCCATAAGTTGGGATAAAACCCAGTTACAGAGTTCGGAGAAGCTCTAGGTAGCAAGACCATGATGGTGTACTAGTGCTAACAGAGTGATTTAGTTCCGGAGTGATCTAAATCTAGAGGTTAGCAGTAAGACTAGTTTGGTTGGACAATTTCATGCATGGGGGACGTCCTATAGCATTTTGCAAGTGTAGTCTTGCCTATGTTCAACATAAGTGTGCGATTGTGAGCACATTTTAGTTGCTACCATATGAATTTGGGAAATATATTACTTTCCTACATAAGCAATTGTAATATTGCATGACAGGCTATTTTGCTTACAAAGTTCATGTGCGTGTAAACCCTATGTCGTATGACCCCTGGAAAATGAGTGGAGCATTTCTAGGATTTAATAAGGTTTTGCATGGCAATAGTGAGTAGTATCTCACTCCAGATGAGCCTGGTTGTTGTTAGTATCGGATCCGACATATGTAGTGTACATAAACTTGGGCTGAGTTAGGATAGGAAGCTAAGCCGGAGCGCTTAGTGGTAAATCCTACTGTATCTAGTGAGTTTTGACTTAACTGGAGTGTTAAGAAGTAAACTCAAAGTCTGGGGCTGAACTGGAGTGTTCGGAGGCAGATATATCTTTTGTTAAATCGGAGAATTTAGCAACAAATGAGCTTGGGGTAAACCATGGTACCCAAGAAAAAAGCTCTTCACACTAAAATAGTGCACAATAATTTTAGGGTGATAAAAATCCATCGCAGGAATGTTTTACAACTTTCCATAGATGATAGATGAAGACCATGTACTTTACGGAGTTAAAGTACATAGGTGGTGACTTCGGCGCCACATTTTTTGTAGGAAGTCACCAGTGGTGTGGTTAGGTCAGCCGAGACTCCACAAGACCTATGCACTAGTTTTTAAGTCGACCTCTAATAAGGACGTCCAAAAATTCGTGTTGTAATACCAGAGATTGTACTGCAATGTGCAATGGAGGGGTTAATTCGTGTAGTCACTTCTTAGCAGCAAGTGACTTAAGCATCTTGTTATAGATGGTTGTATATGGTACTCCCACTCGGGGGAGGTACGCCATTGGGTACGGAGTTACTCGCAGACTAGTATGGAGCTACTAGTGTGAAGATAGTGGGTACGTAGTTACTCACTACTAATACATAGCTGCTAATAAAATTAAGATCCTCGAGTGAAAGATACTCTAGATCAACATTTTAAATTACCGAACCACAATCCATGAGTATCGAGGTACTCATAAATATGTTGACGTTGCTCAAATCGAGGGACCGATTTGTTCGATGGTATGGAATAAGCAAGGAGAGTGGAGTAACTTAAAAGTTACACATCACTAGTCCTAGTGAGTTGTCAAGGTCATCCGTAGTTTGATGATCCCCTCTACCTATCAGATAACATTCAATTTTGCAAGCCCTGGCATTTAATCCATAGTGATTATGAGTTTGGTGCGAGATATGGTTATGAAGTTCTTACAAGAGTAATCGTTTATTTGCTTGTCATTGGTTATAGCTTGGTAGAGATTGCCACCTGTGATGGGTAGGTAGCTTTGCCGCTATAATGAGGAGGCAGCAAATAATGTTCTTATAGTTATAATTCTTACCAACACCAAACAGGGATAGGATGATATTCCTAAGTTCATCATCACGAAGTACTGTGATGTTTGCATTTATATTGAATTTATGATGTAATGAGACATTGGGCTTGTGTAATTACCATCAATTATCTAGCAACCTATGGCTTCGCAGCAAGCTCAGTCATTATCTGTGGATTGATAATGTGGTTATTAGTAGTTTGGAATTTTTCTTGATAGATGGTACAACCCACCCAAATAATTCATAAGTGTGTAACCGCTTATGAAGGGTAACAATATGCAACAATGAAGCACTTTGTTACAAGTGTGAAACCACTGATCTGTTGCAAAGCAGTTTATCAATAGTACCACCATATGTGCGTAGACACTATACCACATCTTCGTTGCAAGATGTTTAAAAGTTTCTTGGAAGGACTCAAGAATATAACATATGATATTAAACACGGTCTAGATTTGTTCTTGGACCTATGACACTGGCGCGTAGTTCGCTTGAGAGTACAGTTTTTGAGGACAAAAACCTTTCTTGAGAAAAGGAGGGATATCCTCAAATATCACATAAACTCAAATAGTTGTGTGAGTCCAGACAATACTTGAAGGGATGTGTTTGGTAATAGCAACAAAGAGTTGTAAGTGATTGGATGTAACTCCAGACACCCGTAGTGGTGCAAGAATCTTTATCAAACATCTCCACATACTATATGGTCTGCCCGCATATATAGTATGGCATAAGAGATAGGAAGTTTGATTGTTATATTTGAAGGGAAATCTTCAAAAAGTTACATTTACTCTGAGTTAGAGTGGAGTTTAACCATCCGTAGATTGATGGTAGTTAGAAACTCAACAAGATTCTAGAGCATATGCTTGTGCAAAGATGTTACTCTAAGAGAGAAAGTATCTCTCAGCTTTGAAACTAATCCTTGTGATGCATAATTAGATTGGCTCTAGTTTATTGCTCCTATGGCCGTAGAGCTTTCCAAGGAGAAGTTTTAACAAGTTGGTGATGCAACATGGTAGCGTAGTCTACAAATATCTAGTAGCATAGTCTAAGAACTTGCGCTACTAGAGTGCTCTCCAGTACATTAGCTTCTGTGCTAATAACATGATGAAAAATCAAGGCATGAAATTTGCCTTGGGGTTTTGGTTGAAATACCAAATCACGGCTTGCGTGAGTACTACTAGACATTTGCTTACCAATGACTTCCCCAGTTAATGGCACGTCGGATTGCCCATAGCGGCGATCGAGCTCGACCGGACACGTGGGAGAAATATGCTAATTACTCCATTGACGAACGGGTACTTACTTTACAAGGGTAGAGTATGTGTACCAACTATTGGTGACTTTCGGGCCGAAATTCTTAAAGAAAGTCATGATAGTCCAAGTGCGGGTCATCCTGGGATTCAGAAGACCTATGCACTAATAAAAAGACAGTTTTACTGGCCTAGTTTGTTTAAGAACGTCCAGACTTATGTGCTGAAATGCAGTAAGTGCCAGGTCAATAAACATGAACGTCTTAAGGTTGGAGGACTACTCCGTCCACTGGAGATTCCTCAAGAGAAATGGGAAACATTTCCATGGATTTCATTATCGGTTTACCCAAGACGAGTCGAAGGAATGTCTCGGTGTGGGTGGTAGTGGACAGGTTAACTAAAATGGCAAAGTTTATTGCCACGAAGAAAACTGTAAAAACGCCAGAGTTGGCAAAACTCTTTATTGAACATCTCTACAAGCTATATGGCCTGCCCGCAGATATAGTGTCGGATAGAGATAGAAAGTTCAACAGTCATTTTTGAAGGGAAGTCTTCAAAAATTTGGATACTACTCTGAGTATGAGTACGGCAGATCATCCGGAGTCTGATGGTCAAACTGAAAGAGTTAACCAAATTCTAGAGAATATGTTGCGTTCTTATGTTAGTAAGAAGCAATCTAATTGGGAAGAGTACTTGCCCTTATTGGAGTTTGCCTATAACAGCTCCAAACACTCAGCGACTGGATTTACACCATTCATGTTAATGTATGGATTCCAGCCGAGATCTCCGATGGCTGTAGGCCTAGAAAAGGAGAAGATTCAATCTGTCAAGGATTTCCTTGAAGATATGAATGATATGCTCAGAGCCGCACGAGAGAGCATTCATAGCGCTCAGGATCGCGCTAAAACTTATGCGGATAAAGGACAAAGAAAGGTGACCTTTGCAGAAGGTGTAAAGCTGGCCTTTTCAAGTGGGTTTAGAGACCTAAAATATTGTCCTACTTTGCCTTCAAGGCTAAGTCCAAATGAACAGATCTTACTAGTAGCATCAATCCTTCCCATGGCCTCACAAATTTGATTGAACTTCTCTAGGTACTAAATGGAATCTCTAGTTCCATCAAATTTGGTCATCATCCTTGAGATGTGGATTGGCTTTGTTTTACACAACTCTGTGTTTGTGGCAAACCCCCTTCTCATTTCAAACACCATCCTAAGCATGTCTTTTACATATTCAAGTGCTACGTGGAACATAAGGGAATTGTACAAAAGCCTCTGTTTTTTAGGGTTTGAAATTTCTTCCTCCATGGGGTTTGTGGGCTATATGATTTCCAAAGGCACTTTGGCCTAGCTTTGAGGCTATGACATGCTATATGAATGTCCCCTTAGGTTTGAGGTAGTCGTAGACATTGGTTCTTTACTCTTTTCATGACATTCTAGAAAAATACTGTCACAAATATTTTCTTCCTTAGGTACACAAATGCGACCTTTATATAACAAGTTGCCCTACAGTTGGATTGTCATGACATTCTAGAAAAATATTGTCACAAATATTTTCTTCCTTAGGTACACAAATGCGACCTTTATATAACAAGTACCCATTATCGATGGGAAAACTTTTCCAACAATCTTTTTCATTTATTGACCCTAGCACCTGCATTTTCTTTACTTTCTATTTGAGAGTTATCTTTTTTAATCAAGTAATTCTAAACTACATGATAGCTAGGGTCATTAGCACATTTTCCTTTTAAATGAGCTAGCAGCTCACTTTCTAGTTGAGTAAAACTCATCACATGTATCATGGGTGCTTGACTTAGAGCATCTGCCCACGACATTAAAATTTTCTTTTCTATATTTGATTTGAAAATCAAACTCTTGTAGGATTTCAGCCCATCTAGCCTTCCTACCTCTTAACTCCTTTTGAGTATTTAACCATTTAAGACTTTCATGATTAGAAAATACTTCAAAATTGGCACCATACAAATAATGACATCACTTTTTAAGAGCATACACAATTGCAAATAGTGCTTTTTCATAAGTTGAATAGTTACTTTAAGCTTTGTCCAACTTTTAACTTTCAAATGCAACAGGCCTTCCCTTCTACAATAATATTGCTCCTACAACAAAATTACTAGCATTTGTTTCCGTTACAAATGGTTAATTTGGATCCACTATTTGCAAAATAGGAGTTGTAGCTATTGCTATTTTTAATTTTTCAAAACTAGTTTGTTGGTCATGAGTCCAACTAAATTGTTTTCCTTTTCCGTTAAGCTGGTTCGTCATTGGAATAGCTTTCTTAGCATAATTCCTTATAAACTTTTGATAGAACCCTACAACTTCTAAAAAGATTTAGAATTCATCTATATTGGATGGGGCCTTCCATCTCAATATAGTTTCAACTTTATACGATCCATACAAATCCCTTCCTCGGATACTATGTGTCCAAGATATTGCACTTCTTTTTTGCAAAAGTCAGATTTAGATTTTTTAGCAAATAATTTATTTTTCCTTAATAATTGAAATACTTTTATAAGATGCTTAATATATTATTGTTCATTTTGAGTAAAGACTAGTATATCATCAATAAAAACCACCACAAATTTTCCTAAATAAGGATGAAGTATAGTGTTCATCATGGTCATAAAAGTAGCAGGAGCATTAGTTAGACCAAAAGGCATAACTAAAACTCATAATGCTAAAAAGATGTCCGAAATGCTGTTTTGGGCACATCATGAATTCTAATTCTTACTTGATGATATCCAGATCTTAAATCTATCTTACTAAAATATTTAGCACCTTTGAGTTGATCAAACAACTCATCTATCCTGGGAATAGGAAATTTATTTTTTATTGTGATTGCATTCAATCCACGATAAACTATGCACAAGAGCATAGATCCATCTTTTTTCTTCACCAATAATATTGGTGAAGCCCATGGAGACTTACTTGGCCTAATAAAGCCTTGTTCCAAATATTCAGCTAATTGTTTTTCAACTTTTTATCTTTTAGTCAAAGCTACTTTATAAGGTGGCTTACTAATTGGCTTTGAATCCTTAAAACTTCTATGGGATGATTTATTTCTCTATCTGGAGACAAATCTTTTGGCAATGTTTCTGGAAAAACATCTTTAAATTCTTCTAATAAATTATTCAAAGAAGAATTAACTACTTCACAAATACTTGAATCAAGCTTTTCACAATGGTTTTTAAATTGAGGCATTGTGTAACACAAAAACATTTTTTCTATTTCATTATCTTGATGAAGCTTTTGGAGCTCAATATTACATATCAAAGGAGAAGATGGTACATTATGCTTTCCTTGCAATGTAATATATTTTTCTTTATGCTCAAATGCTAGTGTATTATAGAAATTACTTCTCGAAAGTGTATTATAGAAATAGCTTCTCGAAAGTGTTTTCCCCAATGAAAATAGCCATTCTCTCCCACGAATTACATCTGCAGTTGACAAATGCATCACTTGAAAATCCAAAAGTGTTTCATAATCTTGAATCTTTATCCCAACTTGGTTACCCACAGTATCCCACTCATCTTTATCATAGCCATTGGCTAATGATACTATGTACTTATGAGAACTTGGGACTTGAGGCAACTTAAGTTTCTTAATCAAGTTGTAATTTAAAAAGTTGTGTGTGGTCGTATCACAAGGATTCGAACTATTTTATCCTTAATATTTCCATGCACTTGAACCAAATCATGTGGTCCAAATTTTGGTTCCCACATAGATTTTTCCACCACCATACAACAATGCTTTTCATCAGAATGACAAACCTCGACCGATTTATATTTAAAAGAATCTTTTAGTGTCAACACTTGAATAGTGTGCACTAATTTTCCTTTAGGTTTATCATTACCATTCCAAATTCTTGTCCTTGGGACTTAGGACACTGCTTTTTATCATGTCCAAGATAAGAGAACACTCTCTCTCAAAATCTTGCCTTTTTAGAAGCTTACTAGGATTGGATTTTTGCTTTATTGAATGCTCTTCCTTTTGAAAGAAAAAACCCTTTCTTTTTTGAGAGCCAAAATTTTCTCCATGAGCTTATATGAAAATTTTATCTTTTTCTTTACGATTACCATTACCTATGGTATCATTAAATTTTTTTGCAAATCTTATAGCCTTACCTAAGTTTTTTGGCTCTTTGGAGCGAACTTCCTTCTTGTACTCCCTTTTTAAGCCTCTAATAAAGCCTCTTACTTTTTAAAAATTGTTTCTGCCCTTAAGTTTTAATACGATTTCTCTATATAGCAAGACATATATTTTTTTCCATAGAATAATTACCCCACTCCTCCCAATTTCGATCTTCTTCATTTTCATGAAGATATTCCTTTACGAATATCCTTGAATGAACGGGTACTTGCCTAGCTTCTGCTAAACTCAACCACCACTTGTAAGCTTTGCCTTATAGGCTAGCTTTAATGGGACAATTATGATAAGGCACATTTATTAAAAGATACATCTTGCCATTTTTGTAGAAAAATATAGACCACATCTTTATTTCTCTCCTTCTATTCTCCACTAAAAGTGGGTGTCTTTAAATCTTTGAATACCATACCTTGGTCTTTTGTTTTGGGACACTCTTTAAAGACACCCACTAAAAGTGGGTGTCTTTAAATCTTTGAATACCATACCTTGGTCTTTTGTTTTGGGACACTCTTCAATTTCATTGAATCATTTTTCTAGAGTTTTTTCCATTCTCTCACCAATGTTACTTTTAGATATTTATTTTACTTACAATCCTTCCCCTCCCATCAACAAGGAGCTAAGAAGACCCATCATTTTCTCAAGTATGTTTTCCGTTCTCTCACCAATGTTACTTTTAGGTATTTTTTTATTTACAATCCTTCCCCTCCCATCAACAAGGAGCTAAGAAGACCCATCATTTTCTCAAGTACGTTTTCTATATTAGAGATTTTTTCTTTCATCTCCTTCATTTTCATACCATCATAATCATTAAATTCTAAATCTTGCATATCTATTTCATTTGGTTTTGTAATATCCTCTTCCATATGGAAAGAGGACATTAGGTTTTCCTTCTTCTTACCATTTTCATCCTTCCTACCTTGAGAAGTCATTTACTCTAACATTAAGCAAAATGAAAAATTTCTTACAAAGCAAAAAAATGTAACATAATGACCTTACTTGGTTGGGTAATTATGAATTGTCCCTAATAATATAAATAACAATTCCGTTGATTCCTCCTTGTTGATATTTGCTTCAATGATCCTTCAAGGTTATCTTGTACTCCACTTAGAACTCCAAAGTATGTCCAATTTATTGGGCAAGAGTTATGCCCAATTTATTAGACAAGAGGTATTTTGTATGGAGAAGATTTGAGAAATATAGGGATTAGCTCATGAAAATGAATAGAAAAGAGATGAATGGGTATAAGAATAATTAGAATTAGCAATGAGTAGCTCAATGGAAACATGGAAGAGAAAGAACTTGGCTTTGATACCAATGTAACGCTCCTTGCATTATAAGCCTGAGAACTTATAAGAATAGTACTTTGATTCTCCACCCAACCACATCCCAAACGGACCCTGTGTTGAGAAATGTGGCGCCAAAGAGTACAAGGAAGAGGTAGGGAGTGAGTAGCCAAGAAAGTGCAAAGCATATTATGAAGCCATATGAGCAAAGGGATATATCCAGAGTCTCCACAAGTGGTTTTTGTTTCATGCTCGGTAGCTCATGCATATCTTGGTTGAGCAAGAAGCAACCTACTATGGCCACTTCTAGTTGTGAAGCTGAGTACAGGGCAGCTTTCACAGCTACGGTTGAGTGACTGTGGCTCAGACGGCTTATGGGGCTGACTTGGGTATTATACAAGAGTCTGCCACCTCTATCTACACTGACAGTCAGAGCGCATTGGCAGTTGTGAGAAACCCAGTTTTTCATGCTCGCACAAAGCACATTGAGGTGCATTATCACTATGTCAGGGAGAGACTCTCAGTAGGAGAGATCAGCTTGGCCTATGTGCCAACACAGGACAACCTCGCCAATCTTTTCACAAAGGCGCTTCCTCGTGAGAAGTTCGAAGCTTTCTGCAAAGCTTTGGGCTTGCTCCCCTTTGTGGACTGATCTACTTTGGGCATGGCACTTCCCTATACATGAGTGCCAGCTCTCGTTCACACCATCACTCCTAGGGGGGATTTGTTGCCATATATATATAGGCAGTGATGTGTGTGAACACACTTAGGATCGCCGGGGCACTTTTTCCCTCTTTAGAAGGTTTTTTTCCCCGACTTGTATATACACCCATTATTCTAGGGCTAACTTATCTTTGTACATTGACACAATCTAATACACTGTGTGTTGTGTGCATTCTTGCTTCTTCTTCTCCAAGCTTTGTGTGCTTTCCTGTAACCCTAATTCTAAGAGGGGGGGTAAAAATTTATTGTAAAATCTCACATCTGATCACCTTGAGTAGCCCAAAGATTTGGCACCAAGGAGGGGTGTTTAGAAATATGGTGCCAAAGAGCACAAGGAAGAGGTAGGGAGTGAGTTCAGTAGCCAAGAAAGTGCAAAGCATAGCATGAAGCCACATGAGCAAAGGGATATATCCCACATTGATGTACAAGCCTAAGGGTGTACCTCCTCATATAAAAGGGGGCTATTTCAAGAAATGAAATCATATCACTTGAACACATCTCAAGCCTCTCTATGAGTACAAGTATTAATCTTGTAGCCTAATTGTGCTTGAGCTTAATCTTGTAGCCTAATTGTGCTTGAGTTTAATCTTAACTAGTACACACTCACAAATGAGTCTCCTTCATTTCTATCCACCTTAGATTATCAATGTCGTTAGAGTAGATTATCCCCTCTTAGTAAATAGTGCCTCCGACTCCTTGAGGGCATATTTGTAGTTCTTGTCGACAAACATTTTTACATTCAATCGGTATTCTCTACTCCCTCACTTAGGCAAGCCACTGATCTTGGCTTATTATGTGGCATTGAATTCTAATTGCAATGCGTTTACATTTAAGAAACTTATTAAATAATCAAAACATGGATTTGCTGTGGTTTGATAAATAGGTGCGCACACACCTTGAAAACTAATTGTGACAAGAGTGGCATGGGAAGCTTCGGCCACTTGGATCTATTAGGTCCCCAATGAGTAAGCGGTTTTTGGGCCCATGCATGATCAGCATCATTGAACTTTGACAACAAGACTTGTGGATCGGCAAGACCCACACGTTGCATCATAAATATATAATGTGCCATTGTGTTCGGCACATGAATAGTAGTGACCCTGGAAATTTTTAAGCATATAAAACAAGGTAAATGATGACATATACAATGTTTCTTCATTTAATATAAAAAATAACAATGTATAATCCACTTGTTGATCATTCGCAACACCAACAAGAACTCCGCCTTCTCCTCCTTAAAGGAATTGGACCACTCTGCAATTCACCTTGGGAATCCTCTCTCTTTCAACTCGATTGGTATTTGCTTATTCTCGCCAAGCTTTGAGTCGATGGTTGACATCCCAAACAACAAAAAACTTCCCAACCATGTGTTGCCATCCTTCGGTCTCCTCTAATATCGTGTCAAACTCACCTGACAATGATAGGTAGTGACCAGCTATAACTTGACGGTCGAATGAGATGGACTCTTTCCTAGGAAATCCCTCAAAGACAATGAATGCCACCATTCTCAATTGGTATGTGCTCTCCTCGATGCTTTTGATTAATCCCTTGATTGAATCCTCGTTCGTATGGATTGCCAAGTTTGCAAACAAGGAGGCGATAAAGTGGCACTCTAGGAAGGCGGTTATGATTATTGACCAAGTGGTCCTTCACCCAGGTGGAGATGTGTCGATCAACCACTTGGACAAAACTCTCTTTTACAGACTCCTCTTCTTCAACAATCATGGCAACACTACTGGCCACATGATTGTTGGTAGGCAATTAAGAGGTGTTTGTTACCTCGCTTGCCGTGGCGAGTTGTGAAAGGCCCACCTCTTGTGATAGTGCGATATCATCTTGATTTTCGGTGAAACCCTTTGATTGCAAATGAGTCCAGGGAGGCATTTTGGTGAAAGGCCCACCTCTTGTGATAGTGCGATATTATCTTGATTTTCGGTGAAACCCTTTGATTGCAAACGAGTCTGGGGAGGCATTTTTTCTTGAAAGTCAGGTGTTTGAAAGTTGCTGCCTTGAAAAATTGAACATAAGCTTTATCAACCATATTCTTTATTTTTTTGAATTCAATTTTAAATATGATTAGTAATTAATATATATCCTTTGTTTGTTGATATGCAACCATAGTTAAGAATAGTGATTAAATTAGTTCCTGATCATGATTCATTATTGATCCAAGAAATCCATTCTTTCAATAAGATGTGAAGGATTGAATCAAGTTGGTTGGGCAGTCCGAATTATTATGCCATTTACATAAATCACAAGAAGAATACCTCAAGAATTTGACAAATTGAATCAAGTTGGGCAATCCGAATGTATTGTTGTAGTATGGAGGTGCACTTTAATCCATCACTTGCACTTTGTTGGATTCTTCACTTGGATTGATGTGTTGAGGGAAGAGAGGGTCCAATTTAGAGAGGAGAGGGGAGCGATTGAGGGGGGAAAGTAGCGAGAGAGCATTGAGGGGCGAAAGTGGGGCAAGACAGAGAACGAGAGAGAGGGTAAGAGAGGGGTGAGGGCGTTGAGGGGGGAGAGGGGCGAGGGAGGGCGAGGGCGTTCAGGTGTGGATTGCTCAATCCATGTGGCTGTCCACATGGACTGCGCACGTGTTAATATTACATGTGCATAGTCCACGTGGACAGCCATGTGTGATGCCCGAGTGCAAGCATTACACGTGGCAAAGCTATGCGGCCTGCTTGTGTGGACTATGGCATGTAGGCAATGCCACGTGGTGGCCACCCGGCTTACCACACGCCATGCAACTTGCGTGGCCTGCATGCCACACAACTTGCATGGCCTCCATGCGAGACAAGCCATGCGGCGTGGCCTGTTGTATGCAGGCCACACAAGTTGCCCTTCACCCAATCTCCATCAATGTGCCCCATTTGTCCTCGAGCATTGCGCACTCGTGCTCCACTTGTCCTCCACCAATGTGCCCCACCTCTCCTCCTCTCCTCTAGCATCATGCACTCATGCCCCAGCTCTCCTCTATCAACACGCATCTCCTCGTTTCCTTCTATGTGCCTCCCCTCAATCTTGAATGTGTCATCATGTTGTCCTCTTGTGATTTTGTCATGGGTACACCATCGTTACAGGAGCTAACCATGGAGTGTATCATCTTGCAAGGATACATGATGGCGCTTGATGAGGATGTACAAGAACGACTCGGATGATCCAGACTTTTATGTTTCTCGATGTTCATCCATGATGAGAGAGAGAGAGGAGGGGAGGGAGAGAGAAGAGGGAAGAGAAAGATTAAGGAGTGATGGAGAGAGAAGAGAGGAGAGAATGTAGGGATGCTATTTTTTTAAAAAATTGATATTTTTTGAATTGATATTTTTTAAAATTAATATTTTTTTAAAAAAATAATAAATGTTTTAAAATGGTCGAATAAAAAATGGCCAACTTATTTTAAAATTAATATTTTTAAATAATAATAATATTTTAAAATGATCAAATTAAAAACGGCCAACTTATTTAAGGGTGCTAATTACCATTTAGTACTTGTATACTTAGTATCTCTTGTGTCATTCTTTCTTGTTTTTGTGTACTTCTTTTTTGTTCCTCTTTATAATGAGCTGTACAATCATATTCTCGTCTTCTAAGAGAAGAATCTAAGTTTTAACAATGGATGAGTTCTCATGAGTGCAAAGTTTTTGCCAAGAACAATTAGCTCTCCACTCATTCTATGGATTGCAAGCCATAGTAAATATTGGGTCCCAAGAGTTGCATATCCCTCTCGAGGCAACCTCTAATCATGAGGGGGAGGAGTTCTATATACTTGAGTCTCTTTTAGCCAATTACTTGAGTCTCTTTTAGCCAATTACTCCGCAATAGTTGATACTTCGTTGAACTCAAACCCACAGCCGTCTTAGACAGCCCACCCAGAGGTTCTCCAAGTCAGATTAATGTGATAGATATATGCAGGCCCTTTTAAGAGGACAAAAAAACCGATGCATCAAGCTCATCCACTGTTGTAAGAGGAGATGGTCATAGCATTTTGGAATACCTTTAGAGCACAAAGGAAGGAAAACACATTAACAAAGATTTTGTTAAATGTCAAAGAGGTTATCAAGGCCGTGGAGATTCCTAGGCAATATAATGGTGATATTGCATTCGAGTTCCCACAAACCATGGGAGCACGCTTAGGAATGGACTCCATGGAGCATCATAAGTATGATCCCCCCATTGGTGGGGTCAAAGCCACCAACCTGTAATATTTCCTTTCTTGGAGTATGTCAAAGCAGCCATTGCCTAGGTAGTTTGAAGTGTGTGAATGAACTTTGCCCACGTTTAAAGAACCACATGTGTCAAATACATCACATTTTACTAGAAGCATGCTGAAGGCACCAACCATTGGAGAGGAGTGCAACAATGCATTTGGAAAGCTCCTTTGCCATTACTGCTCAGTGTGCTAGTGATGTGCATGCGGCTACATCTGTTATTATGTGATGCCCTTTGACGAGAAGATGAGTAGATTAATGATAAACATCAGTTGCCATCAACATAATGTATGGGTAGGCACATCAAAGGCACCAACTGATAGGACAAGGCAAATGGTGTTCAGGGTGCTAGGGGTGAATTGCAATGCTGGGGCAAGGAAGGTACAAATGTGTGTGGCCAAAGAAATCGTAATGGCAGCACTAGTGCAAGAAGGTGGTTCCTCACATTTCATTGGGGAACAAGAGTTCATCAACATTGTAGAGGAGATGGAACCACTAGTGGAAGGCTAATCTGGTTGGGCAATTATGTTTGTGTAAAAGAGTTATTAAAATCTATATAAGTAAATTATGATATTTGAACAATTTAATTTTTAGATTTCAGAGGTTAGTCACTGTAACCCAACAATGGCCTGCAAAGGAGAGCTTTGGATTGGATGCACTTCTAAAGTTGAAGCAAGAGTGCACTTATGACTTCTTCCATAGAAGTCAAGTTCTCGGGTCAAGGGTCCTCAGGAGGTGAGAAGTGCTATGTCTTCAAGATGTCCACCATTGGGCTTCAGGGTTGGATTTGGTGAATCAAATGCAACGGAGTGGCTCAGGCGACCTGTGACATGCATGGATACAATTTGACCACACTCGATGAACATCAGATTGGGTGACCATGGCTTGTCATGTTTATAATCCAAGGTAGCATATTACCAATGTAGAGTATTTAGGTAGTTAGAGCTGGTCAATTGTGTTACCTCTTAAATGACTAGAGTTTTCATGCAGCATGTAGGATCTTTTAACGATCGTGACATGTGAGAGAAAAGAGTAGGATATGGAGGCCCAATGTTTGTTATGGGAATGCATGTGATTGCCAACCATGGTTGTGAAAGGGCAGATTTCTTTGGTTTCATGGAAGACAAGGCTCAAGCTAACTAGAATGCAGTTTGACATGTGTTCAATGGTGGAAAAAATAGCATCCTGACAGATAGGAAGAGGTCTTGCCTATTTCATTAGGAGCAAAGCATGGTTTCCCACACAACAAAGTATGTGTGTGCTGCATCTCAAGGAGAGCACAAAGCAATGTGCGAGAAGTGACACATGACTCCTACTAGTGAAGCTGCATCAGTGGAGGCTCGATTGATACGTCAATGGTGGCGCAATGGTCATGTGATGGATAGGAATATCTCAGCAATGGACTCTTGGTTAAGGGGTTCAATCATGGCAACAATAGAGAAGTAATGATGGTACGAATACCCTAAGAACAAACCTAGCAAAAGCAAGCATGGAAGTTGGCTAGTAGAGGAAGGATATAGATGCAAGATTTCTCTTTAGATGCATGTACTACCAATATGGCAAATGCAATTTTGCAAAGCACAAAGGCAGTCTCTTACACTCAAGGAAAGCACATAGGGAGAGGACCACGCTTAGAGAAACTAAAAGAATGGTGCTCTACAAGTCCAACCTAAGTGGTCCGGATAGTTAATCAAGCAATTGAAGGGACACCCATGTATAAGGTGCCTACCCCTCTCACTAGTGACAAAGAAAGTGCACGTTACAAGAGACCGCCCGCTTGGTGATTGATAATGATGATGAGGCCACGCATCAACCAGAGTATAACACACATGTAAGAGACCGCAAGTATGCTGGGAGACCACAGAAGATCATTTTCAAGAAGGTTGATACAAGAAGTACTCCAAAAAGAACAACAGATGTCACAAAGGGCAATGTCATTGAGTGCAAGGTGAATGAAGCAATGTAGGCAATCCAAAGGAAATGCATTGGTAGCAAGGTTGCAGCAGTGGAATGCCTCGTGGGGGTAAGAGGTGTGGGCAACACATAGCTGGATCTACAAAGGGTGTGCCTACACCTTCCTTTGAAGGCTATCACCGCGCAAGCAACGTAATAGTCCCATTAGATAATGGATGTGATTCTGCTCTGACCACGTGCTTTATTGCTATATTGTGGAGACACCAATATAGACCCAAAGCCCAACCCACCACCCAAGATAGTATAGGAACCAACCTCACAGATGAGGAGGTATATTCATTATGGGAACCAACCTCACAGACGAGGAGGTATATTCATTATGGCCAGCTGCTATAGGAACCAACCTCATAGATGAGGAGGTATATTCATTATGAGAAAGCGGATACTAGGTGGAGAGCAAGAATGCTGAAGGTGTTATGCCCACACCATTGCGTAGCAGTGGGGCTTCAAGATTCTTTACAACTACAACTTCAAAAGAACCGCTATATGGGTCCACTACTAATATAGAGGCTAGTGGCTCAGGCATGCGAAATGGCATAAGAGTCAAGTACCGCACATTGATATCAGAGGAATAAAGGCTACTTTGAAAATGAAAGATACGGTGGTAGGAGAAGTGTAGAGAGTAGAGCACAAGTATGAATTTGTCAAGATCGAATTGCACGGGGATGATGCACATGTGGGAAAATATGATGTTAATGTGAAAGACGAACCGTGTTGTACATGACCAGATTTCGCAAATAGAGAATCCAAGAAGAAGGCGTGTCTTGCACATGCAAGCACTTGTACTTCATTTATTTACATGTGCTAGGCTTAAGCCAGAGCAAGAATATGTGCATCTACCAACCTATTCTATCCGACCTTGAGCTTTACAATGCCTTATCTCATAGGAGAACCTATCCTAATTTAGACAATTGAATGCATGGATAATCAATTGACATGCAGTATTTTGAGACCTATGTAATGTTTATGGAAGTAACCTCATTGTAGAGGGTTTAACTGTGCAATGTCTTTCTCCCCCCTCCCCCTACCTTCCTATTTCCCCTCTCACTATGGGTTGTGCATTTTCAAGCAGGTTCGGTATTGTAGAATGTTGTCATGGATTGATGAATGGTATTCATGTTACGAGCATTCATTGTCTTGAAATCTTGCAAAAGGAGAGAAGAGAGAGGGTGAAGGTGCTCCAATAAATACTCGCTCTTTCCCAACCTAGTTCAAAAGATGCATTTATTATTGCGGTGTATAAATTCGAGAAAAGATTCCTTTATTATATAACATTAAAAAAAGATAAATATTATTTTTTATTTTGTTTGTAAAGTGCACCTCTCCCATTGCTTATAAATATAGAGATAAGCTCGAAAACACTTTGTTATTGACCATTGCCACTAAGCCTTGTTAGTAGAGTACCCCACCCTAAACCCTCCTTCATTTTGTTTATGATGGCCTCATCAAATATTAGCATTGAAGTTGTTGCTGCACATATCCAGAGGGAGGCCACCAATGTGGAGGTCAAGCAAAAGACCATAGATGGTGCACAAGCATGGAAAGGTCTCTTATCCTTTCCACTTCCTGCTAGAAATGATGATGTTATTTCTTGAGTTAAGGCCAGAGTGGAGTTCTTAATTGCGATATGGCGAGCCCATGGTTTTATTGATGAATTGTGAGCGTGTCTTGCTAGAGGAAGTGTGGAAGGGTACGAACACCGTGCTTACTTTGTGCATACACTCTAGAGGACAAGCGAGGCCCATAGTAGTAAAGATGATGGTTTTCACATTTCTGTATTTTCGAAAGTTGTACACAACTGAACTTGGTTTTATTTTCAGTTTTGAAGCAATAAGCTCGATGTAGAGGATGTGATATTGTTATGTTTCTCTATTTTCACTCCCTTCGGCTCTATATCGCCCTCTCTCTCTCTCTCTCTCAAATAATTATGCCATATTGCACTCTCCAACTGTCTTTGCCCCCCTCTCTCTTCACATCGAGGGGGGAAGGGCATCTCTCTATGGTGTCTTTGTGAAGAAGTAGTAATGATACTCGTGTGTCAACATCTTGTAAATAAGCTTTGGAATACAATGCAAGTTTTAGATTATCCCGATTCACATCACATCACATCTCATTCATTCTTACATCACATCACATCTCATCCATTCACATCCCATATCATTCATTTACATCCGATTCATATGAACATCACATCTCATTCACTCACATCCGGATTCACATCACATTACATCTCATCCATTCACTCACATCAACATCACATCCTTTCATATACACATCCACATCCATTATTTCACATACACATCCATATCCATTATTCCACAACCATTCTTCCACATCAACATCCACATCAACATCCACATCCATTCTTCCACATATACTTTCACATACACATCCACATCCATACTTTCACATACACATATACATCCATTCTTCCACATACACATCCACATCTGTTCTTCCACATACACATCCACATCCATTCTTCCACATACACATACACATACACATCCACATCCATTCTTGCACATACACATCCACATTCACACTTCCACATACACATCCACATTCATACTTCCACATACACATCCACATCCATTCTTCCACATACACATCCACATCTGTTCTTCCACATACACATCCATATCTATTTTCATTACATCACATCTTATCACATCCTATTTTCATCTTATCACATCCTATCACATCCCATACACATCTTATCACATCCATTCACATTCTATCACATCCCATACACATCTTATCACATCCTATTCTCATCTTATCGCATCCATTCACATGCTATTCCCATTTAATAGCTTTTTCTAGGTGGATCCCGATAATGGGACTTTTTCTAGATTTCTGCCAATTGCTTGGCCTAATTAAAGGTTCTTTTTCTCGACGATTAGTTCCATATTCATTCTCAATTTCTCAAATGAATTATATTCAATATTCCTCTTTTGGAATAGAAGAATTCATGGGATTTACAGAAAATCAATTCTACCCATATTTTCACTTTTGATAAGTAATCATAAATTGAATTATACTAAAATTTTCTCTTCTTCCCGTTTAATTTCTTGGATCTCAAATACCATGGGAATTCCTCTTTTTGCATTTAATTAATTGCTTTCCAATGTCATGGGTATTCCTCTTTCATCATCAATTTATTTCTCATAAAGTAATTTTATCTAAAATAAAATACCCATAAATTCAATATGCTAGGAATTTCTCTTTTTCCATCTAAATGATGGAATTCCAAATGTCATAGGAATTACTATTTTAACATTTAAATATTTCTCATAGATAAAATAACTATATCTAAATTTCATCTTTGAATTTAATTAACATACTCATTAATTCCAATATGCTAGGAATTTCTCTTTTCCCATCTAAATGATGGAATTCCAAATGTCATAGGAATTCCTCTTTTAACATTTAAATATTTCTCATAGATAAAATAAATTTATCTAAATTTTATCTTTGAATTTAATTAAAATACTCATTAATTCCAATATGCTAGGAATTTCTCTTTTCCCATCTAAATGATGGAATTCCAAATGTCATAGGAATTGCTCTTTTAATATTTAAATATTTCTCATAGATAAAATAAATTTATCTAAATTTTATCTTTCAATTTAATTAAAATACTCATTAATTCCAATATGCTAGGAATTTCTCTTTTTCCATCTAAATGATGGAATTCCAAATGTCATAGGAATTCCTCTTTTAACATAAAAAATGAATTACTAAAAATTTCTCTTTTGCTAATTACTATTTATGCATAAACATAAAAAATCAAATTTTCCATGATTATAATAAGAATCATTCAATTAATCTAGGATGATTAATCCTAGAATATGGTAGGAAGTCCTCTTTTCATATTATGAATGAAAATGATTTATGTGTTAATTTTTTTAAAAATTTACCATAGCTCCACTACTATTACTGATAATTCTCAATTAATTTGAAAGCATAAAGTTTAGTAATATCTTTATTATTAGAATAACCATTAATTGGATCAATATCCAATTATGGGCTTGATTCTTAATTTTTTCATAAATTAAATAGCATAAAAGTATTAAAAAGCCACTTAATTGGCCTCAATTTGACAAGCATAGAAATTACTTTTAGATTAGAGAATTGCTTCATGAGAAGCTTCATTTGAATATAGAATAGGTCATAGGAATGACCATTCTTTGGGAGAGAGAGAGACATGCTAAAAAAATATTTAATTTAAACATAAATAAAAATTTATATGTTTTATCACTACAATTCTGTTAACCTATGACGGACATTGAGACGTACTATGTTTTACGTCATTAATTTAAATATTCTGAGTCATGGGCCGGGCTTGTCGGCACCATATGTTAAGGATGAAGGGATTGGGTGATCGCCGATGAGAGGCGCACCTTGAATATCAATAGGATAAGGGTTAGGGTCGGCCGGCCATGTATGGGCGCCCAAGTGTCAACGGCCAAGTCACCTATAAGAGTCAAATGTAACCCTAAAATCCTCATTCTCAGGTGTTGTGAATACAAGAGTGCTCTTGCCTTATCTCTTGGGTTTCCTTCTCCTGCGTGTGTGTGAGAGAGAGAGAGAGAGAGAGTGAGAGAGCAATCGAGCACTGTGTAGCAGCACGGCGGCGGAGAGGCGGTAGAGCGGCGACGGCGGCTCCTTCTTCATTGCGACGCGGGAATCCTTCAAGGCGGCGGTTGAGCGGTGAGTGACACACCCCTTGCATTCTGTTTGAGCTTCCTTCCCTGGTTGTATGCTTGCAGCCATTCGTGGCTCGCATACGGTGTTCGGCAAGTCCCCAGCTATGACCTGTGCAGCAAAAGCGCACATTTTTGGTGCCGCTACCGGGGAGTTGCCCTACACCAAGCTCCAGTTTACAGCTCGGGCTGCTGCATGAAGTTTACACTGCAAGAAAGCGTGAAGTTTAATTTACACTGCAGGAAAGCGACTGTGTGTTTGTTGTTGAGGTGTTTCCGTGTTTTGCAATCTGTTTCTGCAATTTGTCTTCTGCATTTCTGTTTCTTTTGTTATTTTTCCGCTCCGCGTGTGGGCGTGCGTTCTGTTATCTGGTTTTCTGCATACGAGAGGGATTTCTGAATCCCCAGACCTGTGCTGTGTGCGAACCGCGCCGCGGCCAAGGCTGAACCCTAAAGAAACCCTAGAAAACTTATCTTAAAAAAAAAGAAAATAAAAATTAAAAAAAATAAAAATTAAAAAATTAAATTTTATTTTTAAAGAAAGAACCAAACGTGTGGAGAGAAAAGATTTTTTAATTGGAGAAATTTTTTTTGAAAAGAAAGAACCCCAATTGACCCTGTGTGTTTGTTGTTGAGGTGTTTCCGTGTTTTGCAATCTGTTTCTGCAATTTGTCTTCTGCATTTCTGTTTCTTTTGTTATTTTTCCGCTCCGCGTGTGGGCGTGCGTTCTGTTATCTGGTTTTCTGCGTGCGAGGGGGATTTCTGAATCCCCAGACCTGTGCTGTGTGCGAACCGCGCCGCGGCCAAGGCTGAACCCTAAAGAAACCCTAGAAAACTTATCTAAAAAAACAGAAAATAAAAATTTAAAAAATAAAAATTAAAAAAATTAAAAAATTAAATTTTATTTTTAAAGAAAGAACCAATGTGTGGAGAGGAAAGATTTTTGAATCGGAGAAATTTTTTTTGAAAAGAAAGAACCCTAATTGATCCACGACCCACGACCCACGACCCCGGCCTCGGACCTGTGCTGTGTGCGAACCGCGCCGCGGGTGAACCCTAAAGAAACCCTAGAAAACTTATCTAAAAAAATAGAAAATAAAAATTAAAAAATAAAAAAATAAAAATTAAAAAAAATTAAATTTTATTTTTAAAGAAAGAACCAAACGTGTGGAGAGGAAAGATTTTTTAATTGGAGAAATTTTTTTTGAAAAGAAAGAACCCCAATTGACCCACGACCCACGACCCCGGCCTCGGACCTGTGCTGTGTGCGAACCGCGCCGCGACTAAGGCAGATGAACCCTAAAGAAACCCTAGAAAACTTATCTAAAAAAAACAAAAATTAAAAATTAAAAAAAATAAAAAAATAAAAAATAAAAAATTAAATTTTATTTTTAAAGAAAGAACCAAACGTGTGGAGAGGAAAGATTTTTTAATTGGAGAAATTTTTTTTGAAAAGAAAGAACCCCAATTGACCTACGACCCCGGCCTTGGTCTTTTGATATATATATATAGGAGAGTGGGCCTCCATGGCTTTCTTTCAAGTGAGAGCTTATGGGAAGTTGTGCCCTATATGTAGCCCACTCCCCAAGGAGTAAAGTGAGCATGTGGGATAAAGCCCTCACCGTTTCCTCCACAAGCAAATAGGCTTTTGCCTCTTCCCCCCAAGGGAAACGGACTGTTTTGAGGACTACAGGAGCTCTAGATAGGCGAACACGGTGCTGTAAAGCACACTAGGACCCTTTAAACGATACGCTCGTTTCGAGCTATCACACGTCCTAGTCCAAGTTCGACCGTAAGTAAGGGGGTCAAAAACAAGTTAAAAACAATCTAAAAACAATACAAAAACAAGTAAAAACGGGGTGTGAAACACCTAAGAAACCACTTGTGTGGACTTCAAGGGTAGTTACCAATGCACGTAGGATACCCACGTCACATGCATCTACGCTCTGGTCAGGTGCTGGAGTCTGAGCCACTAGAAAGCGTTTCGGTTTACGCAGGCTCACACCATCCCTCCACGTTAGCATCTTGGCCTTCCGCTAGAACCCAAGGAAGTGCAACCCAAGATCCACGAATAGCGGATAGTGACTCGTCCTCTGACTCAAAAGCCATGGAAGGGCACCCTACCAAGAACCCTGAGGAGACAAGCCAAAACATGCCAGTGTGGGCCCCACAACCCGGATCTAGCATGTTTAGTCGTCTAATAGAGACCTTTAGTAGAGCTACACGCTCTGAACATGCGACAAGCGAAGTAAATGAAGGAGGGGTAGTGGATTCGCCATTCACATCTCATGTAGACCCTACCCTCTCAAAGAGTGTCCATGTGGATATTCTGCCCACTTCGTTTAATGAGGGCCCTACTGAGCTACCACATTCCGATGCTCTTCTTAAAGTAGAAGTCCCTAGAAGCCAATCCATAAGAAGTGACATTGCGTCCACTTCAAGAGAACCGTTTGGCACACCAAGTCTAGATGGGATATTTCTCAATGAAAATTGGGAATATGATCTACACACAGAGACTCTAACTGACCTATACATAGGTTACACATACCATGTAGGCTGGTTAGAAGTCCTACGATCTACATCTAGCGCCACTAATCTAGAGGAGCAACAACACATGATATGTGAGGTTATTCATAGAATTATCCAATTTGAGAGGCAAAATAGGGGAGTGAACTTAGTTTCCACTGGCCCTATGAGATTTTTGGATACGGGCAAGGCAAAACAACCAACCCTATCACAATTGGAGACTCCCTCGGTGAGTCCCATAGACCCTTCGTATGTTGTTTCGCCTGGAGTCTCAATGCAGGTTGAGCCCATGAGCAGTAACTTTAGCTTTCCAACCTTGGCTCAACTTTCCATTAGGGAATCCGCAATGCCTACCCCAATGATGAGCATAACGGAAAGTGCACCTGTTACCGCTGTAGTTAGTACGACGCCGCTACCTAGTGGAACAGTACATACAACAGTGCGTGCAAGTACCTATCAACCATATGTACCTATCGTTACTCATGCTCATGTAGCTCCTACGCCTCTCAGTATGCCAATGGCGTATGCTCCACGACCGCCTTATCACAACCCTTATCCAAGAGGAGCTAGGCCTAGTCACATATCATATCCTACGTCATTTGCCAACATACTCAGACTAACGCCAACTCCTATCAGCCAGGCTATCCCAGAAGTGCCTCCACCAGCTATGCCTACTCACCTAGGTGATCTCCCAGTGTTTGCTCAGACGATCGGACGATCCATTGCGGAAAACATGCGGGGCATGCCTGAGAGAGAACCTAGAAGCAAGGCAGTACAAGTGGCTAAGCTCACTCAAAACTTCAGTGGTAACGAGGATGTTAGGAAGCACATTGAGGTCTTTGAACACGTGTGTGATTCCTTGGAAGAGCACAATGAGCTGCATAAGTGTAAAGCCTTAGGCTTAACCTTGAGTGGGAAGGCCGGAGATTGGTATCGAACCTTAAGGGTTGAAGAGCGCACTCACTACCCCACTCTCAAGAGATTGTTCTTGAAAGAATACATACGTGAGGGTGTGCTTTGGGGAGTAGCATCTCAACTCCAAAAAGCTGAACGTGAGGAAGGGGAGTCAGTGAGAGACTTTATAAGTCGATTGAAGCATCTAAATTCTCGCTGCACTCCCGATGAGCGCTTCAATAATAACCAACTGCTCGATAGATTCATCCGAGGATTGCGCCACGAGGATATATACAATGGCCTAGTCATTAGAGGTCTTACAACGTGGGAAGCAGTCACTGCCAATGCAATCCAGTTAGAAGACAACTTGATGATTGCAGGTAAAAAGGTGTCTTCAGAGACAAAATCCGTTAGTATCTGGGTACGAGCCAATGACGGTGAAACCTATTGCCACCCAAGATATCCGAAATGTTTGTGATGACCGAGCTTACTAAGGCTCTCCAAGAATACTTTAGGGGTAATCGAGCTCCTCAAAATAGCCATATGTACCCAAGGAGAGAGCAACAATGGTGTTCGGTGTGCTTAGGACCACATAGCACGAGTGAATGTCCCACATTCAGAGTTAAATTCAATGGGAATTGCAATGCATGTGGTAAGCACGGCCATCAATCTAAGAATTGCCTAAGCGGATGTTAGCAAATCAGGCACCACTAGCCTGGTCAAACACACCTCAAGTACCCGTGCTAATGCCTGCACAACCTGTCGAGCAACCGTCACAGCACATAGTTCCAAGGAATCCGAATGTAGTCCAGTCTGTGCCATTACCACCGCCAGTGTTAGGACCACAACCTCCACATCCAAGGATTACCCCAATAAACCAGATGGGTTGTGAGTCACATAGTGGGTGTGGGGATTATGAAGAGGAGATAGACCCCACTGCTCCATATGGGATTGATACGTTTGAAATGATTCCCCAGTACTACATGGAGGATCATTTCGGGCAAGTCAAGCCTATATATCAAGTGGCTGCTCTCGCCACAAGAGGGCAAAACCTTAATACCATGGCAAAGAGACCACCTCTTCAATGATACGAGTGTGGTGGACCGCATCGTGTAGCGGAGTGCCCTAATAGGCTACAGAAGATCGCTACTCAAATGCAACCAAATCAAGGGAGCACATCGGGAATGCCGGTACTTACATGTAATCGTTGTGGCATAGATCATTTGATCGCTCAATGTCCACATAATCTTAATGCACCCAAGATTACGCCATTGAATTTGGTTGAGGTCACCAACCAAGCACGAGGAACCACACCCCCTGTACCCGCGAATGTAGTTACACGGTCAATGCTTCAAAATCAAAACTACATTCTTGAAGAGAGGGATACTGCATCAATCGCTCAGGCAAAGAAAAAGAAAACACGACGAAAGAGATCGCTTAATGCCACGAGCTCCAAGCCCAGTTCAAAGACTAACATAGGGACAGGAGACGACCCCGTGTATATGAATGATCCTGAAGATGATTCTGATTCAATAGAAACCATGGGGACCAAAGCCACTACCTTAAGGGAGGAACCCACTCGGGAGCTCAACGAAGGAGAATCAAGCGAATACATAAATAAGGGGAAACAAAAGGAAACTTCCTCGGCCCCACAACCAAGTCAGTTAATGCCCTCTCGACCACCCAAACTGACTGAGACTCCCCAAGACAAGCCACGTGGGCCAAAAACCCTCAAGAAAAAGATTGGAACTTACCCAAACCCAGTTGAGGAGATTGAACAAGTGCAAAACTTAAGGGGTTTGGTGGAAGAAACACAAAGAGAACTGGAACCAAACCCGAGAAAAATCAAAATTCCAGACACAGTGTTTCCTACACAAGTTCAGCCTCACAGGAACCATAAACCGTTAGCTATACCTAGTATCATTCGAGAAGAAAGTGAGGATAGGACACAGGAAGTCGGCAAACACCCTTCTTGCTGGAAATAATGTTTAGTGAGGGAATGCCTGACCCTATTGAAGAGGAAGTGATTCCATCTTCACCAGTCCCTAGTCAAGGGGCAATGTCTCGAAAAGTACCATTGAATGTGTCTAAGCTAATGGATTTCATGTCCTCTGAAATCAAGACCACGATCATATCCAAATTATACGGAGATCCTGAGCTATTCTTAGCTCTTCGGGCATTTCTTAATGGAGAACTAAAGGCGGGGCTACCACAATTTGCAAATATGGATAGACCTGACACGCTTCAAGATGAGGAGGAGCATTGGGATCTACAACCCAACTTAGATGAAGATTCGGTCGTTGAAATACCTGTTAACAAGTTGGGACAGTACTTTGAAGGTGACGAATCTAATGTAACCCTCCCCATTACTACCAAGGGATTAACCCTAAAGGGAATCCTTGATGGTGGTGCTGGCGTGAGCATTGTGACTAAAAACTGTTGGGAATCTATGGGCAGACCTCACCTCAAAGTCACAAACATAGTGGTTAAGATGGCAAACGGAACCATAGCTAAACCTATTGGAATGTTAAGGGACCTTAAGATCAAGGTCCTGGGATACAAGGTAAAACATACCTTCATTGTAATGGATTTCTCCAAGCATCCTATGTCATATCAAATGATCTTAGGACATTCTTTCATGAGGGAAGCACAAATGGTGCATGACTGGTCGAAAAACCATATCTGCCTACAAATCCAGGACTCTGTCATTCGAGTTGATCTTGAGAATGGTCGTGCACATCCTTTAGGAAGCAAGGTTATCATTGATAATCGATCGGATACCACTGTTCACTCTGCCCCATTAAGGTATGGCTATACATGCAAAAAAGAGACTGATGATGGGAAAGATTCTCCTTATATGGATATCCTACCGGGTATGACTGAGTCGGATAACGTGGATTGGGTACACCTAGCAGCAACCATAGACACATGGGGAAATAGAGGCACAAGTTGGGTAACACCTGAGGGGCAAGATATGCCACCGTTAGTGCCAATAAACATGATAGGTGTTATGCACTTGACTCCTGATGGCGAGAAAGTGGCAAACTCCACTGACACTGAAAGTAGCGAAGACTCTGACCAATGCAACTCTGAGTATGAATCTCAAGAACAAACTGACTCTGAGCCTGATGGAGAAGATGAATCAAATATTCACCCAAATGTGGAAACAAGGTGCTCAAGGCCTAGGACAGTAACCTCCTGCAGTTCATCCGAAAGTGAGGGAGACACAAGTGAAGGTTGACCAAGTGAGTTCAAATCTGATAGAAACAAAAATCAAAAACTTGGTAAGATCAAAACTAGACATAAGCGCCAATGCTATCGAGCTAATGTATGCACTGCAATAAACAAGGAAAGATCCACTGCAGAATGGCTTAGTTATGTAGGAGCCATTGATGCTCATCGGAAGTTAGCGGATAATTGGGGACAATACCTCCAAAGTGTCATGTGGTGTATTCCGCAACTTCATGACGTCGCCCAATTAGAAATTGATGAGAAGCCAAAACTAAGTCGTACTGCAAGGAGGCGGCAAAACCAAGAGTTGGCTCAGCAGCAAAAGGAAGCGGAATTGAAAGAAAAAAGCCTGGCACAACAAGAACCAGTAGACTTACACCCCACGCCCGAGCATTTCAAATCATTCACCACAGGGGAACGTAAAGTGGTCTACACAAAAGCCCAACGAACGCCTACCAATGGGAGTAGCGGTGTCTACGATGGCCCTGTGGTAGTTAAGGAGATAGACTTAGCAGATCCGGGTGAGGAGTCTCAACTAGTTTTTATTGCTCAAGACCTCACCAAGGCGGAAGAAGCTGCACTTACGAAGCTTCTTAAAGAATTCAAGGACATATTTGCTTGGACATATCATGATATGAAGGGTGTTCCACCCTCGGTGGTGCAACACACGATTCCAATGATTAGCACTGCTAAACCAGTCCAGCAACGTCCCTACCCAATGAATCCTAAGTACGCAAAGATTGTACAAGAGGAAATTGAAAAGCTTGTAAAATGTGGATTCATATACCCTATTGAGCACTCAGAATGGGTTTCTCCGATAGTCATCGTACCAAAGAAGAATGGGAAACTCAGAGTGTGCGTTGATCTCAAAAAGGTTAATGCAGCCACCAGAAGGGATCATTATCCCTTGCCATATTCTGAACATGTGCTTGAAAGAGTGGCAGGCAAGGAGGCATATAGCTTTTTAGATGGGTACTCGGGTTACAATCAGATCACAATTACAATCGAGGACCAAGCTAAAACAGCATTTATCATCACGGAGTTTGGAGTGTTTGCCTTTCGCGTCATGGCTTTTGGCTTGACCAATGCACTTGCAACATTCCAACGATTGATAAACACGGCCTTTAAGGAATATCTAAGGGACTTCTGTGAAGCTTTCTTAGATGATCTTTGTGTTCATTCCTCTTGGGATGAGCACTTGATGTGTTTACGAAAAATATTTGAAAGGTGTAGATTATATCGCATCTCATTGAATCCTTTCAAATGCCAATTTTGGGTTAAACACGGAGTTATCCTAGGGCATATAGTGTCCAAAAATGGGATTTCCACTGATGAGAGTAAAATCAAGGTCATTCTAGAATTGCCACCACCCACCAACTACAAGGGAGTCCAACGCTTTATGGGCCACATTGGTTATTATCGAAGGTTTATTCTCTTCTCCGTCGAGATAGCTCGACCATTGTATAAGCTTCTCATCGAGTTTATTTGGACCGAAGAATGTGACCGTGCCTATGAGCTATTAAAGAAGGCCTTGGCGAGTGCTCCAATCTTGAGAATGTGACCGTGCCTATGAGCTATTAAAGAAGGCCTTGGCGAGTGCTCCAATCTTGAGAATGCCTAACTGGGATTTACTCTTCCATGTGCATATTGATGCATCAAACTTTTCTATTGGGTGTGTGTTAACTCAACCTGGAGAACACAAACTAGACTACCCCATTAGCTTTGCCAGTCGCCAGTTGAACGATGCTGAGATGAACTACACCACTACGGAGCGAGAAGGGTTGGCAATGATATATGCAGTAAGGAAATTTCGTTATTACCTCCTGCCACCAAGTTTGTTTTCTATGTGGATCATCAAGCATTGTTGTATCTGGTAAACAAACCATGCTCCACAGGAAGAATCACACGATGGCTATTGATTCTTCTTGAGTTTGATTTCACTGTTGTTGTGAGACCTGGCAAAAAACACGTTATGGCTGATCATTTGTCTCGCATACCTAATGGTGAGGCTCCTACGGGGGTTGATGATGACTTACCGGACACTTCCCTGTTCATGGTGGAGACAATGCCTGAATGGAGTGAGAAGATTGTTAACTTTTTGGTTAATGGCTTTCCACCCAAGGAGCTTCGTAAAGATCTAGCTCAAAAGCTGATCAAAGAATGCGAACCCTATTGCCTGATAGCCGGGACTCTTTATAAAAGAGGAAAGGATGACGTTCTTAGGCGTTGTGCCCGAGAGGATGAGTATCTATACATTTTGCAAGAGGCACATATGGGTGTAGCCAGTGGTCACTTCTCAGGAGACTTAACTGCGCGAAAGATCTTAGAATCAGGGTATTGGTGGCCCACTATGTTCCAAGATGCATCACTCTTTGTGAAGGGTTGCGATGAATGCCAACGATACAAGAAACCCCAACGGAAAGATCAGATGCCCCTACATCCGATCAAAGTAAACCAACCATTTGAAAAGTGGGGTTTAGACTTTGTAGGTCCAATTAGTCCAGCGGCCCGAAACACACAATCTCGCTATATTATTGTGGCCATTGACTATATGACCAAATGGGCTGAAGCGAAAGCGACACGTAAGGCAGATGCGAGGACAACAGCCAAGTTCCTCTTTGAAAATATAATCACACGATTCGGTTGTCCTTTTGAACTTGTGAGCGACAATGGTACGCATTTTATAAATGAAGTGATTAAGGAGCTCACAAAAAATTTCATGATATCCCATCATAAATCTACTCCTTACTATCCGCAAGTGAATGGCCAAGCCGAGAGTACCAACAAGACCTTAATCTCTGTTTTGACAAAGACAGTTGAAGCTCATCGCACGGATTGGGATCTAAAGCTTACAACAGCTTTATGGGCCTATCGTACTACGTACAAAGTGGCTATTAATTGCACACCATTCAAAATGGTATATAGCCAAGAAGCAGTCATGCTGTGGGAATTTGTCATTCCTAGTCTTCGTGTGGCTACTCAAGAGGGTTGGGATGGTAATCCATTAGTAGAGCGTCTATATATCCTTGAGCAGCTAAACAAAGAAAGACAATTGGCTGTGTACAATGCCCTTGTGGAGAAGGATAGAAGGAAAAAATGGTTTGATCGCCACCTCAAGGAAAAGGACATCAAGGTTGGGGATAAAGTCCTGATGTATGGAGTACGAAACGAAAAGAAGAAGCTCAAATATGCTGGTAAGGGACCGTATAGAGTATGTGAAATTACCCCGCAAGGTACCATCAGAGTGGAGACTCTCGACGGAGTTGAAACCATTGGATTCCTTAATGGGAGTAAATTCAAAAGATACTATGACCCCCTGAGCCAAGAGGAGTTACATGCAATCCATCAAAAGAAGGCAGCTAAAGAACAAGCTGAGCTTAAAAAGATACAAGCGAGAATCAAAGCCAAAGAACATCAACAGTGTGCTAGGCGACAACGAGAAGCCAACTTGGGAATTACGCAAGTATTTTTCGAGGAAGCAGACGAGGATTCACTGGAATCTGACCCACCTCTAAGATACCCAATTGAGTTACAGAGTCCTTATGGGGAGGTGCTGTATAATGTATTATTGGATACAGGAGCGCAACACAATTTGCTATCAGATGGCGTGTGGTGTCAACTTGGAAAACCACCTTTATCCAAGAGTGCTATCCAAGTTCAAGGTATCAACAAAAAGAAAATCCCTGTCTCAGGAATTCTGTACACTCCGGTTGCCTATGACAAGGGGATCGTAATTCAAAGCTTTTTGGTTATGCCTGCTGGTACCATGGAAGGGACTGTAAACTTAGGGCGCAAATGGATGATGGCCACCAAGTGTAATATCGATTGGGCAACTAGACGAGTCACGACGCAAGAACCAACACTAGGTCTGACCGCTCAAAATCCCACTCCTAAGCCATCGACTCTGGACAAAATGCTGGATAACAAAAAATCACCAAGTCCAGTGGCAAAACTATCTTCGATTGTTGGCCACCCCTCTAATGCTTCAACGCCAAGAGTGGAAACAGGCAAGGTGGTCCCTAAAGCTTCGCTTACTATGCCAAAGAGTACATACAAATGGGTCCCCAAAGCTTCGTTAACAGCTACCTCCCCTGCTCAATCTCGTTCAGCCACCAAGAAGCCTCGTAAAAGGAAAGTAGCTAACCACCCGAGGAAGGGCAATGTAACATCACGATGGATCCCTAAAAAATTATTAGTAGCCCAAGGGTACTACGAGGGGAATGACCAGATTTGGGTCCCTAAACATAAGCTGAATCCCTCTACATCACCTGTAAAACCTTGCAAACCAATTGTTGCCACCCCAATGACAATTCAAGACCGTGGTAAGGGAAAGGTAACAGAGTGCTCCGCACCACTTCTTCCAGAGTTAGTTTGGATTCCCAAACGATATCGATCATTACCACCTAGCTCAGGAAGGGGGGAGCCACATGAAGCTTCTAGCTCCTCATGCCAGGCACACACTCATATAGTAGTTTCTACATGCTCTACACCTACTCTTGCCAACACCCAACAAAAAATCGATGAGTCTACGTCTCCCCTTGTAATAGTATCTTCGGAAACCATTTCCTCCATTCGTCAATGGGAGCGTACACTACCATCTCTGCAATTGGATGTGGCCACAAGGGTCATAAAAAGCTATCTGCCCACATCACAACCTATGACCCGTTGGACAAATTGGTTCCAAGAGGCTGCAACATCATTGCAAATAATATGATCTACCCAAGGAAAGGGGGAGCATATACTCACGCTCGACATTCTAATGCTTCCTCCTTAACCTTCTCCCCTGACCATGTAATTGCCAAATTCAAGGGGATGTATATATATAGCTTCATACATTTAAAAAAAAACAAAGAAAAGAAAAACAAAAAATAGTAAAAAGAGCAAGAGCACAAAAACAAGAGAAATATCCGTATACAATCAAGAACTAGATTGACCTGTCATAAACCTACTAATGCTATATCTGTGTTTGCAGATATGGCAAATGCCCGATCATCATACACTTCATCCACTCCCACCTTTGGTGAGAGGTATCATCTGTACCTTTCTCAGATATTTCACATGTGCTATCCTATAATTGAAACTGAATGGGATCATATAGATGTACTCACCAGAGAGGAAAATGTTGAGGAATTAGAATGGCTAATTCGCCTATTGACCATGACTAACCCCTACTCTGTAGAGGAAATATCCCCGATAGCCCAATGCTTTCCTTTTCCACAAGATGACTATCCTCGCATGGTTACATTCTTGATGAGTTTATGTGGATGGGAAAATGAAAAGGAAATATCTGACAATGATGAATGGACGGATGAAACTCATGGCACTACTGAGGTTGACTTTATTTGTTTGGATGATGCGGATAGAGGCTTAGCCTTAGGGCTAGAGCCAGGACTCTACAACATCCTCTTACCGTATCCTCAGTAGTAGTGTGGTGACTGGTAGGTAGGTTAGTGTTTTCAAGTTTTTTCTAGTTTAGATTCCTTAAACAAGTCTTGAAATTTTCACACTGATGTGCCTCTCGAGGTATAGTGCTTGTTAGTTGATTGTACAGGTTGAAAAGTTTGAGGTGGATTCGCTTTCAAGTCTTGAGATAGCCGCAACGCTCATACATAAATATCTCATCAAATTGCGGGCATTTCTCTCATCGAATCAAGGAGATCTCCAAAATACAGGTGTAATTCTTCGATACCCACTCTCTTTCGTTTTTTCTGTTCAATTAATTGCATGAACTATAATGCATGACCACATGGAAATTGTCAATGTACTACTTAGTTTTTGAAGTTGCTTGCATGCTAGTGTAAATCATTAATGAGCTTAACTTTATTGGAAATATTCCTAGGCAGCATGACGTCTTTAGTTAACCTTGGAATACGATTGTCTTAGGTCTAGGGTTAAACCATCTTAATGTTTGACACCTGGCCATGTGTGTGTTGACCTCTAGGACATAGCTATTACCCCTTTGTCGAAAGGATGCAAGACAAATTATAGTTCTTAACTAGTAGAGATTGAAGTAACCTTGCCTATTTCATATGAGGTACTTTCAATTTTTGGCATATCTAGCATGCTTGGACATATTGATGGACATCCCATCTCATCTTTGGCCAATAGAATGATTTCTCAAGTTTGCATTGTTAATACCACGATGACCTCTAATGAGAGAGTCACAGGCATCATGGAGAAGTTCCTATCACTTTTACCTGAGAATGCATAGCTGGTTCTTGTAAAAGAACCAGCTACATCATGGATGGTATAGTGACCTGCATGACCAACCTTTACTGAGTCCTGAATTCTAAAGAATCCTTGTACTGCACCTTCATATTATCGAGATCTTTTCCCTATATTTTAAGCACAATAAACTTTCACAAATTTTGAATTAAGCCAATGGATGCCCTTCACACTAGAGGATAGCTCCTATGGCTAGATTTCTGGCATCGGTGATTACCTCAAAAGGATCATTCCATGAAGCCAATTTGAGAATCGGAGACGCATAGGCAACTTTTTTCATTGAATGAAATGCCTTGAGTACTTTTGTGATGGAAAGCTTTTGTTGACACACCTTCATGCCCTTGAGCAGATCTACAAGATGTCCTACAAGGTCAAAAAACTTGTCCATATAAGAACCTTATGGTTGGCATAGATCTACAAATGAGTGGATCTACTGAGCATTCTTTATCCCTTTAGGGTAGAGGCTAATCCTATCTTTGCACTGATAACAAAACCCAAATAATGTATTTCTTCTACTCCAAATTTTCTCTTTTTTGCATTGATGTAGAGAACATTGGCTTCCAAAATTTGCAACATCTTGCTCATGCTACTCTGTAGTAGCAGAAAAGATGAGTATATCATCTAAAAAGATGAACACACGCTTTTTTATGAGCTCCTCAAATACTTGAGATATCATCTTATTAAATGTCACCAGTGCATTAGAGAGACCAAAAGGCATCACAATGAGCTCATAGTGGCCACGTTCAGTCCTAAAGGCTATTTTTGGAATGTGAGCTATAAAGATCCGAACCTAATGATAGCCATTCTTGTGGTCTATCTTTGAAAAGTACTTTGCATCATTGAATCGCTAAAGTATATGCTCAATCCTGGGCATTAGGAACCTGTTCTTTATTGTGAGCTTATTAAGAACTCTATAGTCCATTCATAATCATGCGCACTTGTCTTTCTTCTGCACAAACAAGATAGGTGCAGCAAAGGGTGAGGATGAAGGCCGATGTTAATGGCTCACCCTAACCCTCTTTGGAACACATCTAACAAGAGATTACCTGGTGAACCGTAATTGTCATGAGGATCTTTCCAATGGCCGAGCTTATAAAACCCTTGAGGTCTCCAAGCTCTACAATTTCTTGAGAAGCAATTCCACTACGTCTCCCGCAAGCGTTATCACACCACTGCATTGCACTACATGTACTCGTCCCTCCTCTCACTTCACCTCAGAGAGGTTAGCAAGAGGATTAGCAAGAATAAGACTCAATTGCACAATGGGAGAGTATCCTTGTATCATGAGAGATATTCACTTATATACATGGCCATAAGTGTTCACACTCACTTAAACTGTGGTGGTCAGCCGGGCACTTTAGGCTCATAAGAGGCCTAATGCTATTACAATGACTACTCCCCTAATATATCCATGAAGTACATCGCTTAGGACTTCATCCTAACTTGCTACCACATGCTCTTGAAATGAGAATTGCCATAAATACTCCGTCACACCATTACGGGCACCCATTCAAGTTATAGGTTTGAACACCATTGCTTCATATCTTGAATGTATGAACTTTTGGTGTATCTACCTTGACTCCTTGATATAAGATACTGGTAGTAGCTCTTGTTAACCCTAGGAATGGGTTAACATTCCCTCCTTCTTGATGTTGATTGTGTCCTCGTGATCGCGTTGAAGATCTTTGTGTGGGGAGAATTGATAAGCTTTGTTGATGGCTTTTAATGTTGAGTGAAGTTCAATGGTCGTGATTCCTCTGGAAGGAATTAGAAGGGCTAGTTAGTAAATTAAAAGGTTAGTGGTTTTTTGAGAATTCCTAACGGATGGTTTGGTGGGGTTGAGAATGATTGCATTTTTATATTTTTGTGAGCATCTCTTTTTTTGGCTCACTTTGTTTTTGGCAATCATAAACTAGGTTACATTTGATTTGTGTTAGTGGGGAAGCTAAGAGATATTAATGATGGGGGGAGAAGAGAAGAAAGGATTTGGAGGAACGTAGACAAAATCATCAGAATGAGATTGTGTTTCTCAGTTCCTCATTTGATTCATTGAAGCGACATTCATCTTTTGAATATACCTTCGATGAAGTCCCTTTTTGAGGCAAGATTCTTGTCAAATGTTGTTGAGTAGGACCTGTTCTTGCATGCTTCTTCCCATGTGCTATTTTTTCTTTTATGTATATGTAAGTGCTCTAATAAAGCAGATATACATGAAGTACAACAATTTAGTCACATAGACTCTTATATGGAGCTGTTGCTTGTTGATGTGGTGGCCACTTGTTGGTGAGGTATGAAAGAATCACGTCGACCTGTGAGGCTAGGATTTCTTCACTCTAAGGATTTGAGATCATTGTGTTGTGAAGATTTTTGTTTGGAGAGGTTTGCAATTTGAAAGAAAGTTCTAGGCGATGGGTTGTACCATTGACCAGGATTTTGCCCACCATGGCCCCCCCATCCAGAGATTTACCTAGAAAGTTGTTGATGATGAGGCCTTGGTGTAAATTTCCTCCAGTGCATGAGTATGGATATGTACTCATGCAGCAACTACTACATTAACTTAGCCAAAATAATAGTAAGCTATAAGCTTAACAAAATTGTATTGGCCTATTGAAGATCCTTGGGAGTTGTTTGTGATATTCTACCACTTTTAGGTAGGCCATATGTGTGACTCCCTTGTGTTTGTGTGTTTTTTTTTGGGTTACCTTTGTTCGATTTTCGCAACCACATGACGGGATTACCATCATATTACCCTTGTTTCTAAAGCACGTGCACAGGCACCCATGTGTGATCAACATTATAAATTGGTGGGACTGATGCTTTTGGTGATGAGGTTTATTTCTTTTTGCAGGCTTAGGGGACTTTTTGATGCGCTTGGGAATCCAAGCTTTAGTATTTCCTTGGTAGTACTGCTTAGAGTAATCTTCTTGGTACCCACACTTGTTGACTTGTTGGAGTTCTTTGAGGAACTCGCATAGGCTTTTGTGCACGGTGTTATGGAGACTTTTATTTTTCTTTGGCCTCTGAGTTGCTGCGTTGAGGAAGAGGCTTTGACTTTCAAGGCACCCAAATTTTGGCACCTTTGTATTGGCCTTGGGCTACAAGTAGTTGCTTCTCCACCCACATTTTGATACCATTAAGATACCTTAATTTGTGTTGTCTTGGTGGGTTTTTCTTTTTGGTTGGAAGTGGAAGGTTTTGGGCCCTCCTTCACATTGGTTTGCATTGAGGTTACGGGTTTGAGACTCATGGGTGTTGTTGTTGATGAAGCTTGAGTCTCTTGCAGAGTGGTGGTTGATGTGGAAGCTTTTGAGCATGCAGCCCTCTCTTTTAGCGAGGTTAGTTGATGAAGAGGCGTTTTCTCCGGGGCTTTTCCCTTGAGTTCCTTCTTTGAGATAGATGGTTTTGGTTGGGGATCTTCTTTAGGAATAGCTGTTAATTGCGAAGTTTTGGCATCGAACTTTGTTTGGTGAGAATGGAGTTGAAGAATTTGAGGCTTTATCGGAGTCGGTCATTGATGCAAATGGTAGGTCATTGTGTACAGGGGCTTCTGTGGAAGAGGCTTGTAACTTTTTGCATTTAGCAACATCATAAAAATCCAGTAAGGTTGGATCCTCTTCCGTGCAGTATGGTATTGTCAACTTTGTGTCATTGACCATCATGATGATCCTATCGCTAGCAAAGCACATTGGTGCTTGGGTAGAAATAGTCCATTTATGCCCCAAGATCAAATAGAAGGACCCATGGGACCAATCATGTTTCCACACCAGATTCCTACACCAAGACCTCTAGAGCCAATCCTAGAAGTGTCCTATGAAGGCAACATCTCAAACCAAGAATCACAAAAAAAATGACTATCAAAGGACCACTCAAGATAACAAACTAGAAAATAGGGAAGCACTAAAAGAGCTTAGAGCCAAGAAAGAAACTTGTACCAGCCTTTAGAACCTAATGACACAAGAGAATGAGAGATTCACAAGAGGCCGCTTACACTAAAGGAATCAATGCTATGAAAAAATACTGAGAGGGAAATGAGTCAAAATGGATGTGGGTGTGTCATGACAGTCAAAAGAAAATTTATTGAGAACCATGCCTTCATACATTGGCTCAAAGGACCAAGGCCATGACTTAAAGAAGAAAAGAAGAAATGAGAGCCTTGAAAGCAATCCTTTCTACCCCTATGACTAGCACTATAGTTGAATACTTCAAAAAGAAACCAAAAGCATGGGATGAAGTCCACCGATGGATGAAAAATTAGCCCAAGCCATTAGAAAAATTGAGAGTTACCAGGAGAATGAGAAAAACCCACTAAAAGTATACAAAGACGTGTATGTTAGTATACATTAGGGCATTTGGACTTTAAAATGGCACTTTTGATTAACATTTCATTAGGAATTGACCAATAGGAAAAGAGGAGTGTGCACATTCTATCCACTTGAAAAGTAGGGGGAACTAGGATTATCTCCCTAATTTAGCAATTGGTGGTTGATTCATGATTTTCATATCTCCTACAATACCCACACTTCTAATTTTCTCTAGCTCTTAGGATTGGACATTCAAGAGCTATGTGGTTGCTTCTGCATACAGCACACCACGTCATTTCACATCTACGAGCTAAATGAGGATGTCTTAACTGCTTTGAACTAGCTTTGAGTACTCCTTTGAGTCCTTTCATAGGTACTATGTCTTTAGAACTCTTGGGTGCTTCGGCCTTCTTTTAATGCTACACTTGGTTTTTGGTAAATGATTATAACCTTAGAATATATGTGGATGGGATGCTACTAAACTTATCATCAAAGTCTATGGCATCTAAGCACAACACTCCACTAGTGTTCATTCATGCCTTTTGGCATACAATGCATCATGTAGTTGCTTTCTCCTTAACCCTTCCAAAGAACATTGAAGTTAGCCTGGTTTGGCTTGGTTTTCCTCCGTAGGACACCTGCTATTCAAGTTCTTCAAACGGTTGATGTAGTCTCTTATTATTGTTTCATGTTCAAGCTACTTAAATTGATAGAGTTGAGTTATTGAGCTATGCATGACACCTGTCTTAGAATCCTATCATAAACACTATCTCCAAGTCTTTCATGGTTTCTCTTTGGGAATCTTCTAACATTTGAAGCTAGAGCTAAATATTATTTTCTAAGGTTAAGCCAAGGGCAATTATGTTTGTTTGAGGATCCATCACCCTTTCTGAAGTACAAACTTGCTTGAAGGTAGCCAGATGGTTGTAGGGATCCCTCATTCTATCGAACTTCAAAATTATCTTAGCTAATGAGAGAGGGTCTTATCCTCGGACGTCAAATGGCCATACTCCATTTCCTCTCTCAATCCCCGTGGGTATGATTAGTGAAAACAATGGCATCTATGTTTCTTATCTTTTCATGTGTTATGTGAGTTCTGATCTTGGTCTCTATTGATTGTTCTACAATTGGCTTGAGAGTAATTGTAGTAATGTACCTATGTTCCAGTCTGGGAGGTACTTGAGTATAGGATGGCCTTGTATGTGAGGAACCCTAACCCCTACATACTATATAATATGTCTTCCCAATGCATGGTAATATGTCTATCTTTGAAGTACTCTATACCATGTGGTTTGGTAAAGATATCTGCAATGTGGTCTTCACTCTTCATATGTATCAAATCTATATGCCCATCCAACACTTTCTCCCTAATGAAACGATAAAACGAAACTCTATGCGTTTGGTCCTCGCATGATAAACCAGATTATTAGCCAATTGAATATTGCTCATGTTGTCATATGACAATTTCTCCATCATGATGCTATCCCAAATCACCAAGTAATTTTTCAACCATACCACCTCACATGCAGCCATAGTTTCTCCTCTATACTCTGCCTATGTGCTAGATAAAGAAACTTTGGATTGCTTCTTGCTGCTCCAACTCACTACTACAGCACTTCCCATGTTACTTTGCCAACAGGCTCATCAAAACAAGAAGGCTCCACATGCTTAACCATAGATGTCATATATGCATAATGCATAGCATGCCCATTGTGTGTGAATCTCTATGCAGGATATCTCACCCATTATGAACTCCTCAATGGCTATGGGTCACTATGAGCTCCTTGAGCTCTAGCCATGTGGCAGTACATACCTGTCATTCCTTACACCTAGAGTTCTTACCACTGGGATTCCCAATTCATCATAAGACTCTAAACTAGAGGAGCCATAACCTACATTCCCAATGCCAATTCCTTCAATCTTCTTTTTACCTTTTTCCAATGCACTACTCTTAGTGCTCACCTCATGTCTCAATTTTCCCGGACTCACATTGTCACTACTAGATGTCTCATGTGGCCCAAACATATTAGTAGAATCTTCCAATGGTAAGTGTACATCCTCATTGGAATCATTCCCACCACCCATAAACTTTAAGAGGGTACAAAGGTTTATAGAACATGTCGGGTACCACATAAGGTTTATAGTATGCAGATATTACATGGCCATTCATGACACTCTCACTTTGCTTATACCAGCTAGCCATCTCATCAAATATCACATCTCTACTAATGAGAACCTGCTTTGTCACTGGGTTGTAACATTTATATGCTTTCCTATCTTGTGCATACCCAATGAACACACATTTTTTAGCTTTTTGATCCAACTTCCTCCTCTTCTCATCTGGCACATGCACATAAGCAACGCATCCAAAAATTTCATATGTTCTATGTTGGGCGAGCCTTTGTAAAGATGTCAACCACTTGATCCTCTATGCTAACGTATACCAAATCTACATCACCTGCTTCTAGAACCTTCTCCCTCACAAAAAGATAAGGCACCTCAATGTGATTTGTTCTAGCATGGTATATTGGGTTACTGGCCAACTGTATGCTACTCATGTTGTCACATTAAATGACAACTATCCTATCCAAGGGCTCACCCATATCACCAAGTAGATTTTGAAACCAAGTTACCTCACAAGCTGCCATAGTAGCACCCCTATACTCTACCTATGTACTCAACAAAGCAACTGTTGGCTATTTACTGCTCCAACTCATAGCAGCACTCCCAAATGAAAACATAAAGCAATTGGTAGACCTTCTCTCTGTGAGACTACTAGCCCAATCATCATCTGTGTATCCATGTAGTTGTATCTCTATACCAGCCTCATAGAAAAGTCCATAATCAATTGTGGAGTACCTGAAAATCCATCTAGCCACATCCAAATATGCCTTCCTAGAGGCCTACATCAATTGGCTCACAAGTCCAATAGCATAGCTCAAGTCTGTCCTAGTAATGGTCATGTAGATCAAAATTACCCACTATGCGCTTGTACGTAGTGGGGTCCTCCAAAAGCTCACCTCTATTTATGGAAAGCTTTGTGTTTTTCTCCAATAGTATTGAAATAGGCTTACAACATGTCATACCATGCTTGGGCAACATGTCCAAGCCATACTGTCTCTGTAATAACAAAATGCCATGAGGTGATCTCACCACCTCTATGCCCAAGAAATATCGCAACTCACCCAAATCCTTCATCTCAAACTTCTACTTGAAAAGCCTCCCGATATCATGTATGTGAGCATCACTATCACCAGTGATAATCAAGTCATCCACATAAATGACTAATAGCATGATTTCGCTATCTGTTTTTTTCACATAAAGCGAAAAATCTACATTGGATATCTGAAATCCAATGGTAACAAGATACTCCCCGATCTTGTTTGACCATGCTTTGGGTGCCTACTTCAAGCCATTCAAGGCTTTGCGTAACTTGCACACAAAATCTAGGACTCTCATAACCTAGTGGGCTATATCATATATACTTCCTCTTGCAAATCACCATGTAAGAAGGCATTCTTTATATCCATCTAATGTAAAGACCAACCCTTTGTAGCTATAGCAACAATGACAACTCTCACAGTTGCATTATGCTTGACCTTTTGCACCCACTTACATCCACACTTACATCCAATTGTCTTCTTTTCCTTAGGCAAAGGCACTAACTTCCATGTTGCATTTGCATCCAATGTTGCCATCTCCTCATTCATGGCATCTTCCCATTTTTTATTTCCAAGTGCCTGTTTAAAACAAGTGGGATCCAACTCCTGTATTGCTTTAACCATGTAAGCATAATAATGGGTTGTATATCTATCATATCTCAACCTATAGGGTACCTAACCCTCGTAGATCTGCGTACACTTGGATCACTACGAGGTGTCCTCAAAATAACCGTGGTTCTCCTTACACCAAGAGTAACCACATACGGAATGCTAAGCTTCTCATCAAGGCTCTACTCAGAGCCACTAGAGTCACCATCCACATATGAGTGACCTGCTGACAGATTAGGCACAAAAGGTTAATCTATCTTTTCCTTCCTTTTATGTGATACATGTGTACCTACATATGTCCTCAACCTGCTTGACCATTGACTAACTCTGGATCCACTACTAGAGGCCTCTCTAGGTCCACTAATCACCTATGTATTTTGCTACTCTACATGTGGTGCAGCATCAGTACTTCTTACATCTGCATCTTTAGTTACCTTCACTCCTAGTGCATACCAGCTACTCGTCTCATCAAAGACATCTCTGCTTACTTGCATCTCACGAGTGGTAGGGTTATAACATTTATAATCTTTTTGGTCTAAGGCATAACCAATGAAGATGCATTTCTCTGTCTTTGGATCCAACTTTTTTCTTACTTCATCAGGAACATGCACATATGCAATACACCCAAACATTTTCAAGTGAGACACACCCGGTTTTATGCGTGTAAACTTATGTTCAAGGCGGCATATCATGAGCAGCTGCAATGGGAGTCATGTTCATAATGTACACAGCAGTTGCTACTACTGCTTCTACCCACATATAATGTGGCATATTCTTTTCAGACATCAAGACACATGCCACTTCTACAATGTGCCTATTTTTTCTTTTTACAACACCATTCTATTGTTGGCGGAGTGTACCTACATGTAAATTGTCTCTTGATTCCCTGTTTTGTCAAGAAATCATTGAACTCATTGGAGAAATACTCTCTCCCATCATCTAATCTCATGCATTTTATTTGTATGCCTTTTCCCTTCTCAACCAAGACTTTAAATCTCTAAAAGTAAGCAAACACCTCACTTTTCTCCTTCATGAAATAAACCCACACTTTTCTAGTGTGATCATCAATGAATGTAGCATAATACCTGTAACCTGCAATTGTTGCAGTCTTGGTCGATCCCCATATATGTGAATGTATACGATCTAATAGCCTTGCACTAACATGCTTTTCATGAGGGAAAGTATGTTTGGCCTGCTTACCAAGTTGGCAACCTTAAACTTTGGCAAACCTATAAAAATATTTTGGGCCTGTATAGACTTCAGCAGTTATATATTCACATGACCAATGCGTTTGTGCCATATGTCAAAATATCTACAACGATACATTCCATGCACAAACATGGTTGCCTTTACCTCAGGCATGTTCACATCCAAAGTAAACATCCTACCATTTATGTTACCCTTTGCAACCAAGCAACGCTATTTTTGAAGGCTTCCACAAAACATCCTTGAAGATTAAACCTCACTTGCAGACCCTTCTCAACCATCGGTCCAACAAAAACTAGGTTCTTTGTAATATTTGGAACTTGAAGTACACCTACCAAGTACTTCATTTTGCCATCTTGCATAGACAATGGCACTTTACCAACATGCGCAATGGGATGCATCACCTATTTCTACATAGCCTGGTATTTTCACTTTTTGCATGTCTCTAAACCATTCACCATGACTGGTCATGTAGTTAGAAGCGTCAGAATCCACGTACTATATATCTTTACATCCTAACACATCTCCTATTGTGGAACTGAGCATGTGCTGCATCACAAACAGCTGCTCACTTCTGTCATCACAAACAGCTGCTCACTTATGTCATCACCACCATGTTTACTAGATAATGCGTAGTTGTCTTTTTGCAACTTTCCACTTTTAATATCATTTTGCTTTTTAAAGCAGTCTTTTGCCATGTACTCTAATTTGCCATAATAATAGCTCTCTATGCTATTAACACTCTAATTTCTTTGCCAACAACCACCTCAGTCCCTCTTGCTCCCCCTACCTCTAAAGTGGCCTCTTCCACCTATGTATGATTGTTGATGTTTGTTGTGAATCATTGGACTGCTGTTGTCCATAATTTTGGTTTCTATGTTAGCCACCACCTTGGCCTCAACCACGACCTCTACCTCTGCCTCTACTTGAATTAGAGTAGAAGGCATGTTCTAATGTATTCTTACTTTGTAAGGAAGAGTCCTCATCACTAAGAGACTTTTCTTCTATGATCATCATAGACACTGAGTCTCGAAAGTTGGAAACATTCTCCCTAACTACAATGGATGTCTTGAATGGCTTGTACTCTTTGCCATGCCCATTTAGACAGACGCTCACTAAATCATCATCTTCTACCGATATATTAATAGACCCAAGGGATTCAACAATACCCTTGATCTTTAAAGCATACTCATTGATAGACATGCTTTTCCTCTCCACACAGTATGTAGCTCTTCTTTTAGTTACAATTTCCTTGCCTTTGTGTTGGTCTAGAACATTTACACTAGGTTCTGCCATGTAACTGTTGGAGTATTCGCATCATGTATATATCCCATCATTGTGTCTATGACACTGATTGAAAGCCAATACATGACTTTCCTTGCACCCTGGTTCCAGTCCTTGAATACCTTTATATCTGCTAGAGTGGCATTCTCTTTGGACAACTATGGATGCTCCTCATTTTTTCCTTCAACATAGTCCCAAAATCCTTTACCCATCAGGAAATTGGTGATTCTAAACTTCCAAGCATGAAATTTGTTCTTATCTAGTTTCTCATTGAAAATCTGATTGAGCCCGTCAAATATGTTTGCTTGCAACAACCAAAAACCTACAAACAAATATTTTATGTATGCAACCTGTGACACACCAATATCTTTTGTGACTATCACGCGGTGCTTCAGCACAACCTATATGTCACTAGATATGACCAGAATACATGTATATACTACATACCCAAGTTCAACAATATATGTGCAAATAGTCTGCACTCCCAAAATGCACTGCTGCACTGCAGTAACTAGATTTTGACCAGACACAGTTCTTAACCAGAACTTTCTGAAACTGTCAAAAACACCTTGCAATGAACGAACGAAGACCAAATTGCACCCAAAATGTGATTTTGGTCGCCACAAAAGCTCAGATCAAATTATTACGCAACACATAAGCACCTCCAAGCCTGTGAAGACAACTCCTCAATCGGAGATTTGTAGCTCCCGAAGGGAGAGGGAAAGAGATGATGATGCTCTTACCCTTGTACCGCTTCCTTTCTTGCTTTGTACTTACCTCTTGCTTGCCTCCTTAGCTCTCACACAAACTGGAGCTCTGATACCTTAAAGAGAATACGGGGGAAAGGGAGAGCTTAAGTTCCTTGCAAGCAAACACACACACACACACACACACACACACACACACGAGCGATGGATGGCTTTATTTTTTTCTCTACCTTCTGCTCTTCTTTACAACCCTATAACTAAAATATAAGAGTATATACAATATGGAAAGTACTCTCCTACATACAGTGGTCGATCTATAGGATGAACTCAACTATATGAGTTGGTGCTATAACTATGTCATAACTCTAGTACTCCAAAGTGGCTATCACACAACATGTCATCCAATAGCGGCATATCAACCATAATCTCACCAACCATGCCAGTGGCATAAGTGCGGAAGCTATCACCCAGGTGGGTCATCAATGTCTGCCATCCACAGCATTAATTGAGCTCGATATCTCAACACCATTTATTTATTGTGTTTGAGTAGGACCCCAAATATCACTATGCACAATCTCAAGTGGTCTCCTACTCATTTGGCCATCTTTGGAAAATGGCAACCTTACTTGTTTCCCAAACTGCCATGCATCACATACATGTGTGCTCCCATCATACTTGAATCTTGGCAAACCACCAACAATGCTCTTTGTTTGCGTAGATTTCATCTTTTGTATATGTACAATCCTCTTGTGCCAAATATCATGCGTGGCACTATCCCATGACTGTGAGAAAACATGGCTGACTTCAAATCTGGTATGCTTACATTTAGCTTAAACAATCTTCCTTCTTTTTGTCCTTTGGCAATTTACAACCATGCTTAAAGTCCTTAACAAAGCAACCATGCTCATTGAATCTCACATGTAGTCCTTGTTCTACCATTTATCAATGCCAAACTTTTTGTTAATAGATGACACACAACACCTCAGACATGGTTCACTCTGCCATCATGCATCCTCAATGGTACACTACCAACATGTGTAATAGAATGTTATGTATCATCACCCGTAGCAACATATCTGTGAGATTGTGTAGGCATCATGTTATCAAACCACTCTCCATAGCATGTCATATGATTTGATGCACCTGAATCCATATACCATGGTTCATTACTCTCTTATGTGACATCATAGTTCCCATCACATGATTCATAGTAAATAAATTATTTGTATGTCTCGCATTGCTCGATGATGCATAGTTACCATGTTGCACTCTGCCACCATGAAGATCATTCTGTTTTTTGTAACAATCTCTTTTCATATATCCAAGTTTACCACAATAGTGACACTCAATGCCATGCATATTTTGTTGTTGTGGTTGCCAATGACCTCTACCTTAAGATCCATATCTCCTTGTAGCATAAGGATAAGAACCTCTACCACCACGTACACCAAATGATGGCTATGAATCTTGTTATTGTTTACGACGGCCTATCATGCCAACCACGTCCACATGTACATTTACTCGAACTAGATTTTTCCCTACCTCTAGCACCTTTCTAAGTGTTAAATGCATGGTCCCTTGCATGCCCATTGGTACTAGATGATACATTTGTACTAGATGATGTACCTAATCCAAGCTTTGTTTTTTACATACCGCAACACCGCTCACTAGTACATATAAACAAAATACATGATTTGATTTTTTATGTTTAAAAAAAAGTTTGATTAGTTTATATATAAACATAAAGTGATAATGAAGATTTTTATGTAGTGAAAACTTTTAACTTTCGACTTTTTTTTAAATTAAAAAAAAGCGCAAGTCTACAGATCGTCACTCACATTTGGAGTCACTCGGCATTGTCTGAACACCCACTTGTACTAACGAAATATTAAAGATCTTTGGCTACACACACGGGGTCATTTGGCATTGTGTGGTCACATATCGCATCTCTAGTGCCCATCAAAATGGGCGGCTGGGCTTGCATGAGGAAGAGGTGGTGTGTGTGTGTGTGTGTGTGTGTTATATGTCTCTGCATCCTCCTGCCAGGGCCTCTTCCACACTCCCCTGTGGAGAACGCCAGTCTCTTCTCAACGGTAGGTTATGTTATGATTAACTTCTTGAAAATTCCTAGCTCATAATAGGGCCTTTTAGGTTAGCTATGCTTGGATCCAAAATCACCCATATGTTTCGTACAGCACAAAACCGTACTCAAAAATCTCGCAAACTAGCAATATCAATCTGAAAAGTCAGACTCAAAATCTTCTGAAGTGAGACTACGAAAGTGAGCCATGGTCTTACTCCAAGATGGAGATCACTGACCAGCACACTAAGAGATCAGTTTCCACCTGCCATGAACTAAACAATACATTGACTTCACATTTTGTACATACTACAATAATACAACCTCCTTGTGGAACTGATGTGTAAAGACCCTAAATGTATCCATACACGGTCGAATGGGCAGATGACTCTTCTTCAATCAAGGAGGGCTCTATTTGAGTAGCTCCAACATATCAGGCTTCGCTTGCTTTCAACAACTGTGGAAGAGAAGCCACACAAGTGTTCTCTAGAGCTGATTGGCCTGCCGGAAAGTTGAGCTCAGCAGAATCTCCCAACTGCCTGATTGCCATCTCATCATATGCATGAGCTGCAGCTTCAGCGGTGCAGAACGTCCCGAGATATGTGTGTTTTTTTGTGGATGGGTTATAGTATAAGGACTGAAATTTATGTCGGGTGAAGTAAACCCCTTTGTAGTTGGGCCGACACCGAGAGCTTGATTGTTTCAGTACAGAGGTTACAGGGCCTGCAGAGTGACTGTCTTTCTTGGTTGAAGGTCTAACAGTTGCTCCAGAAAGCACTGTGAGTTGCTCTGCTAAGTCACTGTCACAGGACTCCAATGTAGCTCCTTCAGCAATTCCGCACTTCAAGCCAGTCAGGGCCAGATTGTCGATACCTGAATCTAATGCAGACTCTTGCGAAGATGGATGCTGTGTTTTTGAATCAAGAACAACAGCTGTCGCCTCTCCATGCCTCTTGTCATCACGTATTTTGAACCTTACACATGGAGTAGGCTCAACACCTACACAGTCAGTTTCACTCAAAACTTCTCCTTTTACCTCTCTCAAACCACTTGGGCTTGCACTCTTCTCATTCTGTACAGATTTCACCATCTGTATAGGCTCTACTTTAGCTTCTGAATCATTTTGAGGAGAACTATCATGATGGTACGCTCTCTCCTTCTCTTTTGAATCTCTCTGGTCCTGCTTATCCTGCAATGCACGCTGTCTGGAAGTCGTCTTGTAAACACGGGAATACTCAGACTCTATGTAGAAGTCACTATCAAATCCATAGAGTGTGTTTCTGCGCCGGGTTCTTACAGCAGCAGATAACGGCATCGGTTTCCGATGACGCCTGGAAAGCCGCCCATGCTGGGCATTTTCACCAAGGTTTACACCCTTGTGAGACTGACTAAGACTTTCATCTTCTTTTAGGTGTTCTGCATCATCAACAGGTGCCTGGATGTGTGTCTCTACTTCTCCAACCTCCTCTTTGTCAAAAACCTCTTCTTTCACTGGAAACAACTGGAGAGAAGAGCTTATGATGTAAGGATCCTTCAATATGGCATGTTTCACACAACATTTGGCTTCACTTTCTTCCTCACAGGACTCCTGAACACCAGAAGATTGCTGAACCAAACCTGCCTGTATAGGCGCCGTACTTATAGAGATAGAGATTGTGCTATCTTCACCATGGTTAGATGCTTTTATACCTTTGTGATGATCTGACTCATCCATGGCATCCAACCTGCCTAGCACCTCTCTCTTTCTCCTCTTTCTGTCATGGACACCTGCTTCAATATTTCTATTGTTGGCCAATCTGCGTGCAGGAAAGCTTTCCATGCCATCACCATCTGCATCATTGTGTTCTACAGAATGCTTGTGAAGGTGTGGTGGACTTCGATACTCACCTTCAGCAAAAAAACCTACTTCATTCTCTATATCCGGGGTGTGATCCTGCTGGACTTCGACTTCTTGAACTCCTGCCACAGCTGATGATAAGCTTTTGAATTTCTTTTTATGCCGGCTACTACGCGGAACACAAGTCCGGACACGCCGCTGCTTCGGTGCCACTTTCAACTGTATACTCTCAGCACCATCTTGATGACTGAAAAGGGCTTCATTCTTAACAAAACATGAACTGCTACTCGGATTCTCCTTAGAATCCCATTCCTCTTTGTAGAACGTCAAATGAGCTTCTGTAGCATCACCTTCTACTAGCTCATGGGAACTTGACTCTCTCAGATCAAAATCCAAGTGAGGTTCTTCTCTCAAACTGAGAAGGCATCGTGAAGTCTCTTCCAATTCTTGATCAGACATGCCATCAATCTCTGCAGCCATGTTTACTCCACAGTAGATGGATACATCTCTGTCCCCAATGCGATACTCATTTCTAGAGTATTCTAATTCTTCCTTCTTCAAGGGAACAGTTAGATCGGTCCCACTTTCAGATACAGCAGAAGCTGCATAGTTGTCGAGTTGCCTCCGCTTTAATGATGTAATTTCATCTTTCTTCTTGCCAGTTGAAGACCTCCTCTTTTTCGGGGTCTCTTTAAGCATTGCCTTACCCTCACATTGCGAAGGCCCACTCTTGTCTGCAAATTGCTCAACCCCATGCACAAAGTTGGTCACTGCACTCTTTCCTCGGTACATGCGGGCAGCAACATCATAAGCATGTGCTGCTTCCTCTTCTGTTGAGAAGGTTCCTAGCCATAACCTCTTTCCTTCAGGAGTTCGAATCTCAGCACCATAAGCACCCCATGGACGCTTCCGAACACCAACAAATCTAGAAAAGCAAATGCGCTTACCCTGACTCCGCACAACTGCTAGCTCCTTGTGCTTCTTGTTATAGTGAGCTAACCTGAAACCCACTTCAGAACCACACTTCAGTCCCATTGTTGTAGTGTCCATCACTCCCATGTCTATCATAGGCACGATCTCCACCTTATCAAATCTCTTTTCCTTGGCACTAATCAAAAAGGACTGCTGCCACTTTGAGGGTGCCCACATGTGATCCATCTGTGTGGCATTCAAGGGTCCAGCATCTAAAAGAGGTTGTATTTCATGAGCTCTTAGGATACTTCTCCTTGCAGCATTTTTCAACTTTTTACTACTCTTGCTTACACTTGTGAAACCACCAGCTTCTTCCAATGCACCTGCAGAAGGCAACTGTTTCTCTTTCCCATTTGTGTGGCATGCATCCTCACCTCTTATATTGGTCCCGCCATGGCCCCTTGAAGCAGCAGGACAAGCACTATCTATGGCTGCAGATTGAGATTCAAGTCCAAGATGATCCAGTTTGGTTGCTGCAGCAGCTAGAGTGTCCCCAGGGTTGGTGATCCGGGTAGAAGCATTAAGTTGTATAAGACTTTTACTTCCACTATCAGTTACAGGTTGCAGACTCTGATCAGTACAAGGAGTTTGCATATCAGTGCAAACCTGCACATAAGCCTCGTCTGTGAGCTGGTGAGCCACCACTGCTGCCATCAGAAGTGAAGAGAAGGTCCCCAATGTAGAGTGGCTGTTTCCAAACATCCATCCTGGGGAGTATACTTTAGAAGCAGAGAATCCAGCCTTTTTGTGAACCTGACAGAACCTGTAAAGATGCACAGATATGAAGGCCTTGTATCATATCCTACCCACCAAACCACAACAGTACACTAAAAGCTATCATCATCAGAACATGCATTTTGTACGCACTTACCTTGTGTCCGCCAGGTGGAGACACACTGGAAATGTGCATCTTGCTTGCATGCACCCTTCCACAAAATCACATTGCTTGTAAGGGGCCGAAGAGTCTTCCAGTATGTGCTTGATACAAAACCAAAAGCCATGTAGAGCATATTGAGAGCATGGCTCCATGATAGATTGACAGTAGTGAGCCTGATATTTCTGCTTCTTGTTAAATACTTGTTTTGCTGTTACTATGGATGGTGTGCTTCGTGAGGGTGCCCAAAATGATGTGGAGACTGCAGTCTCAGAATACAAAGATGGATTCCTATCTTCAACTGCCACGTGCATGGGACTTCTAGGCCCAAACATTGATGTGGACACATTATTTGAGAAAAGGGATGCCTGAACTAACTGATCAAGCCCAGAAGTTTGTGCCCCCTCAGTACCCACATTTGTGTACTTCAATGCCAATGAATCAGAAGGATATCCTTCTGAATTCTTCCTTTTTATAGTCCTCTTACTTCTTGCTGCCTTGCTCTCTGCTGCTGATGTGAGGAGAGGGAAGTGCATCCTTTGCTCCCTGCTATTTCTGGCTACACTTGTATTTGAAATGGTGGCAGGGCCCTCTTCACAATCAGTTTCTATCTCCGGTGGATCCGTGCCACATAAAGGGGACATATCCATGTACCCTTCTGAAACACCCTCCTTATCACGCAAAAAACCATAGCATACCCAAATATAAGTACCAGAATACTTATATACTCAGAGACAAGTATGATTGCATGAGTGGAAAAATGATCAAGGGACAAAGCATGCCAAAAGTCATCATAGCATACATACCGATTCCAAACTCCTACGCTTTACGTAGCTAGCATCAATGGGGATAACATGAACCTTGAAATGGACAGGGGTCACAATCTCAAGAACAAGCAAATCCCCATCCTGGATGTTCCGGAACGAGACAAATTCCGGCCAGCCAAGCGTGAATGCAAGCCTCCTTCCTGACTGCATGTAGCCTATCCATTCAACTTTCCACATTAACCTGTCCTCGTCTTCTAAAACAACTTGCCCTTTTGATCCTATCAAGTAGGTGCTCATGAACATAACAGGAAGTGCCTGCAAAATACATTTCACAAAAAAAATTGAACTAAGAAGACCTAGTTTGTACCAAAATGCACAAGCCTTGAAACCTTACCATTCTCCCTGATGGACCAAGGTATCTCTTTTGGATAGTCTTTGCAAAGGATGGGTACTCTGTGAAAATGTTTTTCACAAAATCAATGATCATCTGCCGGTTGGGACTCAGGATTGCTTCTCCAACATAAGGTGTAAAACCGTGTTCTCCAGCTTGAGAGTCCATTGTATATTGGGTCTGCACACACAAAAAGGATGAAAGAAATAAACATGTTGATTCAAGGTGGTTAAAAACATTAGTACTGTACGTAATGTACATGTATGGACCGAGTACAGGAAGTATGATTGGGATAAGGTGCATATACTATCCACTAGCAGCCCTCCAAAGCATCCCCCCCCTCTCCCCTACAGCCCCCTTTCACCCTTCTGCCCGCATGCAGGAACTGCCTGCCCCTCTTTCGACAATGGTCACATCCTGATATTGGCCACCCTTGCGATGAAGACAATGTCACTGGGACCTGTTGCAATACAGGGCATCCATGTGTACTTTACCAGATGGAAGCACTTCAGCAGATCTTGTGGGCCCAGTGCACCTTGGATTCTCTTCATCCGGAGTCAACATCAGCACATAGCCCCTGCTTCCTCTGTCTCAACCTCATCATCGACCCCACGCCCGAGCCGCTCCGGCATCTACCTTCCACCACACTGTTCCCAATCCTTCTCGACCCATTGTGTGCCACTCCTTCCAAAGGTTTTCAAACCCGGTAGAGACAGTCTCATAGCTTCTTTCCCAGTCTCACCACTCACTACCGCCAGTGCCCCCCCTAAACTCACAGGGCACCCGATGCATTATGCCTTCTTCATATGCATCCCCCAACCTTAGTTCATTCGTGGAGGTGATGTGATGGCTCCCCTCCAAGCTTGCATCATCCTACACCAACTTCTTCCCTACCCTTACGATGTAGAAGCAACGGTGTTCTCCTTCCCTTTAAGCATGGTCCCTGAAAGGGAGTGAGACAAGACCTCCGTGGAGAGCACCCTTCAGGACTATGCCACCAGTTTCACAGCTCTTGGGCAACCTTCACATCACAGAAACAATTAGCTATAAATGGACAGAGCCTGAGGCCTTTGATGCGGAGGTGAGGGACGTTCATCTCTTCATCTTCTTCCACCTCAGCTTTGCAGCTGAGGGGAGTTTACAGGTATTTTCACCACGAGGATGTTCTCCCAAGCGACGCCAACAAGGACTGTGCCAGTGCAGAGTGGTCCCACCTAGCGATGCGCATAACACACATCTGGAGCACCTGAGGCTTCAGTTGGATTGCAACTACTTGTTCTCTAAGCCTGCATACGAAACCTCGCAAGCCGAGGAGAGGCCTTCAAAAGCCCGCATCCTCTTCCCTTGGACATGCAGATCGTATCTTGGAACATATGCGGCGTGGGTGTCACCTGTAGTTTAATGGGTAAGATAATTGGTCGCGAAGAGCTACAACATGCCCTTCCATTAGCAGTCAGCTTCTTCCCCATGTGATGGACTCTAGCACCGTCATTCAGGGCAAAGCTCTGGTTCATACTCTCTACTAGGGAGACAAGGACAGCCGCCTCAACATTTATGCCCGTCCCACACTACCATAGATATGGAGTTCACCACCTTCACGGCCTACTTGAGGTTCGCCAATGATGCCCCATCACCCTCCTTGGCATCACCCGCAAAATCCTTGCCGAAGCAATCAGCCGTCAAGTTCAATCCCCCTTCCGTGATCTATTCATGGCATGCAAACATGTTTTTATCTGAGTTGGAGCATCCTAGATAACATCTTCACCTTTTGGGAGGCAACAACAGTGGCTCAGCTCCAATAGGAGTATGTAACACTCTCCTTCCAAACTTCGAGAAGACTATGACAGAAATGAATGGACCTTGGAGGCCACCACGCAGTGGGTGGGTTTTTGACGTCCTCAATTTGGGAGGGTGAATGCCCAAAGCCAAGTACTCATTCAGAAGACGAGGGGTGAGTGCTTCCCCATCTCCCGCTCAGTGCATCAGGACTGCCCACTAACACCCTTCCCTTTCCTCTTTGTCACAAAGGCCATGAACCTCCCTATCAATAACCTAGAGGAGCTCTTAGATGTAAAGTTTGTGGACGCTACCACCGGTTACCTTTCCGGTATGGAAGGGAATCTCAGCTTTGCCTCGGCAATTGAGGAGTCGAGGCGAATATCAGCTAGAGCAAGTTGTATGGCATTTGGGTGAGACCTTTCTCCACCTTGTCTTGGTAGCTAGTTGACACTTGACCACGAATCCCAAAGGCACCACAACGCATGCTAGGTGGGCATCAACATCACCCTAGAGCAGTAGATAATAGCTCCCCCGGTTCTCCCTGCCACCAAGTGGTACATCACTTCTTTTTGGACCTAGGAGAGTTTGAGTTCCTTACAAGCAACCACACACACACGAGAGAGCAAGACACGAGAGATGGATGGCTGATTTTTTTTCTATATTCTTCTCTCAATCTAGTATATCATAAAGATAAGAGTACATACTATAAGGGAAAGTACTCTCCTACTAAAACATACAAGGTCGGTCCATAGTGTGAACCCGACTATATGAGCCGACACTATAACTATGCCATACTCTAGTAATCCACATGTGGTTGTCACACAACCTGTCATCCATCAGTGGCATATCAACCATAATCTCACCAACTGTGCCAATGGCATAAGCGCAGAAGCTATCACTCTCGAGTATCCCAACGTGGACATAGCCACCATAAATTGTGCAATCACAAATTGTGATACTCCAAAGTTTGACTTGCCCATAAACAAACTTATCCATAGCTTGTTCTTCTGGGTGGTTGTTTGCACATCCTCTTGACGCTTGTCTGCTCTTGTAACACACGGAAGCTCTCAGGGTCTTCTTTCAGCCCTAAACACTCCTGGAAACATGCTGATGCAAAACGCAGATATGAAGAGAGAGTAGAGAGAGAGAGAGATATGCTGGAAATTCAGTATATTAATATGGTACAAAAAGGTACTCCTAATCTACAGCCCTTGGCTGCCCTCTTGGAAAAGGTGAACATCACCAAAATCTATCCCTAACTGGGACCCCTAAGGACCCAACTCCTAGAGAGTTGAATGATCTACTTAATGAGCATCCTTGGCCTTTTATAGCCTCTTGGACTACTTGGAGTGCTGGGGCTGACCAGCAGTCGGCCAGCCCACTGGCCAAAATAATCATAAAATCTATAAACGCATCTGCGCCTGCAGCCGCCTCAGTTGACAGCTCCTAGAGTCTTATCTGTTTCAACCGACAGTTCTGCCATGCAGCCGACAGGGCCAAGTCCATTCTCCAATCCAACACTCCACCTTGTGCTCCAAGTCCTAGCTCTATCTGGTTCGTACTCTTTATCTGGCTGCCTCTTCTGGACCAGCACCTGAGAAATGTCCATGGCATCTTTCATGCACATGACATCCCCCTCTGCTACACTTGAAGACGGGATTCCAACCTGTTCTTGGATGACTGTCATCATCCCAATCTTTTCCTGAAGTCCCTCTGTCATTCATCCATCCCTGGCAACCCTTTTCTCTAAATGCCCAGCCTGGTCTCCAAAACCACTGTCTCAGAATAAGATCCATCTCTTCCATCTAGTCCACAATCCATTCCTGCCCTGACTCTGAACACTGTTTTGGTCTTCATTCCTGAGAAATGAGTCTGGCACTCTCACATCACCCCTTGGAGGATAAACCTCCCTTGGGACCGTTGCTCGAGAACCTATCTGGCTCGCAGGACTGCCATTCCCTCTGGCTTTGTGGAACACCACCAACAAACCTCCTGGGACTCCTGGGAGCTCTTCCCGATTCTGTGTTCCTTGCCTTGGGCTTCGTATCCGTGTACTTTCCTATACCTTGGACCTGTACACCATCATATGGGACTGAATCAGTGTTTAGCTTTGCTGAGCTTGATGCTCTGATACCAATGTAACACGCGGAAGCTCTAGGGGTCTTCTTTCAGCCCTAAACACTCCTGGAAACAATCTGATGCAAAACGCAAACATGAAGAGAGAGCAGAGAGAGAGAGAGATCCTAGAAATTCAGTATATTTATATAGTACAAAAAGGCACTCCTAATCTACAGCCCTTGGCTGCCCTCTTGGAAAAGGTGAACATCACCAAAATATGTCCCTATCTGGGACCCTAAGGATCCACTCCATAAAGGAGTGAATGAATCTACACAATGAGCCCCTTGGCCTTTCATACCCTCTTGGATTTCTTGGAGTGCTGGCCGACCAGCAGTCGGCCAACCTACTGGACAAAAATAATCATAAAATCTATAAACATAGATATGCATGCAGCCACCTCAGCCGACAGCTCCTGGAGTCTTATCTGGTTCAGCCAACAGCTCTGCCATGCAGCCGACAGTGCATCCTTGTCGTTCTCCAGTCCAAATACTACACCTTGTGCTCCAAGTCCTAGCTCTATCTGGTTCATACTTTTTATTTGGCTGCCTCTTCTGGATCAGCACCTGAGAATGTCCATGGCATCTTTCATGCACATGACAGCTCTAGACCAGAAAATGAGCTGGCCATGCTTGACTACACTAGTAGTCAATGTTTGCCCCAAGAGTATGTCACATGCACTCTGCACTGTAGTGCATGGTGACAAGCTAGCTCATCATCATCAGTGCAACATTGTACAATATTAGTTCCTTTTAGGATGATATTTGTCGTACGCCGTGACCCCATTGTAATCCTCAGTCCAGGATAAGTCAGGCACGAGCTACGTAGGTCATTCTCAGCATTAGACAATCAGTCAGTTAGTCCAAGTCCCTTAACCCACTTGAAGAGACGCATGCATGCATATAGAGTCAGTAGAAACCTTAGGGTTTGCATTAGAAAGCATTCTGCATATTGCATATCATTCATCCATTGCATCTAGACCATTGCAGAACCCCTCAGATATCATCTAGTATTTATTAGAATATTTATTAGGATTTATCTAGTATTTTTCCCACAATTTCCAGCATTTATACACCATTTATCAGTCGTGTAGCATTTATTATGCAGTCGGCCAGCATCTAGTGCCAACTGACCAGCATCAGGGTAGTATAAATAGGAGTGCTTTTCTCATTCATTCATTCATCTCATATCTCAGCAATCAGCCTCAAGCGCTTCAACGTTCAGTCTTCAGCCCATAGATCACTTCAGCCACCTGCGTTTTGGAGAAGCGTGTCATCCTACAGCCCTAGGAGCATCAACGCATGTGCATCCAGCCCTCCATCAACAAAACGCAGCAGTCTAAAGCATTCAGCCATCAGTAAACCTTGCGTTTTTTGCATACAAACAGTTTTCAACATTCATCTCTTCATCGTTTTGTTACTACAGCCACTTGGTGAAAGTAAAACTCAACATTCATATTCATTTACAGCATTCATACACAGCCTAGAACAATCCCCAACAGCCCCTATCTCAGCCTCAGATTTGCAGCCTTACTTCATTCCATTGGGAAGAGTGTATAGGCTCGAGATTGGACATCATTGGTGTTTCTACAGCCGTGTACAGTTCAGCCCAACTCTTGGCCTTCAAAGATCTTGCGTTTGGCTTATCGTCAATCACACCGTCAGTCTCTTCAAAGTAATAAAGCAAATACTATTCTGGTAACGGGATAGGGGGCCCTTCAGTGGGTAATTCGGGACCCCATACAGTGTACAGTTTCCATCTCTCTCTCTCTCTCAAATCTCTTAAAGTTTGAAGTCTTAAAGTGGATTGCTAAACTCGCAAAACTCAAGATACAGAAGACGGTGTGAGCATTTGTGTGACAGGATCCTCAATTACGAATACTTCCGCTGCATGTTACATTGGTATCAAATTCAGCTTGTCCACACACGGTATCCTAGCGTGAGGCATCCTTGGATGGTCAGATTGCGTTCCGGCACGACCACGGACTTTAGCATCATGTCTACAGAGGAGAGTACCCATCAGCCGGAAGAAGTCTCCCCCAAAGGAGACCTTACTCTTCCGACTACCGCAGACACCATAGCTCTACTTAGAGCTCAAAACCAGCTTCTCATGGAGCGTCTCCAACACTTGGAGGCAACAACAGCACATCCTCCTCCGCCTCCAACAGCCCCCGACTACATCTCCCTCTTCTTTCAGATGGAACAACAAAGAAGACAAGACGAGGCCATATGGAGAGAAGAAAAAGCAAAAGCAGAAGCACGAAAACAACAAGAAAAAGCAGATAGACGGGACTATGAGAAAGCCCACGCAAGATCGAAGAAGACCGGCATCAGGCTGAACTCGCCGCTCGGGAACACCAACGAGAGCTCGATCGAGAATGTATGTTTAATCAAGCACCAACGGGAAAAGAAGGCTATGCATCTTAGATACCAGCACCTCTCTTCAGCTTCCCTAGCCTCAGGTGCCACCAGCCAGCAGTCCGCACCATCAACTACCTTCATTCGAAGTCAACCAAATTTTAGTAAGTATGATGGTAAGTGTGATCATTTAGCAATTAATCAGTTTATTCATCAATTTACTGCTCATTTTCCATTAGCTAGGATCACAGATCCTCAGGATAGAGTCCCCGTAGCGGCTCCCCACGAGGCAGTCACTTGGTGGCAACATTGGTCTAATCTTCATACAGACCAGACCACAAGTATCACAGTTTTTAGCTGGGATACATTTGTTCATGACCTGAAGACCAGATTTCTCCCGCCCCAGTATATGACCGGTCTGGCAAATGAGTTCTATGGACTCAGACAGAACGAGTCTCCAATGCTTCAGTTTTCCGAAAAAGTTATCACTTTAGCACAATAGTTCGGGCTATCTGAGCAGGCCAAGATGGATCAATTCATTCATGGATTGGATTCCAACATCCGGTTCACAATTCGCAACTTTGAACCCAGTAAATATGACCAGGCTTTGACTCTTGCTCAAAATGAAGAAATGAAGATGAATGGAGACAAGCCCAAACAGTCATCACAGTCCACTACCAAACCCCAACAGCAGCAATCTACTACGCAGCCAAGGAAAGGTAATGCATCTTCTAAAGATGCTAAGAAGGACGACAGCAATAGCTCTAGTTCAGGGAGTAAGAAGAATAAAGAATCCAAGCCTAAGAAAACCCCTCAGGAAAAGGCTAAAGCAGGCATCACTGGAGGTTATCTTCCTCCAGAGGAGCAAAGGAAATACCAGTCAAAAAACAAATGCTTTTTCTGTCATACCATAGGGCATGGTAGGAAGGATTGCCACAAATGGTAAGCGGAGCAAGCCTCCAAAGCACCTTCTGCCACAATTGCCACAGCATCTCCAGCTCCTCCAACCCCGCCTACTACCACCAATGCAGTTCAGCTTTTACTTCTATGCATCCTATGCCATCCGTGGTATTTGATCCTAAGCAGGAGGGTGAGAACGACGTTGCACAGAAAAGCCTCATCCGAGCTTATGGCTCTGCCAAGGGCCGACAGTTTGTAGTCCTATTCAACATGGGCAGTTCTGAAGACGCCATCTCTCCCCAGTTGGCTAACAAGATGAGCTGCACATTAGTACCCTATCATCTGGATGTGGACGGATTCACACCTGGTCTCCACACCCACATTCCTCAGAAGGCACAGCAATTTGCCTTTGAAGTTCAGAAGGCCTCATTCCAACGAGATTTCATTGTCTCACCTCTTTTGGGGTGTGACATGATCTTAGGAATCCAATGGTTTCGCCAATATGAGCCTATTCCCGATTGGGGACAGGACACTTTTACTATCTGTAAAGGTTTTCCTGTGCCCGTCATGATTCGTGGAGATAGAAGCATTTTCGGCATCCCATTGATTTTGCACCTTCAGGCCCAACGAGCTATCCGCAAACAAGGGAGCAGAAGGAGCACTACTTTATGTTCGTGCTTAAACAGCCTCTACCTCATCGGTAGCATCCATCTCATCTTCAATCCCACAGTTAGCAGACCTCCTTTCCAACATCGGGACATTATGCTTAGGGACGATCTTCTGCCCAGTCTCCCTCCATCCCGTCCTAAGGACCATCATATTGATTTGGTCCCTGGATCATAACCTCCTAGCAAGTTTCCCTATCGTCTTTCCAAGACTTTATAGGGCGAGCTAGAAAGACAGTTATCTGAGCTCCTCCGAGCCGGATTCGTTCGGCCTTCTTCCTCGCCATTTGCTGCACCTATCCTATTTGTCCAAAAGAAGGACAAGTCTGCACGCCTTTGTGTAGACTACAGGGCATTAAATAAACTCACCATTAAGAATAAGTTTCCTATGCAAGGGATTGAGTACATTTTGGAGCGTTTAGACGGTGCAAAATTTTGCACTAAGATCGACCTAAAGAGTGGTTACCCTAAGGTCCGCATTTTCGAAGCTGACATTCCAAAAACAACTTTCCGGACAGAGTGTGGTCACTACGAGTTCGTAGTCATGCCTTTTGGGCTTAGAAATGCACTCGCAACCTTCAATAAAATGATGCCCAGGATTTTCGCAGTCCTCAGTGGTAAGTGTATCTTCATCTTTCTTGATGACATACTTGTATTCTCAGCCATTGTGGAGCAGCATGAGAAAGATGTGGAGAAAGTCTTGCAACTTTTGCGAGATAATGGACTCTACATAAACACCAAAAAGTCTATCTTCGGTATTAAGGAAGTTCAATACTTGGGCTATATCATCGGTTCCGATGGAATTAGATTGGATCCATCAAAGATTCCGGAAATCTTCGATTGGGACATCCCTCAAACCGCCCAAGAAATCCGTTCTTTTGTAGGTCTTTGTCAAGCCTACAGCACCCATGTTCATCAGTTTTCCAACCTTGCAGCACCTCTCACCGACTTGCTCAAGAGGGTGAAGACTCGTAAACAAAAAGTCTCAGTCCCAGGCAAGGCACTTGATGCATTCCGTGCACTCCAGAAAGCTGCCTCAGAAGAGCCTGTATTGAAGTTAGCATCTTGGGATGAACCTTTCAAGGTCATTACCGATGCAAGCAATGTAGCCATAGGTGCAGTTCTCCAACAAGACAATAGACCCGTGGCATACTACAATAGAAAGTTGGATGTCGCCGAAAAGAATTATTCGGTTTATGACAAAGAGCTTTTGGGTGTGATCACAGCGCTCAAACATTGAAAGCCTTTTCTTTATGGACAGGTCTTCACAGTAAAAACAGACCACCAAGCACTTAAGTGGCTTTAAACCATGCCAAGTGCCCAGTGGAAATGCAAGATCTCTGAAGACCAAGAGTCGGGCTGAACTGTACACGGCTGTAGAAACACCAATGATGTCCAATCTTGAGCCTATGCACTCTTCCCAATGGAATGAAGGAAGGCTGCAAATCTGAGGCTGAGATAGGGGCTATTTGGGACTGTTCTAGGTTATGTATGAATGTTGTAAATGAATATGAATGCTGAGTTTTCCTTTCACCAAGTGGCTGTAGCAAAACGATGAAGAGATGAATGTTGAAAACTGTTTCTATGCAGAAAACGCAAGGTTTACTAATGGCTGAATGTTGTAGATTGCTGCATTTTGTTGATGGAGGGCTGGATGCACATGCGTTGATGCTCCTAGGGTTGTAGGATGACACGCTTCTCCAGAACACAGGTGGCTGAAGTGATCTATGGGCTGAAGATTGAAACGCTGAAACACTTGAGGTTGATTGCTGAGATATGAGATGAATGAATGAATGAGCAAAGCACTCCTATTTATACTACCTTGATGCTGGTCAGTTGGCACTAGATGCTAGCCGACTGCATAATAAATGCTACACGATTGATAAATGGCGTATAAATGCTGAAAATTGTGGAAAAAATACCAGATAAATTATAATAAATATTCTAATAAATACTAGATGATATCTGAGGGGTTCTGCAATGGATGAATGATATGCAATATGCAGAGTGCTTTCTAATGCAAACCCTAAGGTTTCTACTGACTCTATATGCATGAATGCGTTTCTTCAAGTGGGTTAAGGGACTTTGACTGACTGACTGACTATCTAAGGCTGAGAATGACCTACGTAGCTCGTGCCTGGCTTATCCTGGAGGACTGAGGATTACAATGGGGTCACGGCGTACGATAAATATCATCCTAAAAGAAACTAATATTGTACAATGTTGCACTGATGATGATGAGCCAGCTTGTCACCATGCACTACAGTGCAGAGTGCATGTGACATTCCCTCCTGCTTAGCTTTGTGGCACGTTCATGGCTTCCAAGTAGTCCGCTAATACTTGGGGGTACTCTTGAAAGAACTCCTCATCTAGCCATAAGACTTTGTGGGTACCTCGATCACGGAACTTTGTATAGAACTGACGTATCCGTCGATTGGAACCATGCTCCCAACGATGAAGAAAGATCTGCTCAGGCTCCATGACTTCGGCTTCGTCTACCACGTTTGGCTGCTATTCATCTGAAACATCAAACACTTCTGGTCCAACATACGGTTTTAGCCAAGAAACATGAAAAACATCATGTATCGTCCAATTGTTAGGCAATTTCAACTTCATGGAGACATCACTTAACTTTTTAACTATTGGGAAAGGTCCAAAACTACGGAATGAAAGCTTGGGACAACGTTTGCTCACTTGTTTCAATCTTTGTTTCATGATATGCAGATAGACCCAATCCCCTTCCTTGAAGTGGACATCTCGTCTTGACTTATTTGCCTGTCTGCTATAGGCTTCCCGTGCTTTGGTCAAGCGGTCTTTGACAGACTCGATGATTTCAGAAAATGCTTCCGTGGTTTTATTAGCCTCTAGAGATGGAGACACCAATCTCGTCAAAAGAGAAGAGAAATGGCGACCAAAGGCTGCTTCATATGAAGTCCGTCCGACATTAGATGAATGAGTATCGTAGCTTGGACCAATGTAAGATAATGTTCCCATTTGGACTGCTGGTTATGACAATATGACTTGAGAACATCAAAGGCCAACTGGTTATAAATTTATGTCTGACCGTCTGTCTGTGGATGAAATGTACTAGATAATTGTAACTCAGTTTCAAAGTTTTCGAATAATGCCCTCCAGAAATGCGAGGTAAACTTGGAATCTCGATTTGAGGTGATGGTGCTAGGCAAACCACGAATTGGGTACCAATGTTTGAGAAAAAGACGGGCTACGCCCTCAGCTGTGGCCGTATGCTTGCATGGGATGAGCATGCAGAATTTACTGAAGCGATCCACAATGGTGAAACATTGAGTGTTACAGGATCCCGTGGATGTTGGTAGAGGCCCTACAAAGTCCATAGATATATCGATGAAAGGTCCACCGGGGATAGGTAAAGGTTGAAGTAACCCAGCCTTCTTTGTATGTGGAACCTTTACTTTTGACAAATCTTACAGGCTTGAACATGTGAATATACATCACGCCTCATTTTTGGCCAATAAAAGGACCGTTCTAATTTCTCGAGGGTACTGTTGATGCCTCTATGTCCTCCAACTAAGGAGTCATGGGCATCATGGAGAAGCCCCCTCAAGAGTAATCCCTTTCCTTTCTTGCATCAACATGTCTGAAGATGCCTGTAGTTCATATATTGGAAGGAAAAGGAGAAGAAAGAAATGGAGAGGAGGGAAAAAGGGAGGAGAGAGAAATTACTTAATAGCACAGGTGAAATATGTGCAAATCGTGAGCTGCAGGGTAGATACATGTATGCATGTTTGTTGACAATCTTGATCAAGTTGCAACCTGATAGCAATCTTGCGTGATTCGAGATGTGCAAAACTTGGAATGCAAAGGGTTATTAAGGAATGTTATTGGGCCTCCAAGATGCAAATATCTCTGTAAAATTTAAGGCCCTGGAGATGTTCATTGTTTTGTTGAGTTTTTGGCTGGTTCTGCACTCCAATTGTCTGATGTTTTCTGCTCACAAAAGGCTGAGGGCTCAGACAGGGCATTCCCCTTTTTACTGGTAACCCATCGCTTGGGCAACAATAAGGGACCAAAATGATGGGGTTTTTCCTTCTTTGGGCACCCCAAAGCCCCTTTCACATGCCCGGCCATTGGCCAACCCTTGGGTGCCTGGCCAGTGCTAGTGTGCTGCCTATGGGTTGCAGATGAACCCTAAAACATGTCCCAAACCTGCAGGCACACGGGTCCCAGACTATCACTCTCAATGGGCCTGTGCCTCCGGACACCGAAATAGCCCATCACAGGCCTTAGCACATTCCTACCTCTTTGTTCACTCAATGACCTTGCCCTTTTCACACACTTGCCCCAGCAGACATAACAGGTGCAATTGAGGGATGATGCATGTGATATTCCTCCCTTTCATAGGGCTCATGTTAGGGCCCTTCCGTTTAGCCTGTTTAGCCCTAGCACATAGTCATGTCCAGGAGTGATGCATGTGACATTCAAAGGTCTTGTCATGTCGAGAGTTACTAAGTAAAATAAGTACATGCATAGTGTTGAGGATGCCTTTTGCCTGACTGAATTGATAGGTATACCACTGGACAGAACTAGAGGTATGATGTAATAAGGAGATCAGGGGTTGAGCTCAAGCGATAGCGGAGGATTCTTTGTATAAAAGAGATGGTCAAAATACCATCTGTAAACTTCAGCCGCGCGAGGTCTCAGCTGTGTTCTAAATATATATATTCAAGAACCCATACGAATTCTTGGAAAATTGCAAGGTGGTGCATGTTGTCCAACTGACTTTATAGAAACATCAACTGTTTCACCTTCTCCAATCAGCTTGCTAGAAGTGTCACCTGTTGCAACATTGCAATGGTCATGAACGGCTGCCGGTGACAGCTTATTCCCTTCAACAGAAAAAGCTGCTGCACAGGATGGGGTTCAACAGCATTCTGTTTCATGGCTCACCACTGGCTAGCATGGACGGCTGTACCCTGCTTCTTACGCAATGCACTTACATCTATCATGCAGTGGGGCGTCTTATGGGGGGGCGTACTATTCTGGTCTTGAAAATGGCAAGTCGAGTGAGCTCATATACTTGGGCACACTGTTGAAAGGAGATAGTGTTGTCCTTGAAACTTAGATACGAGAGGTTAAACGCCGAGCTAAGGTGACACGATAGGTGGATCTACTTGCAGCACATTTTTCCAACAGGTTGACACACATTTACTGCAGGTTGCAGCTTCACAAACGCAACGGAGTGGCGAGGCAGATCTGATGGAATGGCACGTTGCTGTTTTGAGGAATGATGCCGGAGGGTCTGGGGCGAAGGTGTCGGAGCTGCTTTACGACGGCGAAGGGAGGCGGACGCATGGCTGGAGAGCTAGCCGGTGAATCGAAACCCCTGCAAGCCTGGCGGAATGCTGAACGGGAAATGCAAAGAAATGCAACGGGACGGCAGCACCGTCCATGATCTACGTTGACCGAAGCTCGAGATCCGTTTAGAGATAGGAAGGGTGTTCGATGGAACGTACCAGGAGACGGATTTACGGCTGTTGTGGCTACGACGGAGCAACAATATCGTATTTACACAAGCCAGCGGAGGTGGGCCGCCCGCGTAGGTGGCTGGCCCGGCGATACAGAGCTTCGCTGCTGTCAATACTAAGTAAACATGAAGGCGAGCTTGCAAAGAGACAACAAGGGGGGAGAAATGGCCGTACCGTGCTGTTGATGTGTGTGACGTAGGGTGGACGGTGCCGCCGCCGCCGCCGCCACCGCAGTCAAGGCTTGTTCGTGGTGAGGCTGTCGGAGGTGGAGCTCTCCGGGTGACGTGAAAATGGAGCAGAGCTGCGGATACGGTGTCGTTGTCGCAGCGTGTCGTTGTCGTAGCTTCTGTGGTGAGATAAAAAGGGGGGAGACGAAGGGCAGCAGGGGTGATGGGGATCTTCGATTACACCTCGTGTATCCGGCGGCGATGAGAGAGAAGAGAGAGGAGGAAAGAGAAGAGGGAGGGAAGAGAGGGTGTCTGAAGGAGGCCAGCACGTAAAGAAGAAGGGGTCTGGGCGGCGCAACAGGGAGGGCGTGTTGTTGGTGGTGTGTGTGTGAGCGCGTGTATATATATATATATACGATGAAAACGTGACGACCCTGCTGTGGGTGACCGGGCAGCGGCAACTATGGTGCCAAAAGAAGATGGGGAGAAAGGGGCGCGCACAGAGCAAGAAAAGAAGAAGATGCAACACAGGGGTGGGAGTCAGTAGAATTTTACTTACTCGTAGACTCGTAGTAGGGCTGGCTCCTTTCTCTCTCTCTCTCTCTCTCTCTCTCTCTCTCACCTGCTGCGCAATCCCGCTCCTCGATGACTCCCAAAAATGCTTTTGTCCGCCCGTCTTGCCGGCCACATATACAAAGTCACGAGCCATAGTGCCGGCTACACACGGCGTCGACGTCCGGGAGCTATTCCAGGCAGGCTTGAAATTTGAAGGCTTCACTCTGGTATGTCGGATTCAAAAGAAACTCCAAGCAAAAATTTGGTTGACAAGAGACCAAGGACATGGTTTCTGAATTTAATCTAATTAATCTTCATACATAACTATATATAACAAATCTAATAAACTATACATAATACAAAATATTATAGATAAGATATAAAATGCTAATTGTTGTCGAAAGCTTAAATATGAATTTTGAAAGAGACAGGTGACAGCACTTTAAGTTTAGGTTACATTGCTGTTGTTGAAAGCTTAAATATGAATTTCGAAGGAGAAAAGTGATGGCAATTTAGGTTTAGGTTACACTTATGACAAGATTCTCTCTTGATAGCGTTTATTGGCATCCTTTAATAAGTTAATGTTTTAATCATTAACCTCTCCTCTAACATTCATTTGAGAGCAAATTATTTAATAGGCAAAGGACGTTAGCTTCCTCAAAGTGCTTTCCCTCCATGCTCCAAATTCCAACGCAAGTTTCCCTCTAGTCTCGACTCTCTACTATCCAGAGTCCAAGCTCCCTCATCGTATCCTGTAGGCTGCATGATGCATCTCTTTGAGTCTCTACGACTCTACAGTCCAATGCTCCAAGCTCCAACTTCAAGCTAAAAGAGTGTGGAGGAAACTACCATCACAATTCATTGTTCATAGTCGTCCAACTTCAAGCTGAAAGAGTGTGGAGGAAACTACCATCACAATTCATTGTTCATAGTCGTCCAATTCAAGCTGAAAGAGTGTGGAGGAAACTACCATCACAATTCATCCATTTGTTTGACCGACGTAGGCATTCACTCCAACCTCCAACCTCCATCTCCAGCTCAAGTTCCATTATCCATAGTCCAAGGACCAAGACTCAAGTTTCCACAACTCCAGTCCCCGAGGTCCTAACTCCAACAGTCTGATCGTTTTTCACACATCTATTGACCTCCAAGCTCCGTCCGCCACATCGACCTCCCTCCCATGTCCAGCTCTGTCTCAACACTACCTAACTTTAACCTAATCTTTGGCATCTGCTCAGTGCTCTTTCATGCCTTGTTGCGTTACAACCTACACACCCCTCAAATCATTGCTAGTCAACGGTTTACAAGTTGCATGTCCACCTTATAGACCTCCAGGTACATGTTTTTTTTACTTTTTTCCACTTATGTTTCTAAGCTCTTAAATTAAAGATTGAATTGTTTTATTTTTTAGAGTTTTTAATTATTATGTTGTGACTATTATATCGTAATAGAGTTAAGTCATGTTGTATTCTTTTCTTTTCTTTTTAAATTTGGCGACTACTAGAAGGGAGCAACATACTCCGTGAGGACCCCTCATATCCTCTACAAAGTGAGGGCAAGGTAACAATCGAGTGTCTAGCTGAGGATCGAACCTGGTACCTCCAAGTTACAAGCCACCCCCTTTAACCACTAGAACAAGCGTCATGTTGTATTCTTATTAATGATTACAATTTATAATTTTATTGTAGTTAAAGATTACAGTAGATGAGTTGAGTTAATGTTAGTGAAAAAAAAAGATTTAAGCTTGTTTATTGCTCAAGAATTAATTTATACTATTAATATTATACTGCACTAATGGTGACTATTTTATACTAATAATATTATATTACACTAATGGTGGTGAGTATTGTAATAGTTTTTTTAAATTTAGAGGTATATATTTGGGCCTTGAGCCACACTTTTGGAGTCAAGAAGTTTGAGCAAGATTTTTGTCACGTTAGTGACATAGTTCTTTTTTGTTTCTAATGTTATTCTTTATAAAAAATAATTTAGGTATTTTAACTTGCATCATATTATTACTTTGTTAAATACCATTACTATTTGTGGTTATGTATAAATTTTTAAATTTTATATAGAAAATATAACCAAGAATTGATCATCTATGAATGAAATCATTAAATATTATTATTTTTGCTATATGAATATATTCATGGAGGAGGCTAGAAGCGGTTCCAACATTGGTCGACCAAAGAAGGATTAAAAAAACAAAAAACTCTTTTAGTTGCTTTTGGCATGTCTCATTCCCAACATGAACGTAATGAACTTGCATGGCTCATTCCCAACATTGGTCGACAAAAGGAAGGATTAAAAAAACCCAAAAAAAAACACTTTTAGCTATTTTTGGCATGTCTCATTCCCAACATGAATGTAAGTAACTTGCATCATGATAATCCATTTGGAAAAATGGGTGATACAAGTATTATTGTGAGTTTAAAATGGATAATCCATTTGGAAAAATGGGTGATACAAGTATTATTGTGAGTTTAAAATGGATAATCCTTTTGGAAAAATGGGTGATACAACATTGCAAAAGCATGCTCTTGAAAAGTATACAGATTCTGATTTACATCGTAAAGACACCCAAATGTGGAAGATGAGATAAAAACAAGTCATATTACAAATCCAAAAGTATGTGGAGCTTATGCTTGACGCAAGTGATGTTTTTTGTTGCTATACAAGATATGTCCCTAGAGTCATATAAACCTCAATGTGACTTTCTTAGATTTGTGGGATCTCCACATATGATGAGTATTCCACTTACACAAATCGCACTTCCATAATGGAATTTTTAAAAGCTACGAAGGATGTATATTAGACACATCTTGTAAAAGTCATATTCAAAAGAGTCCATTTTTCTTTATGCTCATTGATGATAGTATAGATAATACATTTGAGCAACACTTGATAGTGTACATGACATATTTGAGTGATGAGAATCGAGAACCAAGTGTATGTAAGTTTATCACTCTTTTATGTCTCTCAAAGATAAGAATAGGACAAAACATTTTGAGGCCTTCATGGGATTAATTGAGAAAATGAAACTTCCTTTAGAAAAATCATTGTTGATGGAGCGTCTTGCATGATTGGAGGGACATCTGGTGTGTTGCTACTTGATTACGTAGAGAAGTACAATCTTTGGTGAGTGTTCATTGTGATGTGTATAGAGAGGCATTGGTTATTGGAGATGCATGTGGAAAGTTTCCAAAGTTTATCCAAGTTGATAAGTTTGCAAACAAAATCTATAGCTAGGTTAGGGCTTCTACTAAAAGGCATGAAGCACTTTCCACCTTGATGAAAACATTTGCTCTTCACCGCCTAGAAGTTCCAAGAATTCGTGAATTTTGTTAGCTATATGTGACGGAGAGATTGGTGAGAGTCATGCCTGCATTGCAATTGGATTTCCAAACGAATAACAATGAGCTATATAAAATGGCAACCACATACGAAATGCATTTCTTGCTCCATTTTCTTGCTGATATTCTTGTTGAGAGATGAACGATCTTAATATGTATTTCCATAAAGAACATGTGGATATTAGTCAAATTGAATGAAGTTAGATGTGAAGATATAAAGTCTACATACACGATACTTAAAAGAACCATTTGGTCTCAGCTTAAAATCATACTTTCTCAAGAAATCACTAAACTTATTGGAGAAATATTCTACCCCGCCATCTGATCTTAGGCATTTGATCTGCATACTTTTTCTTTCTCGACCAAGGCTTTAAATCTCTGAAAGTGAGAAAACACCTCACTTTTCTCCTTCATGAAGTAAACCCACACTTTCCTAGTGTGATCACATCAGTGAATGTAATGATCACATCAATGTAACACTTTCTTAGTGCGATCACATCAGTGAATGTAACACTTTCCTAGTGTGATCACTTTTCTCCTTCATGAAGTAAACCCACACTTTCCTCAGTGTGATCACTTTTCTCTTTCATGAAGTAAACCCACACTTTCCTAGCGTGATCATATCAATGAATGTAACACTTTCCTAGTGTGATCACATCAGTGAACGTAACATAGTACCCACATTTTCCTAGTGTGATCACATCAGTGAATGTAACATATAGTACCCATAACCTGAAAGTAAGCAAACACCTCACTGTTCTCCTTCATGAAGTAAACCCACACTTTCCTAGTGTGATCACATCAGTGAATGTAACATAGTACTTACAACCTGAAAGTGGGCAAACATCTCATTTTTCTCCTTCATGAAGTAAACCCACACTTTCCTAGTGTGATCACATCAGTGAATGTAACATAGTATCTACAACTTGTAATTGTTACAGTCTTAGTTCCCATACAGCGGGAAAGCATGTTTAGGGTACTTGCCAAGATGGCATGCTTCGCATACTTTTTGTATAATATTTTGGGCCTGTATAGATTTCAGTCGTTGTATATTCACATGACCAATGCACTGGTGCCATATGTCAATATCTGCAATTATACATGTTCCATGTGTAAACATGCTTGCTTTCACCTTAGGCATGTTAACATCCAAACATTCTGTCATTTTTTTAAAACCCTTTTGTAGTGAATGATTTGGAATTACTTGGAATAGTATGTGCATTAAAGTTGTGGAGACACTATCTTCTTTGTCAGAGGTTCTCTCCCAAGTATCAACTTTTCACAAATATGGTATGGCTAACTTTAAGCCCATTTATGTAGATCAAAATGACAAGCTGAGCTCAAATGCAGGTGAGATTTTGGAGAATGCCACTATATAGAAGAAGATAGTGGGCAACTCGATCTACATGATGTGAAAATTCCTCGAAAGCCACATTTGGATAGTGTGAGGCGCACACTATGCTACGTGAGGTCTTCTATGAGGCTGGTATATAGTTGTAGGTGTATGGATACACTGATGCAGATTGGATTGCTAGCATCTTGAACAGAAGATCTACTAGCGGGTTTATGTTTTCCTTTGGGAATGATGTTGTTACATGGACCAACAAGAATTAGCCGATAGTTGCCTTGTTGAGTAGGCAAAGTACAAGGGTATTATGATAGCAACATGTGAGGGAGCTTTGTTATGTAAGCTATTTGGAGATTTGGGGTTACATGTGGACATGCAAGTTATCATCTATTAACAACAACCTTAGTAGCATACAGTTGGTGAGGAATCCAGTGTTTCATATGTGACCAAACACATAAAAGTCCATTATTACTTCATTAGAGAGAAGGTCTTGGTAGGAGATGTTGATCTCCTGTACATCAGCACAAAGGAGCAGGTAACTGACATTTTCACCAAGGCCTTAGAAGCAAAGAAGCTTCACAGATTCCGCACTATGCTTGGAGTCTTAGAGATGGAGTTGAGCTTGAGGGGGAGTGTTGAGTTGTCAAGCTTAGCACGACCTGACACTCATGATGTTCTTGGGTAATTGTTCCACCTTTATTCGATTGGCATGTTTGGTAGGTTGACATGACGGATTCTCATCGCCGGTGATTCTATAGCTGGACTACCTAGTCCAACAGAGTTATAGCTTACTTATCTTGCCAGCTCATCTACTAAGTGTGTTCACATTATGGACCGCTTGTACATAGTACTCTAGTACTTATGTTGGTTTTCACTTATCTTTTTTAGACCTCTTTTGAGAGTAACAAGTAGAAAAAGATTTCATCCTTCCATCTTTGTGTGTGTCTTATCCATTGTTTTGAGAGTGTGCGTGTGCTTGCAAGAGCCCAAGCTCTCTCTCTTGCCCCAATCTTTTCATTCAATACACCTAAAACTAATGATCCTAGGGTTGCCTCCCTAATATGGTAACAAAAACTTGGAAGAAATACACAATTTGCAAATTCAGTACTGATGACTCCAACTTACACCTAAAATTGATGACTCTAACAAAAACTTGGAAGAGATACACAATTTGCAAATTCAATACACCTAAAACTGATAACTTTAACTTACACCCCATAAACATGATCTCAACTAGAGACAGGTGGAATGCGAGTAAGCACATCATCCATGATATTGAACCTAAAGCTTCATTCCCATAATTACTTCTCCACAAATGAGTACCAAAATGTTTGCTTGCTTGCATTAGAGTTTCCTTTGTCCTTTGCTATACATTTGTTCAATTTCCTTAAGAAGAAGTGTAACTACTCTAGTTTGTTGCCCCTTACTTGAACTACTTGGCTGAGTGAGGAGTAGCTCAATGTGGCAAGGAGAAGACATCTAAGGGTCGGTACACCTTTGTGTTGTTGAATACCTCTTACGACCTCTTAAGAATCGTTACGGCCTTTGGCATGCTCTTGGGTTCCCTCACTAGATCTATGATTGGCTCTGGGATAGAATCTAGGATATATTGAGGTGAGGTTAGTGGTTCGTACTCAACCACTTGCTCGAGCTTTCTAACAAGTTCTTGAGCTTGTTTCATTTGTTCTTTCTCCAACATAGGGTTGGGTACTCTTTGAGTTTCTTTAGAAGGTTTGTGTAGTTGATGGGCTTCTTTTCTTTGGAAAGAGTTGGTTTGAGCAGGAGATCACTTATTATCTTTGCTAGGGGGCACCTTGAAGCTCTCATCTGAACCACTTTCAATGGTCACACGACATCGCATTATCCTTTGATGTGCATTGCACTTTCATGTACTATTAGGTGTGTTCTTATTTTGGACCTCCAGTTCCAATCCTTGAGCCTTTTCTGGCTCTATAATGTTACCTTTGAGGCTTGCAACTTTGGCTCTTTGGCTGTCTTTAAGGTTGAGGCTTGAGCTTTCTGCTTCTTATCTACCTTGGATGTCTCGTTGGCCAACTACCCTCAACTAGGTTTGGAGCCTTAGTTGACATTCATACTTAGAGAGGATTACTAGGGTGTGTACAAATGGATTAGCATTAGCATCTTGACATAATAAGAATGCAAGAAGATGATTAAGACTAATGACAAAACTAGAGCATAATAACAAGATAAGAGATTTAACAAAAAGCTCATATGATATTGGATTAGATAGAGGGCCTTTATATAGGCTTGAGTACATCTCCATTAGCCATTAATTAGGATTGATTAAGCCATCTCCTAATCCTGCCTAGGTTTGAAGGCCACCTCCCTTGAAGTGAGCACATACTTGGGCCTTTTCTCACATTCTTCTAGGTGCCTTATTTTGGCCTCCTTTTTGGGTTGGACATTCCACATACACCTTTATAATTGGGCCTTTTCTTGAGCCTTTGAACCTTAGTCTATGACTAATATAACTCATGCATCATTTGTGGGTCAAATAGTAGTCCCGCTTGCTCCTAACATTCACCTAACATCACTTGCTATTTTCTACGATACTCCTCAAGTGATGAACTACTACCACCATACATACACTGGATCTACAATTTTAGTCATTTTTCATTTTCTAGGGTGGTCTATCTTAGGCTGTCTCATAGGCTACAATGTTGGCTTGGGGCTTGTTAAGTTCAAAAGGTTAATAGTGGATGGAGGAACATATATGTAAACACAAATATGCTTTTCGTTTTCTCAACACTCTACTTTGAGGTATTTTTCTTTCTTTTTTCGCCTTCAACCCTTTTTATAAGGTTATCTTTGAATATCTATTAGATGAGACGTTAGCCTCGATTAGTTAATTTGACTAATTAATATGAGATGAAATCGAGTGAAGAAATAATGTATGATAAATTTAATCTAGTGTCGAGACATCTAAAATGTTTTCTTACGTAAACACTCGAACAACTAATACAAGATGAATTTGAGTGAATTATTAATTAACAAATGTTTTTCTTACGTAAAACAACTAATTTGAGTTTTCCCACGAGCCCGTGTGTTTATTGCGGGCGGGCCAGGCAATCAAGTGTGTGAAACCACCCATGGCTTTTAAGGGTTTTTGCGATCGTTCGTATCCTGGGCGTCAGTTTTCAGCTGTTTCAAAGCAAATGTAAGAATAAACCTCATTTTCTGATAGTTTCATCTTGTAGCACGTAAGACGTAGGGTTATATGCATGTTTATCTGATAGTGGAGAGTCTGACCAAGGCTGGTGGGGCTCTCTTGGACATCTCAAATACATAATCAATCACCCTTGTACCTGCATCTAACCCCACAACTGTAAGTAAGAGGTCGTGCTATGATGTGGACGATGTCTCCAAAGCTTGAGACCTACTACACTCCATGAACCGTGACAGACTGAACAAGCAGGATCTTATGCGTGTACACATGCAGCAATGCTCATGAGTCTTGTAAAGAAGTTGAACGGATCCTGAACATGGCAATCTTGTGTACCTACCCACAACTTTTAACATGAGCAACACTCATGGATGCATCTGAGGCTGTCGATTCATGGAGAAAAGTTCTGGAACATGGTGATACATGTATTATGGACATTGATGGTAGATGCCAGGAAATGGACATGATCTATGGCAACATGTATGTGTTTAGACATTGATCATGTGATGTACTCTTAACAGGATCCATGAGTACAGAGGCTCATGAAATGACACCACCACATGGCCACCTTTGGATGTTGATGGTAGATCTCAGGAAACGGTCTTTGCATGGGCACTAGTACGTGTTTGTGAGCAAGAATGAAGACACTGACATGGGTCAGCTGCCAGAGGGACGAGGAATCCTTTCCAGCCTTGCCTTTCTCTTGAGACAATATGGTAAACAGAAGGCACTTTCTGATGGTAAGCGAGCCCATAACCACATCTACAGCTTAGGTTATGATTATAGCAGATTCTTGGCCAATTGGGTTGTCCAAATGTATGGAGAGTGTGGAAGCATGGAGGATGCACAAGCTGTGTTCGAAAGAATACGTAGTCCGAACATACACTCTTGGACTATACTCCTCACAATGTATGCACAAAACGGTCGTCTGGAGGATGCAAAGGCAGTGTTTTACAGAATGCCTGACCGGACTGTAGTTTCATGGAATGCCATGATGGCAGCATACATTCAGAACGGGTCTGGAAAAGGTGCTGTAGGTCTACTTTATAGGATGTATTGTGAAGGCGTTCAACTAGACAATGTAAGTTTTCTCTGTGCTGTGGATGCCTGCACTACTCTGGAACAGCTCAAACAGATCCATGTTTCCATAGCCGAAAGCGGTTACATTCAAGACTTGGTGGTAGGGACCGCCCTTCTTACTATGTATGGCAGGTGTGGGTGCGTGGAGAATGCAAGAACTGTGTTTGGAAGCATCGTGGATCGTGACAACTCATGTTGGAATGCCATGATGGCAGCATTCGCCCGAAATGAGCATGGCCAAGAAGCTTTGGATCTCTTTTGTCAGATGCAGTGCGCTGGGATGAAGCCCGATGTGGTCACTTTCGTATGTGTACTTGATGGATGTGCGAGCTTGTCTGCTCTAGTGGAAGGGCATGTCATCCATGCTTCCATAGTGGACAACGAAATCGAAGTTGACCATATCCTTGGGACCGCTCTTGTTGACATGTACGGAAAGTGTGGGAGCTTGCACGACGCAGTTTGTGTGTTTTCCAGGACGCCTCACGAGAATGTCATATCGTGGAATGCCATAATTGGTGTGTTTGCTCAAAATGGGCATGGCAAGGAGGTCTTGAATCTGTTTTATCAGATGCAACTAGAATGCGTTGAGCCAGACTATGCAACCTTCATCAGTATTCTTACTGCATGTAGTCATGCAGGATTGGTGAACCTTGGCTGGTATTTTTTCCTTTCCATGGGTAGAGATTATGGCATTCAACATAATATTGACCACTTTGGCTGCATGATTGATCTTCTTGGTCGTGCGGGGCACTTAGATGAGGCGGAGCATTTGCTTAACAGAATTCCATTGGAAGTAGATGATGTTACATGGCGCAGTTTGCTTGGTGCATGTAAAATCCATGGTGATGTGGAGCGCGGGATCCGCACTGCAAACAAGTGTTTTGCGTTAGATCCAGAGGATGCAGCACCATATGTAACCCTTCTAAATATTCATGCTGTGGCTGGTAACCTTGCATGGGGCAAAACACATGTTTGCCAGAATGCCTTATCAGAGTGATGTCTCTTGGTACATGCAATTCCATGCCCAGGCAGAACAGGCGCACATGCTTTCTTAGCATTCGAGATCGAAAGTTCAAGCACCATTAGTAAGGCCTTCAAATGACTAGTCATGCTGTTAGGGGTTACTCTGCATGGTTTCGATGAACTTACTAGGTAGTTCTCCCAGGACATTTGGTCTTGCTCTTGCCATAGCTCAAAATTTTGATTCTTTACCAAAAATAAAAAATAATTTTGAGACAACCAGATTCAGATATTTTGTGATTGCTCTCCCTTACCGAAAAAGAGATCCTTGTTCCATTAGTAAAATGGATGTGTAATGCCAATTGAGATCCCATCCTCGACCGAAGACGAGAAAGACCCTAGATGTGCTGAAAAGCTGCCCATTGGTCTTGCATATACCCTAGAGCTGCTGGTGATGGACGTCGCTCGGAGGACTCGATGAACTTGACTTGCCATGCTCTCATATTACTGATCATCATCTCCCAGTGGAAACGGAAAGGCGTGGTCGAAGCCCACTGTGTAACGGGTGCCTGCCTAGCCACTGTGAGACATGGCTCTCTGTGTTTGCTGATGAGCGCCAGTTTTCCCCAGCTTCCTTCTGGAGAAGCTCTGTTCTCCTTTCTCAACAAGGACGCTCAGGCGAAGCAGCAACAGCAGCACCACATGTTTTGTGAGCGGCTGCTTCTCCTGGCCCTTCTGCAGGCACTGTCAGCCTAGTATGCTTCCTCTTCTTCTCTTGGGAACACCTACAGGCACTTTCTGCTGCTCTTTCTAATGCTAGGTGGCCAAATTCAGCCCTTTTACAGATCTACACCTTATGATGGCCGCCTGCTACTCCCTTGATGGGCTTGTTGGTTCAAGCCTCTTGCTTGGCCCCTGTGGTAGCTCAAACCTCTCCCATAGGCAATGGGCTATGGCTTCCAGGCTATTCAAATATCTCAGATTAATTTTTCTCGATTCAAGCAACGCAAGCAAGCTTGCAAATTTAGATTTGATTATTGTTTGGATTTTGGGTTAATCTTGTGTTTGCAGGTCTGTATTAGACTTAGGGCTCAACCACTAAGTTGTCAGTGCATTCAGCCCCTCAAGCCTCTTGTTGATGCAGGCTTGAAATAAGCTCTTCTCAAAGCTTAGATTGGCCTCTGTGTGGCTCTAATCTCTCTTGAGATTTAATCAGTCTTCAAGCCTCTTGAGATTTAGTTTTTTTTTCTTTTCTGGGAGTTCAGAAAAGAGACTTCTATTATTAAGTAATATAAAATCATACAAAGGGAGATCTCAAAGATCTCAACCAATAGGGGGCACTATGCTGCCATAAAAGCCCTGTAGGAGCGGAGGAGAAGAAAATGCCATGGGGAAGCAGCCCTTCAAGCCTCTCTAGGCTTCTTAGACAAGTGCAATTCCATTTTTCCCTATCAGCGTTTTTGTTGCATGTAGAAGCAGAAATTAGGGTTTCTTAGTATGTACAGTGGAGGCTCCTTTGGGCTTTCCCGAGTATGTACATAGCATGTTGATTGAGGGTTTGTGATTGCTAAGCTAACGAATGGAGCCTCTTCAACGTAAGAATTAGCTTGAGATTAATTTGGGATTAAACTAGCAACACATTAATCTTGTTTGCCTGTGGCAAGTTTCCTAGCTTGTCTGCCATGCATCTTTCGTGGTCATGCCCTCACGTCCAATGCTTAGTGTGCCCACAAATGTAGGCAACTCATATTTACATCCTTGTGCAGACACAATATATCCACCAAGTCTAGTCAAGTGTCCTTAGTGGTGTGTGAAGGAGATAGCATAGGCGGAAACATAAACAAAAAACATATGAGAGAGTGCTAAGGAGATTGAGAGAGTTGGACAAGATCACCTTTTATAACAGTAGTAAAGCTTTACAATGGCAATAGCCAACAACTGAGTGTTGAACAATGTGCAAGGGAAGTGGATGAATGAGTGAATAATGGGGAACTCCTTATGTAGTACCGATAAAGCCCCAAAACACAGACATGCACAAATTCTAACACCTCCTCTGCATCTCATAGTGTGCAAGGGTCGGAAGAAGATAAGTCGATGAAGATGCAACCATGGACCCTCTTGCACCGCGAATACTGGAAGCACCTCGAAGAGAGAACCGCCAACCCGTTTTCTCGAAACAAGATGCCACCACGAATAGCAAGGAACTTTGCTTGGCCACGAATTCATACACAAGTGTGCACTGAACTCCAAGAATAGATGATGAGCTACTGGACACACCGCACCCATAATCCCCAACAGTGGACGGAACACATCACATCCCAAAAGTCTCGAACAATGAACTTGGAACAGATCCAGTTCATAATCTATGTTGTACCAAAGATAACCATGTCCTGCCAGATGTCTAATGCTTGGAAGTGGAGCTGTAATCAGCCCCCTCTCTTGCCCACAAGCCTCTTCTGGCTGGAAGCACATGGGGGAAACTGCATGTGTATTAGAGAAGTACACCATCTAGGTTCTCCTAAGCCGGAAGCGTCCTAGGAGCCCTGGAAGTGGTACTAGAATCTGTATCACTATCCTATGTTGTGTCTTTGCCTTTTCTATGAGATGAAGCCTTTTCTCTGAGATGAAGCCTTGCCCTTGGTCTTCTTGTCCTTCTTCTTGGACAAACAATCTTTGGACAGATGGCCTCTTTTTCCATAAGTAGCGGCTCCGACCTTTCTTCTGAAATGAGGAAAGTGCCTGGTCAGAGTTGTCGACTGACACCTTTAACTTACCTTGTGAGACGAGAACGGACTCCTCTTCCAAAAGTAGGGAGCTAAGGTCATCAAAATCCAACTGAGTGGATGTGACCGGGCACCGCAAAGATCGAGAAATCACATCATAGTCTGGAGGAAGCTTGGTGAGGATAAGAGCAGCCAGCTGAGAAGAAGACAAAGCAGCACCCATAGCTAGTAACTGGTCATGGATATCCTTGGCCTTCATGAGAAAAGATTGCATGGAATTGTTTTCATGAAATAACAAGCCATAGAGCTGCCCTTGCAAGGTAATTGCCCTCATTGATGAATCTCGAGCAAAGAGATCCTCCAATTTCGACCATACCTGATGAGCATTGGTGAGAGTTTGCACTGCTAGTGAGACCTCCTTGGTGATGGTCCGCACAAGCACACAATGCGCCTTCGAGTTCCGATTCTGCCAGTCTTGTAATTCCACAGCAAATTCATCCTCTTGATCTTGAGTCCACCTCCTAGAGTTTTGAGGACACTCGGGCTTCCTTTCAATGCCCTAAACAATGCCCCACAAACCCTTGTGGATGAACCAGATCCGCATCTAAAGCTTCCAATGAGCATAGTCGGGTCCTTTCAACTTGTCATCCCTGTTCGTACAGGGGGGAGCCATATCCACAGCAACAAAGAACAAATCTCAGCTTTCAAACGCTTCTCTCAAGTGCTTTCCAACAAAGCGAGGCACCAAGAACAATCAGCCCCCTCTTAAACTTGAGAGAGAAAGAGGCTGGACAGCAGCAAAACAGTCCAAGATCCACTGGGAATCTCCTACCAGAAGGGTAAGGACTTGTGGAGGAAGAAGACAATGTAGGGCCACTTGTCTGGCAGCACAAAATGCAAAGAACTCACCAAAAAATAGATGCCGGTGCAGAAAACACAGCCACAACTCCACCTTTTGCCTCTGTAGAAGATAACGCAGCCAAGTAAATTGGCCGGCTTGCCTCTGTAGGAGAAAACGTAGCCACGAATACTGGCCCACTTGTTGTCACGGATCTACAACCAGGAGAGATATGGAGAAAAACATAGAGCAAAGGAGAGAAAGGTGGGCAGATTTGCAGAGTTTGGAGCAGCCTGGACCTAAGCGTATGATACCATGAAGGAGATAGCATAGGCGGAAGCATAAACCGTAAACATATGAGAGAGTGCAAAGGAGATTGAGAGAGTTGGACAAGATCACCTTTTGTAACAGTAGTAAAGCTTTACAATGGCAATAGCTAGCACAACTGAGTGTTGAACAATGTGCAAGGGAAGTGGATGAATGAATGAATAATGGGGAACTCCTTATATAGTGCAGTAGGGACCTGGCCGACTGCCTCTAGGGCTAGCCAACTGGCCCTGGACAAATAAATAGGAGTAGAATCCAGTAAAATACCAGATAAATGGTAAAGCCCCAAGACACAGAGATGCACAAATTCTAATAGTGTGAACACATTAAGTGTGAACACCCTCTTATTTAGCCTTGGTGCTTATAAAAGTATGTACTTGGGTCCTTCATTCACACATTATCTTTTGACCCTCTAATTTAGGGTCAAAAGATAAGGCCTTGGTGCCTATAAAAGTATGTACTTGGGTCCTTCATTCACACATTATCTTTTGACCCTCTAATTTAGGGTCAAAAGATAAGGCCTTGGTGCCTATAAAAGTATGTACTTGGGTCCTTCATTCGCACATTATGGGTACCATTCAAGTTATGCAATCTCTCATACTTGAGCTGCTTCTGTCTCTCTCTGTCTCTCTCTTCTACACACTCCATGGTGATATTTCATCCTTCATAGCTGCATGTGTGATCTCTTGTGATAGCATATGTGAAGGTTGCCACCATCACCATCATCAACCTCGAGTTACTCAAGATTCTACATTTTTTGTCTATCTATTCTTTGCCTCTTGCTGCTGTTCTTTGATCCGAGCCATCATCATCATCACCATCTTTTGTGTTTGATGCTACAATCGTCATCATTATCACCATCTTCAACCCAATTTATGTTTTGATGCTACCACCAATTTATGTTTTGATGCTACCACCACCATGACTGCTGATCAGATTACTGTATAAGTCCGCTCTACTTCCACCTCTTATAGTTGTGTCTAGTTCTCTGCATATCACTGCTAGCTCCCCTCCTTTGTGCCACTAGCAGTAATACTAAAATTTGGCACGTGCTGTTGCTAACCTCTTTTAGCTTGTCTTTCTCTATCTTCTTCCATCCATCTTTGTTGTCACTCTCGTCTCTTGTTCTCATTTGCCTCCCTATCTGTCTCCTTTTGGCGTGCCCTCATCTCCTCTTCTAGTCTCACTTTAAAACAGTTATTCTCTACGTCACTGTTGAAGGGATCCTCTTCTACCAACAATGCATCTTGAAGTGTGTAACGACAACGATCCTTGTTTTGAAGCCACAACATAGCCATGTCTTCAGATCTTCCAACATAAATGTACAGATTGATAGTCAGGTGTCTTAATAGCACCGAAACGGTGCCGCCACCAAATATTCTCCTAACAAAGCTGGCTGTACAACAACAAGCTCTTTTAATTCCCATTACACTCATTGATGGAGTAGATTTGGAAAGATTCTCAATCTGGAAGTGAACGGACATGGCTTAGAAGAGTACAACCGTACATCTAAGAAGAAACAAGCGTTCACTTCTTAGAAAAGCACCTCGAGAGTAAGTTGTGCCTAATTTTTTCTTGGGTTTTCTTGATTTTTTTCCCTTCTTGATGATTTTTTGTGGTTTTCTTTTTATGCTTAGCTTAAGCTACTACTAAGCTACCTAATGATGTAAGGAATGTGTAGTTTAATCTAATATCTTAAGATTAATGGTGCAATTAAGATAATGATGTAAGAAATGCATAGTTTAATCTAATATCTTAAGATTAATGGTGCAATTAAGCTAATATGTAGTTTCCTATCTACTTGAAGAAAAAACCAAAAATCAATGGAACCAATGGCAAAATATAGAACCTACTTGTTGCTTCCGCATTCGATGCAACCTTCGAAGCTCCTATTGCTCCCCAAGCTCCCTTGCAACTCCATTGATCAAAGAAAAATAAAATAGAACAAACATCAAACAAACAAACTCATACAATTGATGGATTTGCATTCCATTCAGGCAAGATAAGTCTCTAGCTTGGGAAGAGATTGTGAAGGACCCTAAGCTAAGTGCTATCCTCGGTAATGGTGCCAAAGATGTTCACCAAAATGAACATTCACCTTGCATGAAGAGAGAAGAAGAGAAGGGGCTTGATTTGGGGGTATGCACTTAGCCAACCCTTTGAGGGTTAACTACTTGATGTGAAGCCGCTAGGGGCTTACTCCACCACCACTTGTGTCACCCAAGTGGAGCTTCCATGTACTAGGTAGAGAGCAAGGAGGGAAGGAGTTATGGAAAGCTCTACCTCTACCTCAATGCCTTTATGTGTACAAGGAGGGGGAGAGAGAGAGAGAGATAGAGAAGAAGGGAATAGAGGGGAGATGGAGAGTGCCACCTACAAGCACACACACACACACACACAATCAAGCAAGCAAGCATGCACAACACAAGCTCACAACCATCACCACACAAGAGAGCAAGAGAGAAGAAGAAGACTTAAGTGTGATAATGGGATTGTATGCTTTCATATTTCTTCAAGTCACTTATATACAAGAGCTCACTTTTTATAATGGCCGGCTACCCATTTAACTATTAGGGACCCAAAACTAGTTCTCTAGCTTTATGTACACTTAGGCTTTCTAGCTCATGGCCAGCATTACACATGTCGTCCATATCTTTTTACATGAAGCACTTAGCACGGTTTTATATAGAAATGTGTTACATGAGAAGTGTAACTGCACTTTTGATAAAAAATAATAGGAGTAATGTTAACCATTGTGGTTAACAGGAGTTTTACTTCTTTTTTACAACAAACCCAAGCTTACCTTGTGTCCCCATCACACACACATACATGCAAACTTTGATAGACATTAAGAACATGAAAGAAAGATGAAGAAGGAACAAGATGCTCCTACCTGGAGAGAGAGTTGTAGGTGGTGGTGGGTGGTTGGATGTAGTAGGCACAATTGGTTAATCAATTCGTAAGTGTGTGAAAGTTGAAAATGAGAGAAATGATGAAAAAGGAAGGACAAAGCATCTATTTATAGTTGGTGGGATTACGACAACTAGGCACATTAATGCAAAGTGAAATAGGTAGCATCTTATTGGCCTTGGAATGCATGCCACAATCACACATACCTTGTTGTTGTCACATTAACTATGGCCATGATCATGATGGTGAATCATGGTGATAATCACATTAACTGAGACACATCAAACTAGTGAAATTCAAGTATAAGTAAATCACATCACAACCTGGGGACTCAAGATTTTACAGTTTTGGTTAATTTTTCTTGGCGTGATTGTGTAGGGTTTAGAATCACGGCCATAAAGAGAATGTGGGGGGGGAGAGAGAGAGCTTGATTTCCTTACAAGCACGCACACACACACACACACACACACACATACACACAAAAGAGTGCAAGATGACACAAGAGAGACGGATGGCTGAATTTTCTTATATCTTCTTCTCTTCTCTACAATAACATAACTAAAAGATAAGAGTACATACATAAAGGGAAAGTACTCTCCTACAACATACAAAGTGGTCGGTCTATAGTGTGAACCTGACTATATGAGTTGGCGCTATAACTATGCCATAACTCTAGTGCTCCAAAGTGGCTATCATACATCCTATCATCCACTAGGGGAATATCGACCATAATCTCACCAACCAGGCCAGTGACATAAGTGCGGAAGCTATCACCCAGGCAAGTCATTAATGTCCGCCACCATAGCACTAGTTGAGCTCGATATCTCAACACTCCCCCTCGATCTCAACTCCACACACTAAACTCCAAGTAAGCTTCTAAACCTATGGAGCTTCTCTATGTCCAATGCCTTCGTGAAGATGTCAGCCACCTGATCCTCTATGCTGACCTATACCAGATCTACATCACCTGCTAGAACCTTATTTCTCACAAAGTGATAATGCACCTCAATGTGCTTTGTTCTAGCATGGTATAGTGGGTTACTAGCCAATTGTATGCTACTCATGTCGTCACAATAAATGACAACTGCCCTATCCACAGGCTCACCCATATCACCACAAGTAGCTTTTGAAACTAAGCTATCTCACAAGGTGCCATGGCAGCACCTCTGTACTCTGCCTTTGTACTTGACAAGGCAACTGTTGGCTGCTTCTTACTGCTCCAACTCACAACAGCACTCCCAAATGAGAACATAAGACCAGTGGTAGATCTCCTGTCTGCAACACTACTAGCCCAATCAGCGTCTGTGTACCCATGTAGCTGTATCTCTATACTAGCCTCATAGAAAAGTCCATGTATCCATGTAGCTGTATCTCTATACTAGCCTCATAGAAAAGTCCATAATCAATTGTGGAATTTATGTACCTCATAATCCATCTAGCCGCATCCAAGTGTGGCTTCCTAGGGGCCTGCATAAATTGACTCACAAGTCCAACAACATAACTTAAGTCTGGCCTAGTAATGGTCATGTAGATCAAGCTATCCACTATGCACCTGTATGTAGTGGGGTTCTCCAAAAGCTCACATGTATCTACGGAAAGCTTTGTGTTTTGCTTCAATGGCACTGAAATAGGCTTACAGCCTATCATACCATACTTGGACAACATGTCCAAGCCATATTGCCTCTGTAATAACAAAATGCCATCAGGTGATCTCACCACCTCTATGCCCAAGAAATACCGTAGCTCACCCAAATCCTTCATCTCAAACTTTTGCTTCAAAAGCCTCCTGACATCATGTATATCAACATTACTATCACCACTGATAATCAAGTCATCCACATAGCTGACTAATAGCATGATTCCTCCATCTGTCTTTTTCACATAAAGTGAAAAATCTGCATTGGATATCTGAAATCTAATGGTAACAAGATACTCCCCGATCTTGTTTGACCATGCTCTGGGTGTGCCTGCTTTCAGCCATACAAGGCTTTGCGTAACCTACACACAAAATTTGGGTGTGCATCACTCTCATAACCTGGTGGCTGCATCATGTAAACTTCTTCTTGCAAATCACCATGCAAGAAGGCATTCTTTACATCCATCTGATGTAAAGACCAACCCTTTGTTGTAGCCATAGCAATGACAGCTCTCATGGTTGCCATTCTTACAACTAGACTGAATGTCTCTTCATAGTCAATGCCATAAGTTTGCGCATAGCCTTTGGCCACCACCAATCTTGCTTTATACTTGCTCACTGAACCATCAACATTATGCTTGACTTTATACACCTACTTACATCCAATTGCTTCTTTTCCTTAGGCAAAGGCACTAACTTCCATGTTGCATTTGTATCCAATGCTGCCATCTCCTCATTCATGGCATCTTCCCATTTCTTATTTCCAAGTGCTTGCTCAAAATAAGTGGGATCCAATTCCTGTATTTCTTTAACCATGTAAGCATAATGATAGGCTATATATCCATGATATCTCAAACCATCAATAGGATACCTAACCCTCGTAGACTTGCGTACACTTGGATCACTGCTAGGTGTCCTCAAAACAGTCCTCATTCTCCTTACACTAGGAGTAACCACAGATGGAATGCCAAGCTCCTCATCAAGGCTTTTCTTAGAGTCGCTAGAGTCACTATCCACATATGAGTGACCTACTAATAGATCAGGCACAAAGGGTTGATCTACCTTTTTCTTCCCTTTACATGGTGCATGTGTACCTACCTCTATCCTCAACCTGCCTGACCATGGGCTAACATTGGATCCACTGCTAGAGGACTCTCCAGATCCACCAAGCACTTGTGATTGTTGCTCTACATGTGGTGCAGCATCAACACTTCTTACATTTGCATCTTCTGTTGCCTTCACTACTACTGGTGCATACCAGCTACTCATCTTGTCAAAAACAACATCTCTGCTTACTCACATCTCATGAGTGATAGGCTTATAATATCTATAACCTTTTTGCTCCATAGCATAACCAATAAAGATGCATTTCTTTGCCTTTGGATCCAAATTTGTTCTCACTTCATCAGAAACATGCACATATGCAATACACCCGAACACTTTCAAGTGAGACACATCTGGTCTTATGCCTGTAAACTTCTATTTAGGCGTGTTGCAATGGGTGTCTTGTTAATAATGTACACATTAGTTGCTACTACTTCTGCCCAAAACTGCGGCATATTCTTTTCAGCCACCATCAAGGCATGTGCCACTTCTACAATGTGACTGTTTTTTCTTTCTGCAACACCATTTTGTTGCGGAGTGTACCTGCATGTAAACTATCTCTCGATTCCTTGATTTCTCGTGAAATTGCTAAACTCATTAGAGAAATATTCTCCCTCACCATCTGATCTCAGGCATTTTATTTGCATGCCTTTTTCCTTCTCCACCAAGGCCTTAAATCTCTGAAAGTGAGCAAATACCTCACTTTTCTCCTTCATGAAGTAAACCCACACTTTCCTAGTACGGTCATTAATGAATGTAAAATAGTACCTGCAACCTGCAATTGTTGCAGTCTTGGTTGGCCCCCATACATCTGAATGTATGACATCTAATGGCCTTGCACTGACATGCTTTTCATGTGGGAAAACATGTTTAGCCTGCTTACCAAGTTGGGATGCTTCACATACTTTGTGCATACCATCAACCTTAAACTTTGGCAAACCTGTAACAATATTTTAGGCCTACATAGACTTCAGTTGCTGTACATTCACATGACCAATGCGCTTGTGCTATATGTCAATATCTACAATGACACCTATTCTATGCGCAAACATGGTTGCCTTTACTTTAGGCATGTTCACATCCAAAGTAAACATCCTGCCATTTCTGTTGCCCTAACCAAGCGACACTAATTTTTGAAGTCTTCCACAAAACATCCTTGAGGATTAAACCTCACTTGCAGACCCTACTCAACCATCTATCCAAAAGAAACAAGGTTCTTTGTAATATTTGGAACATGAAGTACATCTGCCAAGTACTTCATTTTGCTATCCGGCATAGACAATGACACTTTACCAACATGCGCAATGGGATGTGCAGTATCATCACCTATTTCTACATAACCTAGTTTTTTCATTTTTTGCATGTCTCTAAACCACTCAGCATGATTGGTCATGTGGTTAGAGGCACCAGAATCCACATACCATGTCTCTTGAGATCTTGACACATCTCATGTTATGGAACTGAGCATGTGCTGCATCACAAACAGCTGCTCACTTTTTCATGTGGTCACATCAAGGAAGAGACATGCACTTGGATCATATAGTCCAACGCTTTTTTCCTCATCAAGAGAGGCACAACCGTTGATTCTTTTCCATAGAAGAAGGGTTATCCAGGATTTACTTCAACTATCGTAACTTAACAGAATTGAGTCTCATTTTAGGGATTCATCAGTCCAGCCTAACCCCATCCAACAATCCCATGGGTTAGTCCCAACTACCCAACCACTGTAGTGATAGGATCCATTTAGGAATTTGGTTATGTTTTGCCCCGGGTACTAGGGAAAGAGTTCCTAGGGCCCCTAGCTGGCGCTTCAAGCAAAGTTCAAGATAGTCACACCACTTACACACCCAATATGAAATTGCCTTTTTCACAGATTCAACTGTGAAACAATCTTTTAATGAAACCATAGTATCATTGATCATAATCCTCCGAAATATCTAGCTGTTTGTGAAACAATCTTTTAATGAAACCATAGTATCATTGATCATAATCCTCCAAAATATCTAGCTTGAATTCCAATTTACAACCATTCCTTCATCGGTGTACCTATGACATCATTGGCAACCAGAACGCTTACCACCTGTTTACTCAGGGGCCTTTTCAATAGTTCCTAGCTCATAGTACTCGAAAATATAATCACATAAGAAATCCAGATAGACTCTCCATTGAAGATCAGCAAGATAAACCAATAGATCCATATAAAAGAGCCATGGACTCATCCGTTGAGGACCAGCAAGGCCAATCAACCAAATCCATACCCGAGTTCAGAAAACAACTCTAACACCTTGTTCCATTTTCTTCCTCGACGCACGCGTGGGTATCTTCGACGGCGACCCAGAGCCCAAAAACCGTATAGTCATCACCCTCTAGGCTCCTTCGTAGGTCACCTAGCGCTTCACTCATAGGCCGCTTCCTTAGTCCCTCATCACCGCACCGGAAGCTCACCATTTAAATCGAACCGAGGCGCTAGTCAAGACCTCGGCCGACCTTACTACGCGAGACGTCCTTCATTGACTCTCCGTCAGCTATTGCAACTTTATCACTTAGGTCTCCACGACCTCAAGATGGTCAAAATGCTTCCCTAGCATTCTTGACATAAAACAGTCATTTAAAAACAGGTCATAGATACAGTTTCTAACGAATTCTCATCTTTCCACATTGTTCCACATCATTTCTCGTTATTCCACATTCTTTTAAATCAATTCACTTTGCTTATTCCTCATCCAGTCATATGTATTTCCATCATTCTTCATCCATTCTTATCCAATCACATCATATTACATTCTCATCCAATCACATCATATTACATTCTCATCCAATCACATCATATTACATCACATCACATTCATCCACATCACATCTCATCACATCCATTTACATCTTTTCAGATCCTCATCACATCACATCACGTCACATCCATCCTCATCACATCTCATCCATTCACATCTACCCATATCCACATCACGTCACTTAACATCCATTCACATCTACCCCGATCCACATCTCATCACATCACATCGATTGACATCACATCTCATCCATTCACATCTACCTAGATCCACATCATATCACATTCATCCACCTTACATCTCATCCATCCATTCACATTACATCACATCCATTTATATTCATTCAGATCCACATCACATCTCATCCATTCACATCTCATCACATCATATTCACATCCATTTACATCTCATCACATCCATTCACATCACATCACATCCATTCACATCTATCCAGATTTACATCACATCACATTCATTCACACATACCCAAATCCACATCACATCCATTCACATCACATCACATCCATTCACATCTACCCAGATCCACATCACATCCATTTACATCTACCCAGATTCACATCACATCCATTCACATCACATCACATCCATTCTCATCTCATTACGTCACATTCACATCTCATCGCATCTCACCACATTTATTCAGATATCATCACATCACATTCACATCCATTCACATCTCATCACATCCACTCACATCTCATCACATCCATTCATATCTCATCACTTCCATTCACATCCCATCACACCCATCACTTTCATTGCATCCACATCACATCACATACCTTCCATCCACATCTATCCATATCACATCACATTCATTCCATCCACATTACATCACATCCACATCTATCCATATCACACCACATCCATTCATAGCTCAACACATTTATCCACATCCATTCATTCATTCACATACACATTTATCACATTATATCTCATTCTCATCTTTTTCATCACATCACATCCTTTCACATATCATCACATCTCATTCACATCTTATCACATTCACATCCACATCCATTTACATCACATCACATCTCATCCACATCACATCACATCCACTCACATCACATTCACATCTTATCACACATCCATTTACATCCCCTCACATCTTATCACATCCACATCCATTTACATCACATCACATCCTTTCACATATCCTCACACCTCATTCTCATCTCATCATTCACATCCACATCCATTTACACCACCTCACATCCCATTCACATCCATTTACACCACCTCACATCGTATCCACATTCATTTACATCACACCACATCTTATCACATTCACTCACATCTTATCACATCCCATTCACATCTTATCACATCCATTCACATCCTATCACATTCATTTACATCACACCATATCTTATCACATTCACTCACATCTTATCACATCTTATCACATTCACTCACATCTTATCACATCCCATTCACATCTTATCGTATCCATTCACATCCTATCACATCTCGTTCACATGTATTCACATCTTATCACATCTCATTCACATTTGGTAGCTTTTTCTACTTCGATACGGATGATGGGACTTTATTGGTATTTCATAAATTTTTGACATTTCTTGCTTCTGGGTTGGTCCACTTTCGCCAATTCGCTCTGATACCAGTTGAAAGATTCCTGCCCTCTCCGCTCAATGAATTCGGGGTGCTATAGCAGGAGGAAGTAGCACTTCTTGCGCAGGGCACAGCCTCTCACTTGTCGGGGCGTCGCCCACGAATATCCGAACAAGAGACTAATCCCTCGGTTCTTCCAAAATCGAACTCGAAAAAACTTCCCTCGCCCAGAAAGTACGGGCGATTCCTCCAGGATATTTTTATTCTAACATAGTCAAGAGCCTTAACTAACCTAACAGATCCGACCAAACCTGTAAGTCACATGGTCAGATCAAGGAAGAAACTTGCACTTGGATCATAGAGACCAACGCTTTTTTTCTCATCGAGAGGCACAACCGGCCAACCGCCCAACCACTGTAGCGATAGGATCCATTTAGGAATTTGGTTATGTTTTGTCCTGGGTACCAGGGAAAAGAGTTCCCAGGCACCCTAGCCGGCGCTTCATGCAAACTTCAAGAGAGTCGCACCACTTACACACCCAATATAAAATTGCCTTTTTCATAGATTCAGTTGTCTTTAAAACAATCTTTTAATGAAGCCATAGTATCAATGATCATAATCCTCCAAAATATCCGGTTGAATTCTAATTTCCAATCATTCTTCCATCGGTGTAAGGTAAATACCATCATATCTAGGCCTCAAGCAAGTCAGGGATTCCATATAATTGCGGTACTTCCATCTGAAGACCCAATTACCTATTTATGGATTTTTATTTTGAATATCAATTTGTATGAATTTTATCACACAATTACAATCTTTTACTGGTATTTCATAAATTTTCGACATTTCTTGCTTCTCGGTTGGTCCACTTTAGCCAATTCGCTATGATACCAGCACTGCTGAAAGATTCCTGCCCCCTCCGCGCAACGAATTTGGGGGTGCTAGCACTTCTTGTGTAGGGCAGAGCCTCTCACTCGTCGCGGGGCGTGGTCCACGAATATCCGTACAAGAGACTAATCCCTCGGTTCTTCCAAAATCGAACCTAAAAAAACTTCCCTCGCCTAGAAAGCACGGGCGATTCCTCCAGGATATTTTTATTCTAACGTAGTCAAGAGCCTTAACTAACCTAACAGATCTGACCGAGCCTGTAAGTCACATGGTTAGATCAAGGAAGAAAATTGCACTTGGATCATAGAGACCAACGCTTTTTTCCTCATCAAGAGGCACAACTGATGATTCTTTTCCATAGAACAAGACTATCTGGGATTTACTTCATCTACCGTACCATAACAGAATTGAGTCTCATTTTAGGGATCCATCAATCTAGCCTAACCCCATCCAGCCCCATGGGTTAGCCAACCGCCCAACCACTGTAGCGATAGGATTTTGTCCTGGGTACCAAGGAAAAGAGTTCCTAGGCCCCCTAGCCGGCGCTTCATGCAAACTTCAAGATAGTCACACCACTTACACACCCAATATGAAATTGCCTTTTTCATAGATTCAGCTGTCTTTAAAACAATCTTTTAAAGAACCCATAGTATCACTGATCATAATCCTCCAAAATATCCGGTTGAATTCTAATTTCTAATCATTCTTCCATCGGTGTACCTATGGCATCATTGGCAACCAGAACGCTCACCACCTGTCCACTCAAGGGTCTTTTCAATAGTTCCTAGCTCATAGTACCCGGAAATATATTCACTTATAAAAATCCAAATGGACTTTCCATTGAAGATCGACCAACAGATCCATATAAAAGAGCCATGGACTCATCCGTTGAGGACCAGCAAGGTCAATCAACCAGATCCATGCCTGAGTTCAGAAAACAACTCTAACACCTTGTTCCATTTTCTTCCTCGACGGACGCGTGGGTATCTTCGGCGACCCAGAGCCTAAGCACCGTATGGTCACAGCACCCTCTAGGATCCTTCGCAGGTCACCTAGCGCTTTACTCATAGGTCACTTCCTTGGTCCCTCATCCACCGTATCGAAAGCTTACCATTTAAATCGAACCTAGGCTGGTCAAGACCTCGGTCGACCTTACTACGCAAGACGTCCTCCATTGATTCTCCGTCAGTTGTGGCAACTTTATCACTTAGGTCTCCATGACCTCATTCACAAGATGGTCAAAATGCTTCCCCAGCATTCTTGACATAAAACAATCATTTAAAAACAGGTCATAAATACAGTTTCTAATGAACTCTCATCTTTTCACATCGTTACACATCATTTCGCGTTATTCCACATTCTCCTAAATCAATTCACTTTGCTTAATCCACATCCAATCATATGTATTCTCACCGTCCTTCATCCATTCTCATCCAATCACATCATATTACATTTCATCACATCTATCCACATCTATCCCCTCATTACATCTCATCCATTCTCATCTACCCATATCCACATCACATCACATCACAACCATTCACATCCCATCACATCCATTCACATCCCATCTCATCCATTCACATCTACCCCCGATCCACATTACATCACATCACATCCATTCACATCTATTTACATCACGTCACATTCACATCCATTTACATCTCATCGCATCTATTCACATCCATCACATTCATTGCATTCCCATCCCATCACATACATTCTATCCATATTACATCACATCCATATCCATTCATACATTCACATTCAAATCCACATATATTCACATCACATCACATTTCATCCACATCTCATCACATTCACATACACATCCCTTTACATCACATCACATACTTTCACATCCACATCCACATCCATTTACATCACATCACATCCTATCACATCCACATCCACATTCATTTGCATCACATCACATCCTATCACATCCACATCCACATTCATTTACATCACATCACATCCTATCACATCCACATCCACATTCATTTGCATCACATCCACATCCACATTCATTTGCATCACATCACATCCTATCACATCCACATTCACATTCATTTACATTACATCACATCTTATCACATACACATCCACATTCATTTACATCCCCTCACATCTTATCACATCCACATCCACATCCACATCCACATCCACATCCATATCCATTTACATCACATCACATTCTTTCACATATCCTCACATCTCATTCTTATCTCATCATTCACATCCACATCCATTTACACCACCTCACATCCCATCCACATTCATTTACATCACACCACATCTTATCACATCCACTCACATCTTATCACATCCCATTCACATTTTATCACATCCATTCACATCCTATCACATCTCGTTCACATCTTATCACATCTCATTCACATTTAGTAGCTTTTTCTACTTCGATACGGATGATGGAACTTTTTCTAGATTTTTTCCAATTGCTTGGCCTAGGTAAAGGTACTTTTTCTCGATGGATATTTTCATATTCTTTCTGAAATTTCTCAAGTGAATATATTTAATATTCTACTTTTGAGTAAAAGAATTTATGGGATTTACAAGAATCAGTTCTACCCATATTTCTCAATAATGCTCAAAATTCTTCTTTTGATGAATACTCGTAATTTGAATTATGCTAAAAATCCCTTTTTTTCCATTTAATTTCTTGGATCTCAATTATCATGGAAATTCCTCCTTTTTTATTTGAATGATTACATTCAAATGTCATGAGAATTCCTCTTTTATCAATTTATCTAAAATTTCTCTTTTCTTTAATAAAAATATCCATTATTCAAATATGCCAAGAAATCCACTTTTTCCATTTAAATGATTGAATTCCAAATTCCTCTTTGAATTTTAATAAAAATATCCATTAATTCAGTTATGCCAAGAATTTCACTTTTACCATTTAAATTATTAAACTCCAAATGTCATGGAAATTCCTATTTTATCATTTAAATAAAATTACCAAAATTTTTTCTTTTCTTAATTATTTAATTATGCATAAACCTTAAAAATTACTTTACCATGAATTTGATGAAAATCATTCTTTTAGCCTAGGATATTCAATCCTAGAATATGGTAGGAAGTCCTGTTTTCATATTATGCATAAAAATGAGTTATGTATTAATTTCTTAAAATTTTTGCCATAGCTCCGATGCTATTGTTGATAATTTTCAATATTTTTGAAAAGAATAAGACTTTGTGGTACCATTATGATATAATAACTATCATTAGACCTAAATCCAATTTGTGGATTTAAATCATAAGTTTACTATAATTTTATTGACATATAAGCATTAAAAAGCCATTTCTTTAACCTCTAGCTTAACTAGCATAGAGTTTGATTTTTGAATTGAGAATTTATCAATGAGAAGCATCATTTGAATAGAGAATTGGTCATAGGAATGACCACTCTTTTGGGGAGAGAGAGATATACATAAAAAACATCCTAAATTAAGCATAAAGATAAACTTTTCTTAATTATTCATTACAACTCTTAAGAAAAGCTTGATTTGCATTATAAACACTTAATTAGAAATGTCTCAAGCTTGAGAGGGGTTGAGAAGTGAAAACATTGAGAATAGTAGAGAAAAACCATGAAACTACATCTTACCTCTTGATTTTACTTTCTTCTCTATTTTAGAAGAAGCCCCCAACCAATCAATTGGTTAGTGTGTTGAGAGGAAAGCTCCAAGGATCATTGAAGAGAGAGAGAAGCTCCACTCTCTCCAAAAGTAGAGGGTTTTTAAGGGATAATAGAAAATATGAGTATTTTAATGTAATACTAGCATAGTATAGCTCAAAGATGAGAATACAAAAGAATGAGGGTCTATTTATAGGTGAGGGAGGCCACTAACTGAGTCCAGCTAAGTTCTAGAATTTTCGAGCTTCAGCTTGGACAAGATTTGGACCAGTTTAGCTCGCATTTTGATCCGGGAGAGAGGAGAGATAAAAATATCATAATTTTTTTGATTTAAAAACTCACCCACATGTGTGAAATAGGCGCCTACCTTAAAGTCTCCCCCCTCCTTACCAAGTTATCAAAAATGTTTCATTGTTCCAAAATATCTCATTTTTTTAGTAATATCTCATAGTTTTTAACTAATAAACCTTGTACTCAGTCAACTCTTCATCTTATGTGAGCATTTACTCATGTTTGGGTATTTTCTTTTATTTTTTGGATTTATCTCATCCCCACACTTGGATTAATCCTATTGGCCCATAGGAACCTTAATTGGATCATAATAAGGTTTCAGAAAATCTTGACCCTTAGGCTAAGGTCTTTTAAATCATTTTTAATTGATTCCTAATGCACTTTGAAGAATTTATTTTGAACTTCTGTTTCAGAGGAAACCATTTCACACACTAGGAGGATTTTTATATCCAAAGATATCTCATTTTTGGATTACCTCTTTCTAGACATTTTCTCTCTCTAGGCCAAACGAGGGTAAAACAAGATCTTTCTTTTATTTCAGAGAGGAGAATAATTACAAGAACAGAAGGGGAGGTTCTTACACCTTTACACATCAAAAGATGGAGGGAGGAATCTTACATCCTACCCCACTTAAAAAACGTGAGATGTCCTCATCTCACAGGTGGAGTATAATCTCTTTCATCTTCTTCAATCGCTTCCAGCATTGCCTTGGAAGTGGAGGACTGATTCGAGAACATCTCTCTTTGACTTCCAGATAGAGGTCTTGCATTACTTTGGATTGAAACTCAAGGTTGGTTAGAGGGTCTACTACCTCTGGGATTTCCCTGATTTTGACAAAAAGGAACCTGATTACTCTGGAAGGAAGGAGCTAGAGTCTGGAATCTTGGTCCTTGATTTCTCTGCACCAAAAACCCTGATCCAAAAGGAGTTGGGCAATCCATACTACGATGTCCAAATCCTTGACAGTTATAGCATTTCACTTCCTTGTTCAAGGGTGAAACTTCTGAAGTTGAATTCCAGGGGATTGAGTTCTGAGAAAAGGACCTTTCTTCCATTTTGGAACTTTCCATATCTTGAGCTTGACTTTGTTGTCTCTTAGGTGGTGGAAGGTTGGAATCACCTTCTCGAGCTAGAAATCTTTTGAAACATGATGGGCTGGCTTCGGTGGGACCTAGACATCAAAGGCCTTGGTGAAATCCTTCCCCATCCGTACTGCTTTGGCCATGGAAACTAGCTTGGCATTCTTCAGTAGGATAATCAAAGGTTCGTTCAGTCCCCGAATAAACGTGGCCATTAGCTGATCTTTGTCTAGCGGTGGCGAGTATTTGAGGAGGAGAGCGAAGGCTTGGCGATACACTTCAATAGTTCTGCTCCCGTGGGTAAACTCTAAGAATTTGTTCATCTTGGTTTCCAAAAAGCTGGGAGGACAGAATCTCTTCCTTAGGAAAATTTTGAGATCATTCCATGTCTGGGTGTTGCGATCCAGACGGTTTGTCTCGCAGTTGTTTCTCCATGCCACTTTGGCTGTTTCTACTATCTTCAGCCTTGCAAGAGCCATTTTACTTTTCTTGTTCTACCCAGTAACATCGAAGTATTCTTCCATTGCTTCGATCACTTCTCCACAGCCTCCCCCAATTTTTCCCCTTCCACCCTTGAAAGGTCCAGGCTATGATCTATGAAGAGTTTTATGAGCATCCAAGTCGAGCTCTTCCTCATCGAGTTGGGGGTTATCATTCCTACCATGACGACCTCGATCCATGATCCTATCAATACGAAAAATTTTGTTAAGTCCCTTTATTTATAATTCAAATCCGACTTTAGATCCAACTGATTCTGGGGTTCTTAAGATTGGTCAGCCTCCCACAGAATCATGGGATAAAGATCCCTTCTAACAGAAGAACATACAAAACTCATTATGAGAGAATAATTCAATTATCTATTTATGGATTTTTATTTTAAATATCAATTTGTATGAATTTTATCACACAATTACAATCTTTTACTGGTATTTCATAAATTTTTGACATTTCTTGCTTCTCGGTTGATCTACTTTAGCCAATTCGCTCCAATACCAGCTAAAAGATTCTCGCCCCCTCCGCGCAACGAATTCGGGGGTGCTAGCAGTGAAAGTAGCACTTCTTGCGCAAGGCAGAGCCTCTCACTCGAGGCGTCGCCCACCACGAATATCTGGACAAGAGACTAATCCCTCGATTCTTCCCGAAAAAACTTCCCTCGCCTAGAAAGCACAGGCGATTCCTCTAGGATATTTTTATTCTAACGTAGTCAAGAGCCTTAACTAACCTAACAGATTCGAACGAACCTGTAAGTCACATGGTAAGATCAAGTCCACTCAGGGGCCTTTTCAATAGTTCCTACCTCATAGTACCCGGAAATATATTCACTTATAAAAATCCAAATGGACTTTTTGTTGAAGATAAACCAACAGATCCATATAAAAGAGCCATGGACTTATCCGTTGGAGGACCAGCAAGGTCAATCAACCAGATCCATGCCCGAGTTCAGAAAACAACTCTAACACCTTGTTCCATTTTCTTCCTCGACGCACGCGTGGGTATCTTTGGTGACCCAAAGCCTGAGCACCGTATGGTCAGCACCCTCTAGGATGCTTCGCAGGTCACCTAGTGCTTTACTCATAGGTCGCTTCCTTGGTCCCTCATCCACCCTTCCGGAAGCTCACCATTTAAATCGAACCGAGGCTGGTCAAGACCTCAGCCGACCTTGCTATGCGAGACGTCCTCCATTGACTCTCCGTGAGTTGTTGCAACTTTATCACTTAGGTCTCCCACGACCTCATTCACAAGATGGTCAAAATGCTTTGCCAGCATTCTTGACATAAAACTGTCATTTAAAAACACGTCATAAATACAGTTTCTAATGAACTCTTATCTTTTCATATCGTTTCACATCATTTTCCGTTATTCCACATTCTTCTAAATCAATTCACTTTGCTTAATCCACATCCAATCGTATGTATTCTGGTAGGCCAAGCTCTCAGATCTGATAGAAATCGGTCTGCTCCAAGCTTCACAGCTTCAATGGCAAGCTTCACAGCTTCTTCTCCCTCTTCTCTCACTCACTCATAAACCCTAATAGAGAGCACCAGGCTCTGATACCATGTTGAAAAACAGGTAGAGGGAGAGGAGACACACACATAGGAACAAACCCTAATGTATATTATAAACCCTAACCATAGAGGGAAGCCATCTCCCTTCTCACACAATGCATAAAGCCATAATCCATAATACACAAGACACACTATGAGTTGTGTCCACACACATCTAACCCTAGCTAATGTCCACACACTATGACCAGCTAGACGCGGTCATTTATGTCTCACACATGCTGCTACCTAACATGCCAGCACATAGCACAGCTAGCACACACAGACATCGAGCTTGAATCTCAACAGCTATGGCATCATTGGCAACCAAAACGCTCACCACCTGTCCACTTAGGGGCCTTTTCAATAGTTCCTAGCTCATAGTACCCGGAAATATATTCACTTATAAAAATCCAAATGGACTTTCTGTTGAAGATCAACCACCAGCAGATCCATATAAAAGAGCCATGGACTCATCCGTTGAGGACCAGCAAGGTCAATCAACCAGATCCATGCCCGAGTTCAGAAAACAACTCTAACACCTTGTTCTATTTTCTTTCTTGACGCACACATGGGTATCTTCGGCGACCCAGAGCCTGAGTACCATATGGTTAGCACCCTCTAGGATCCTTTGCAGGTCACCTAGTACTTTACTCATAGGTCGTTTCCTTGGTCCCTCATCCACCGTATCGGAAGCTCACCATTTAAATCGAACCGAGGATGGTCAAGACCTCGGCCGACCTTGCTATGCAAGACGTCCTCCATTGACTCTTCGTCAGTTGTGTTGCAACTTTATCACTTAGGTCTCCACGACCTCATTCACAAGATGGTCAAAATGCTTCCCCAGCATTCTTATAAAACAACCATTTAAAAACAGGTCATAAATACAGTTTCTAACGAACTCTCATCTTTTCACATTGTTTCCACATCATTTCTCGTTATTCCACATTCTTTTAAATCAATTCACTTTGCTTAATCCACATCTAATCATTTGTATTCTCGCCGTCCTTCATCCATTCTCATCCAATCACATCATATTACATCTCATCACATCATATTACATTCTCATCCAATCACATCATATTACATCTCATCACATCTATCCATATCTATCCTCATTATATCTCATCCATTCTCATCTACCCATATCCACATCACATCACATCACATCCATTCACATCCCATCTCATCCATTCACATCTACCCCCGATCCACATTACATCACATCACATCCATTCACATCTATTTATATCACGTCATATTCACATCCATTCACATCGCATCGCATCTATTCACATCCATCACAATCATTGCATTCCCATCCCATCACATACATTCTCTCCACATTACATCACATCCATATCCATCCATATATTCACATTCACATCCACATATGTTCACATCACATCACATTTCATCCACATCTCATCACATTCACATCCACATCCCTTTACATCACATCACATCCTTTCACATCCACATCCACATCTATTTACATCACATCACATCCTATCATATCCACATCCACATTCATTTACATCACATCACATCCACATCCACATTCATTTGCATCACATCACATCCTATCACATCCACATCCACATTCATTTACATTACATCACATCTTATCACATCCACATCCACATTCATTTACATCCCCTCACATCTTATCACATCCACATCCATTTACATCACATCACATCCTTTCACATATCCTCACATCTCATTCTCATCTCATCATTCACATCCACATCCATTTACACCACCTCACATCCCATCCACATTAATTTACATCACGCCACATCTTATCACATCCACTCATATCTTATCACATCCCATTCACATCTTATCATATCCATTCACATCTTATCATATTCATTCACATCCTTTCACATCTTATCACATCCATTCACATCTTATCACATCTCATTCACATTTAGTAGCTTTTTCTACTTCGATACGGATGATGGGACTTTTTCTAAATTTTTGCCAATTGCTTGGCCTAGGTAAAGGTACTTTTTCTCGATGGATATTTTCATATTCTTTCTGAAATTTTTCTCAAGTGAATATATTTAATATTCTACTTTTGAGTAAAAGAATTCATGGGATTTACAAAAATCAATTCTACCCATATTTCTCAATAATGCTCAAAGTTCTTCTTTTGATGAATACTCGTAATTTGAATTATGCTAAAAATTTCTCTTTTCCCATTTAATAACTTGGATCTCAATTATCATGGGAATTCCTCCTTTTGTATTTGATTACATTCAAATGTGAGAATTCCTCTTTTATCATCATAAAATAAATTTATCTAAAATTTTTCTTTTCTTTAATAAAAATATCCATTATTTAAATATGCCAAGAATTTCACTTTTTCCATTTAAATGATTCAATTCCTCTTTTATCATTTAAATTTTCTCATGCATAAAATAAATTTATCTAAAATTTCTCTTTGAATTTTAATAAAAATATCCATTAATTCAATTATGCCAAGAATTCCACTTTTACCATTTAAATGATAGAATTCTAAATGTCATGGGAATTCCTCTTTTATCATTAAAATAAAATTACCAAAATTTTCTCTTTTCTTAATTATTTAATTATGCATAAACCTTAAAAATTACTTTACCATGAATTTGATGAAATTCATTCTTTTAGCCTAGGATATTCAATCCTAGAATATTCAATTTGATAAAAATCATTCTTTTAGCCTAGGATATTCAATCCTAGAATATGGTAGGAAGTCCTCTTTTCATATTATGCATAAAAATGAGTTATGTATTAATTTCTAAAAAATTTCGCCTAGCTCCGCTAGTACTGATAATTTTTAATATTTTTGAAAAGAATAAGACTTTGTGGTACCATTATGATAGAATAACTATCATTAGACCTAAATCCAATTTATGGATTTAAATCATAAGTTTACTATAATTTAATTAACATATAAGCATTAAAAAGCCATTTCTTTAACCTCTAGCTTAACTAGCATAGAGTTTGATTACATAAAAAAATATCCTAAATTAAGCATAAAGATAAAATTTTCTTAATTATTCATTACAACTCTTAAGAAAAGCTTGATTTGCATTATAAACACTTAATTAGAAACTTCTCAAGCTTGGAGGGGTTGAGAAGTGAAAACATTGAGAATAGTAGAGAAAAACCATGAAATTACATCTTACCTCTTGATTTTACTTGCTTCTCTATCTTCTCTATCATTGAGAATAGTAGAGAAAAACCATGAAATTACATCTTACCTCTTGATTTTACTTGCTTCTCTATCTTAGAAGAAGCCCCCAACCAATCAATTGGTTAGTGTGTTGAGAGGAAAGCTCCAAGGAAGGTTGAAGAGAGAGAGAAGCTCCACTCTCTCCAAAAGTAGAGGGATTTTAAGGGATAATAGAAAATATGAGTATTTTAATGTAATATTGGCATGGTATAGCTCAAAGATGAGAATACAAAAGAATGAGGGTCTATTTATAGGTGAGGGAGGCCACTAACTGAGTCCAACTAAGTTCTAGAATCTTCCAGGCTGAATTTGGACAAGATTTGGACCAGTTTAGCTCCCATTTTGATCCAGGAGAGAGGAGAGATAAAAAAATATTTTTTGATTTAAAAACTCACCCACATGTGTGAAATAGGCGCCTACCTTAAAGTCTCCCCCCTCCTTACCAAGGTGTCAAAAATGTTTCATTGTTCCAAAATATCTCATGTTTTTAGTAATATCTCATAGTTTTTAACTAATAAGCCTTGTACTCACAGTCAACTCTTCATCTTATGTGAGCATTTTCTCATTTTTGGGTATTTTCTTTTATTCTTTGGATTTATCTCATCCCCACACTTGGATTAATCCTATTGGCCCATAGGAACCTTAATTAGACCATAAACCAAATTTTTTTGAAAATCTTGACCCTTAGGCACTAAGGTCTTTTAAATCATTTTTAATTGATTCCTAATGCACTTTGTAGAATTTATTTTGAACTTCTGTTTTAGGGGAAACCATTTCAGACACTAGGAGGATTTTTATATCCAAAGATATCTCATTTTTGGATTATCTCTCTCTAGATATTTTCTCTCTCTAGGCTAAACCAGGGTAAAACAAGATCTTTCTTTTATTTCAAAGAGGGGAATAATTACAAGAACATGAGGGGAGGTTCTTACACCGTTACACCTCAAAAGCTGAAGGAAGGAATCTTACATCCTACCCCACTTTAAAAACGCGAGATGTCCTCATCTCATAGGTGGAGTATAATCTCTTTTATCTTCTTCTTCTTCTTCAATCACTTCCAGCGTTACTGCCTTGGAAGTGGACAGCCGATTTGGGAACATCTCTCTTTGACTTTCCCTATTCTGAGGTGAAAGTCTTGCATTACTTTGGATTGGAACTGAGGGTTGGTTAGAGGGTCTACCTCTGGGATTTCCCTGATTTTCACAAAAAGGAACTTGATTACTCTAGAAGGAAGGAGCTAGAGTCTGGAATCTTGGTCACTGATTTCCCCACCCCGAAAACCTTGATCCAAAAGGAGTTGGGCAATCCATACTGCGATGTCCAAATCCTTGATAGTTATAGCGTTTCACTTCCTTGTTCAATGGTGAAACTTCTGAAGTTGAATTCCAGGGGATTGAGTTCCAGGAAAAGGACCTTTCTTCCATTCTGGAGCTTTCCATATCGTGATCTTGACTTTGTTGTCTCTTAGGCGGTGTGTGAGATCCCTGTTCCCATCGAGCAACAGATTCGGGGTACTAGCAGCGGAAGTAGCACTTCTCGCACGGGACAGGGGTCCCACATTCGGGGCCTCGTCCACCACGGATATTCGGACAAGAGACTAATCCATCGGTTTTTCCAAAACCGGACTAAAAAAAACTTCTCTTACCTGGAAAGCACGGGCGAATCCACCAGGATGACTTTTTACTCTAACGTAGTCAAGACCATTACTGATCAAGCTGATCCGATTGCACCTATAAAGATGCTCAGTCAGATCAAGGAAGAAACTTGCACTTGGATCATTGGGATCAATGCTTTTTTCCCCATCAAGGAGGCACAGCCGTTGATTCCTACCCATAGAACAATTACTATTCGAGATTTACTTTATCTATCGTAATAACAGAAATTGAGTCTCGATTTACGGATCCATCAGTCCAGCCTAACCCCATCCAGTCCCATGGGTTAGCCAACCGCTGTAGTGATAGGATCCAATTTGGAATTTGGTTAGGTTTTGTCCCGGGTACCAAGGAAAAGAGTTCCAAGGCCCCCTAGCCGGAAGTTCATGCAAACATAAAATTAGCCACACCACTTACATACCCAATATGAAATTACCTTTTCACAGATTCAACCAGTTTTAAAACAATCCTTTAATGAAACCATAGTACCACTGATCACAATCTTCCAAATTATCCGGTTGATTCTTAATTTTCCATCATTCCTCAGAGTATCTATGGCATCATTGGCAACTAGAACGCTTACCCCCTGTCCACTCAGGGGCCTTTTCAATAGTTCCTAGCCCATAATACTCGGCAATATAATCACTTATAAAACTCAAGATGGACTCTCGTTGAAGATCAGCAAGATCAACCAACAGATCCATATAAAGAGCCATGGACTCATCCATTGAAGACCAGCAAGGTCAATCAACCAGATCCATGCCCGGTTTCACAAAACAACTCTTACTCCTTGTTCCAATATCTTCCTCGACGCACGCGTGGGTATCCTAGGCGACCCAGAGCCCGACCACCGTATGGTCAGCACCCTCTAGGATCCTTCGTAGGTGACCTAGCGCTTTACTCATAGGCCGCTTCCTTGGTCCCTCATCCACCGTACCGGAAGCTCACCATTTTAATCGAACCGAGGCTGGTCAAGACCTCGGCCGACTTTGCTACGCGAGACGTCCTCCATTGACTCTCCGTCAGCAGTTGCAACTTTATCAGTTAGGTCTCCACGACCTTAATCACAAGACGGTCAAAATGCTTCCCCAGCATTCTTGACATAAAACAGCCATTTACAAACAGCATTTACAAACAGTTTACAAATACAGTTTCTATATTAACTCTCATTTTTTCACATTATCCCTCATTAATCCACATTACTTATTCCACATTCCATTTATATGTGTACTCATCCAATCACATCATTTTCCATCTCTTCACTTCAGATTCCTTCACATCACATATCATATATTCACATCCATATCCACATCCATATATCCACATCCACATCCACATTCACATCCATACATCCATATCTACATGCTTACCTCCATTTTCACATCCTCATTTATATATCCACATCCCATATCCACATTCATACATACACATCCATATCCACATCTATACATCCACATCCACATGCATACATCCATTATCACGTCTTCATTCATACATCCACATCCACATACATACATACATCCACATCCACATTCTCATTCACATCTATACATCCACATACATACATACATCCACATACATACATACATCCACATCCACATTCCATATTCACATCTATACATCCACATCTACATCCACATTCACATACATCTACATCCACATTCCCATTCACATCTATACATCCACATCTACATCCACATTCACATACATTTACATCCACATTCCCATTCACATCTATACATCCACATCTACATCCACATTCACATCTATGCATATACACCTTCATGTATACATCCATTTTCACATTCATACATCCACACTCCCATCTCCACATCCACACATCCAACATTCCCATTCACATCTATACATCCACATCTACATCCACATTCACATCTATGCATATACATCTTCATGCATACATCCATTTTCATATTCATACATCCACACTCCCATCTCCACATCCACACATCCACATACATACATCCACATCCACATTCCACATTCACATCTATACATCCACGTCTACATCCACATTCACATACATCTACATCCACATTCCCATTCACATCTATACATCCACATCTACATCCACATTCACATCTATGCATATACATCTTCATGCATATATCCATTTTCACATTCATACATCCACACTCCCATCTCCACATCCACACATCCACATACATACATCCATTTCCACATTCCCATTCATGTAACCCCATATGCCTTCACATCTAATCTTTTACATCACATCCATTCTCGCCTTACCTCATCCCATACACATCTTATCACATCTTAATTCATCACCTCCTAACTTATTTCATAAGCATCTTATCACCTCTTATCACATCTTATACACCTCTTATCACATCTTATACACCTCTTATCACATCCTATCACATCTCATATCTATTTATAGAATACAAGAGAATTCTTATATTTGATATAAGATTTCTTTACACATTTATTTATGCATAAATTCTATTTAAGGAGATTAATACTTTTGAAGTAAAAATCAATCTTTTATGCATCTTCCTATGCATAAATTCATTTTAAATGAAAATGACACTTTTGAATTAAATTTCAATCTTTTATGCATTTTCCTATGCGTAAATTCAATTTAGATGAGAATGACACTTTTGAATTAAAAATCAATCTTTTATGCATCTTCTTATGCATAAATTCAATTTGGTAGGAATTACACTCTTAGAATAAAAGAATTTCTCTTATGCATCTAAGTTATGCATAAAATCCATTTATGATGAAAAATCACACTTTTAGTACAAAAAGAATATCTTTTATGCATATCTCTATGCATGAAATCCAATATGATAAAACTAACACTTTTACAATAAAATAATCAACTTTTATGCATACCTCTATGCATGAAATTCAATTATGATAAAAGTAACACTTTTATATTAAAATAATAATCTTTTATGCATACCTCTATGCATGAAAACCAATTATGCATAATATAAAAATCAATTTCTCTAAGATTACAATGAATATCTTTCAATTAATCTAGGATGACAATTCCTAGAATATGGTAGGAAGTCCTCTTTTTATGCTTTGAATGAAATGATTTTATGCGTAATTTTTATAAAAATTTTGCCATAGCTCCGCTGCTATGACTGACAAATCTCAATTTTTTCTAAGGGATAAAGCTTATCATTAAGAAAATAATTAGAATGATCCCCAATTGGATCATTAATCCATAATGGATTGAATCATCAATGTTCATGAAATACATAAACTAAAAGCATAGGGAAAGCCATTAATTTGGTCTTAAGCATAGATTAATCTTAGATTAAGAAAAAACTTTATGAAAAGCTTCATTTGGATTGAGAATGGGTCATGAGTATGACCATTTCTTGAGTGAGAGAGAGAAATTACATAAAAACCATTTGAATTAAGCATAAATGGAAATTTATGTAATTCTTAACTATCATTAATCAATTAACTTCAATAGCATTCATCAAATTATGTAACTCTTCACTACCATTCATCAATTAACTTCAATAGCATTCAAAAACCATTCCAATTAAGCTTCTCAAGCTTGAGAGGGGTTGAGAAGAGAGAAGCATTGAGAAATTATAGAAAAGATCAAAATTCACCATTTACCTTACAAATTGCTTGATTCTTTGTTCACGGTAGAGGCCCCCAACCAATAAATTGGTTAAGTATGTTGATGGAGCCACCAATGGGGATTGAAGAAAGAGGGAAGCTCCAATTTCTTCAATTTGGAGAGAATTTTAGAGAATAGTAGAAATTAGCATTATTTCAGCATAACTCTAGTATAGTAAAATTCTTCTCTTTTTTCAAAGGACTCATGTTCTATTTATAGGAGAGGGAAGCTCTAACCAAAGCTAACTGAATTCTAGAATTTTTCAAATTCAGTTTGGTTGAATTTGGATTAGATTTAGATCTAGTTTAGTTACTTTTTGATTCGGTTTGGTTCCATTTTGATTTGGTTTGGTTCAAGAGAGAGGAGAGATAAAAATATCACATTATTTTTGAGTTTAAAACTCATTCAAGCATGTGAAATATGCACCTCCTTTAAAGAACTCCCCTTCCTTACATATGTGTCAAAATGGAATCATTATACCCAAAATATCTCATATTTTTAATATTGCTCATAGTTTTTTACTAATAAACCTTGTACATTTTTAACTCTTCATCTTATGTGAGCATTTACTCATTTTTGGATACCCAAAATATCTCATATTTTTAATATTGCTCATAGTTTTTTACTAATAAACCTTGTACATTTTCAACTCTTCATCTTATGTGAGCATTTACTCATTTTTGGATACCCAAAATATCCCATATTTTTTATATTACTCATAGTTTCTTACTAATAAACCTTGTATATAGTCAACTCTTCATCTTATGTGAGCATTTACTCATTTTTGGGTATCTTCTTTTACAAATTGGATTTATCTCCTCCCTACACATGGATTGATGCTATTGGCCCATAGAAACCTTAATTAGACCATAATCCAAAATTTTTTGAAAATCTAGACCCTTAGGCTAAGGTCCTTTATACTCATTTCCAATAAATTCCAATTGCACATTGGAAAGTTCTTTTTTGAATTTCTGTTTCAGGGGAATTCATTTTAATAATATGAGAAATTTTTCTATCCAAAAATATTCATAATCTGAATATTCTCTCTCTAGAATATTTTCTCTCTCTATGTCAAAACAGGCAGAGACTAGATCTCTTATATTTCTGAAGAGGGAATTGATTACAGGGGAATATGCTAGACATTTTGAGAGGCTGGGGAGGAATCTTACATTCTCTCCCACTTGAAAAACGCGAGATGTCCTCATCTCGCAAACTGGGGGTAATTTTGCAAGATGCACGAATATGAGACTGAGAGAAAATTTTAATTAAGATTAACCACCAAGAAAAGTTTCAAAGAGAGAAAGACTCAAGACAAGAACAAAGATTTAAACTTTATCCATTCTTGGAACATATACAGTAAAGATAGAAGAACTCTTTACAATTCCATAAGCCCGTCCATCATATGGTCACAAAAGCAGCACTCACAAGCTATACACGTATAAGGTAACTCATCTTTGGGAATAATTCGGCTGGTTATTTCATCACCTACCTCAGTGGTATGAGGTGATCTAACAAAAGGACATCTAAGAGGCAAGCCAAAAACGGGATAAAGGCATATCTTCTGGTGAGGAAGAAAGCATGCTAGTAAGAAAACCCGCTCAGAAAATCCACCATGCCTTGATCTCATCACACAGTAGTATCGGGACCCAAACCCAAGGCTTCAATAACCATAGCCAAGCGGACATTGTTACGGAAGTGCTGTCGTCCCCACGGTGTTACCCTAGTTATATCTCGACAGGTCCGCCATTTGGTCTGAGCTACAGAAGTTCCCAAGTGAGGGAAAAGTGAGCGCTCATACAGTTCTATAAAATCCTTCTTCACAGACTCACTTGCATCTTGAAGGTGAGAAATCATCATGGATAAAACCAATTCCTGCTGCCAAGCCATAAAGGAGATTAAGAAAGAAAGGAGATCGATGGAAGTAAGATTACTACGAGCGATAAGTAAAAGTTACGACTTATATAAAGGAAGGAGCTAGCATAACTTAGAAGCCAACGGTATCTTGTCTCACTGAAGTTTTACCGTCTTTCCATGATTTGGGTTTGGCACATATTTCTATAGAAGGTTCACATGAAATACATTATGAACTTTGAGATGATGAGGTAGAAAAAGCTCGTAGGCTAAGTCACCTACTTTCATTGAAATCTGAAATGGCCCACAATATCTGGGGGATAACTTCTTATACTTCCTAAGAGATAAAGAACTTCTTTTGGGCCGTATTCGAATGAAGACCATATCTGCTTCTTTGAACTCTCTGACTATCCTCTTTTTATCTGCATACTGCTTCTGTCGATCCTGGGCAGTCTTTTAATTGATGACCAAAACCTTGGCATCCAAAACACCGGTTCTCACTTCCGAACTCATCGTTTATAATCCTTAAAACAGGTGGGACTTTTGAGAAGTATTCTAGGGAAAGGGTCTTCCTTTTTTAAACAGAATCTTTCTTTTATTTTAGAGAGGGAATAATTATAAGATCAGAAAGGGAGATTCTTACTCTTGCATACCTTGAAGTGTAATTCCTACCAAATTGAATTTATGCATAAGAAGATGCATAAAAGATTGTTTTTTAATTCAAAAGTGTCATTCTCATCTAAATTGAATTTACGCATAGAAAAATGCATAAAAGATTGAAATTTAATTCAAAAGTGTCATTTTCATTTAAAATGAATTTATGCATAGGAAGATGCATAAAAGATTGATTTTTACTTCGAAAGTATTAATCTCCTTAAATAGAATTTATGCATAAATAAATGTATAAAGAAATCTTATATCAAATATAAGAATTCTCTTATATTCTATAAATAGATATGAGTTGTGATAGGATGTGATAAGAGGTGATAAGATGCTTATGAAATAAGTTAGGAGGTGATAAGATGAATTAAGATGTGATAAGATGTGTATGGGATGAGGTAAGGCGAGAATGGATGTGATGTAAAAGATTAGATGTGAAGGCATATGGGGTTATATGAATGGGAATGTGGAAATGGATGTATGTATGTGGATGTGTGGATGTGGAGATGGGAGTGTGGATGTATGAATGTGAAAATGGATGTATGCATGAAGATGTATATGCATAGATGTGAATGTGGATGTAGATGTGGATGTATAGATATGAATGGAAATGTGGATGTAGATGTGGATGTATAGATGTGAATGTGGAATGTGGATGTGGATGTATGTATGTGGATGTGTGGATGTGGAGATGGGAGTGTGGATGTATGAATGTGAAAATGGATGTATGCATGAAGATGTATATGCATAGATGTGAATGTGGATGTAGATGTGGATGTATAGATGTGAATGGGATGTAGATGTGGATGTATAGATGTGAATGGGAATGTGAATGTAGATGTATGTGAATGTGGATGTAGATGTGGATGTATAGATGTGAATGTGAAATGTGGATGTGGATGTATGTATGTGTGTGGATGTAGATGTGGATGTATAGATGTGAATGAGAATGTGGATGTGGATCTATGTGAATGTGGATGTACAGATGTGAATGTGGAATGTGGATGTATGTATGTATGTGGATGTATAGATGTGAATGTGAATGTGGATGTGGATGTATGTATGTATGTGGATATGGATGTATGAATGAAGACGTGATAATGGATGTATGCATGTGGATGTGGATGTATAGATGTGGATATGGATGTGTATGTATGAATGTGGATATGGGATGTGGATGTATAAATGAGGATGTGAAAATGGAGGTAAGCATGTAGATGTGGATGTGTAGATGTGGATGTGGATATATGGATGTGGATATGGATGTGAATATATGATATGTGATGTGAAGGAATCTGAAGTGAAGAGATGGAAAATGATGTGATTGGATGAGTACACATATAAATGGAATGTGGAATAAGTAATGTGGATTAATGAGGGATAATGTGAAAAAATGAGAGTTAATATAGAAACTGTATTTGTAAACTGTTTGTAAATGCTATTTGTAAATGGCTGTTTTATGTCAAGAATGCTGGGGAAGCATTTTGACCGTCTTGTGATTAAGGTCGTGGAGACCTAACTGATAAAGTTGCAACTGCTGACGGAGAGTCAATGGAGGACGTCTCGCGTAGCAAAGTCGGCCGAGGTCTTGACCAGCCTCGGTTCGATTAAAATGGTGAGCTTCCGGTACGGTGGATGAGGGACCAAGGAAGCGGCCTATGAGTAAAGTGCTAGGTCACTTGCGAAGGATCCTAGAGGGTGCTGACCATATGGTGCTCGGGCTCTGGGTCGCCTAGGATACCCACGCGTGCGTCGAGGAAGATATTGGAACAAGGAGTAAGAGTTGTTTTCTGAAACCGGGCATGGATCTGGTTGATTGACCTTGCTGGTCTTCAATGGATGAGTCCATGGCTCTCTATATGGATCTGTTGGTTGATCTTGCTGATCTTCAACGAGAGTCCATCTTGATTTTTATAAGTGATTATATTGCCGAGTATTATGGGTTAGGAACTATTGAAAAGGCCCCTGAGTGGACAGGTGGTGAGCGTTCTAGTTGCCAATGATGCCATAGATACTCTGATGAAGGAATGATGGGAAATTGAGAATCAACCGGATAATTTGGAAGATTGTGATCAGTGGTACTATGGTTTTATTAAAGGATTGTTTTAAAGTTAGCTGATGCTAAGAAAAAGGCAATTTCATATTGGGTGTGTAAGTGGTGTGGCTAATTTTATGTTTGCATGAACTTCCAGCTAGGGGGCGTTGGAACTCTTTTCCTTGGTACCCGAGACAAAACCTAACCAAATTCCAAATTGGATCCCATCACTACAGTGGTTGGGCGGTTGGCTAACCATGGGATCGGATGGGGTTAGGCTGGACTGATGGATCCGTAAATCGAGACTCAAATTCTGTTACTACGATAGATAAAGTAAATCCCGGATAGTAATTGTTCTATGGATAGGAATAACCGGCTGTGCCTCTTGATGGGAAAAAAAGCGTTGATCCCAATGATCCAAGTGCAAGTTTCTTCCTTGATCTGACCAAGTATCTTTATAGATGCAGTCGGATCAGCTTGATCAGAAATGGTTTGACTACGTTAGAGTAAAAACTATCATGGTGGAATCGCCCGTGCTTTTCAGACAAGGGAAGTTTTTTCGGGTTTGGTTTTGGATAAATCGACGGATTAGTCTCTTGTCCGGATATCCGTGGGCGAGGCCCCGAATGTGGGACCCCTGTCCCTTGCGAGAAGTACTACTTCCGCTGCTAGTACCCCGAATCTGTTGCTCGGTGGGAACAGGGATCTCACAGTTGGTATCAGAGCGATTAAAGATCAACTGAGAAGACACATATGTCAAAAATTTATCAAGAAACACAAAAAGGTTGTAATTGTGTGATATAATTCATACAAATTGATATTCAAACTGAAAATTCGTAAATTAGTAATTGGGTCTTCAAATGGAAGTACCGCAATTGTATGGAACCCTGACTTGCTTGAGGCCTAGACATGATGGTATTTACCTTATAGTTCCAAGTATCATGACTACTCGTATATACCGAGGGTATAACTGCAGCTCTTTACCGACAGTATATACGAGTAAATCTAAGACTTGAAATTATAAGCATTAATGCTATCCAGATGATGATTTCGAATGTGGTTGATATGATTTTTAATTCTGTTTGAGAACTGATGAATTGATTTGGATTCTGATTGAAAAATGATGATCCCTGAAATTTGGTTGAAATGTAATAAGCTGAGCGAAACCTCAATGAGGATGAATGGGACGAGTCCCTCTGATGATATTCATAACTGGAATGATGATAATGATGTCAGCAAATCACTATGAGATTAGTGGATTGTGCTGTCAAATTGCTACTGTTAACACTTGACTCGGTATATCAAGTTAAGGGATGACAAATTGAGAACTTGCTTGACTGAAATTCCCGTGGTGGAGGATGAGTTCTATATAAGGGATATTTATTCCCGTATTCTGTTGGGTTGACCAGAATATAAGGAACCCCAGATTAAATTGGATCTTAAGAAAAAGAGTTGTCCTCTACTTGCGAGATGAGGACATCTCGCACTTTTTAAGTGGGGTAGAATGTAAGATTCCTCCCCCCAGCCTTCAAGGTATGCATGAGTAAGAATCTCCCTTTCTGATCTTATAATTATTCCCTCTCTAAAATAAAAGAAAGATTCTGTTTAAAAAAGGAAGACCCTTTCTCTAGAATACTTCTCAAAAGTCCCACCTGTTTTAAGGATTATAAACGATGAGTTCGGAAGTGAGAACCGGTGTTTTGGATGCCAAGATTTTGGTCATTAATTAAAAGACTGCCCAGGATCGACAGAAGCAGTATGCAGATAAAAAGAGGACAGTCAGAGAATTCAAAGAAGCAGATATGGTCTTCATTCGAATACGGCCCAAAAGAAGTTCTTTATCTCTTAGGAAGTATAAGAAGTTATCCCCCAGATATTGTGGACCATTTCAGATTTCAATGAAAGTAGGTGACTTAGCCTACGAGCTTTTTCTACCTCATCATCTCAAAGTTCATAATGTATTTCATGTGAACCTTCTATAGAAATATGTGCCAAACCCAAATCATGGAAAGACGGTAAAACTTCAGTGAGACAAGATACCGTTGGCTTCTAAGTTACGCTAGCTCCTTCCTTTATATAAGTCGTAACTTTTACTTGTCGCTCGCAGTAATCTTACTTCCATCGATCTCCTTTCTTTCTTAATCTCCTTTATGGCTTGGCAGCAGGAATTGGTTTTATCCATGATGATTTCTCACCTTCAAGACGCAAGTGAGTCTGTGAAGAAGGATTTTATAGAACTATATGAGCGCTCACTTTTCCCTCACTTGGGAACTTCTGTAGCTCAGACCAAATGGCGGACCTGTCGAGATATAACTAGGGTAACACCGTGGGGGGGACGACAGCACTTCCGTAACAATGTCCGCTTGGCTATGGTTATTGAAGCCTTGGGTTTGGGTCCCCGATACTACTGTGTGATGAGATCAAGGCATGGTGGATTTTCTGAGCGGGTTTTCTTACTAGCATGCTTTCTTCCTCACCAGAAGATATGCCTTTATCCCGTTTTCGGCTTGCCTCTTAGAGGTCCTTTTGTTAGATCACCTCATACCACTGAGGTAGGTGCTGAAATAACTAGCCGAATTATTCCCATAGATGAGTTACCTTATACGTGTGCAGCTTGTGAGTGCTGCTTTTGTGACCATATGATGGACGGGCTTATGGAATTGTAAAGAGTTCTTCTATCTTTACTGTATATGTTCCAAGAATGAATAAAGTTGAAATCTTTGTTCTTGTCTTGAGTCTTGCTCTCTTTGAGACTTTTCTTGGTGGTTAATCTTAATTAAAATGTTCTCTCAGTCTCATATTCGTGCATCTTGCGAAATTACCCCCAGTTTGCAAGATGAGGACATCTTGCGTTTTTCAAGTGGGAGAGATTGTAAGATTCCTCCCTAGCCTCTCAAGATGTCCAGCCTCTTCCCCTGTAATCAATCCCCTCTTCAGAAATATAAAAGATCTTGTCTCTGCCTATTTTGACATAGAGAGAGAAAATATTCTAGAGAGAGAATATTCAAATTTTGAATATTTTTAGATAGAAAAATTTCTCATATTATTAAAATGAATTCGCCTGAAACAGAAATTCAAAAAAGAACTTTCCAATGTGCAATTGAAATTTATTGGAAATGGGTATAAAGGACCTTAGCCTAAGGGTCTAGATTTTCAGAAATTTTTGGATTATGGTCCAATTAAGGTTCCTATGGGCCAATAGCATCAATCCATGTGTAGGGAGGAGATAAATCCAATTTGTAAAAGAAGATACCCAAAAATGAGTAAATGCTCACATAAGATGAAGAGTTGAAAATGTACAAGGTTTATTAGTAAAAAAACTATGAGCAATATTAAAAATATGAGATATTTTGGGTATCCAAAAATGAGTAAATGCTCACATAAGATGAAGAGTTGAAAATGTACAAGGTTTATTAGTAAAAAAACTATGAGCAATATTACAAATATGAGATATTTTGGGTATCAAAAAAAGAGAGTAAATGTTCACACAAGATGAAGAGTTGAAAATGTACAAGGTTTATTAGTAAAAAACTATGAGCAATATTAAAAATATGAGATATTTTGGGTATAATGATTCCATTTTGACACATATGTAAGGAAGGGGAGTTCTTTAAAGGAGGTGCATATTTCACATGCTTGAATGAGTTTTAAACTCAAAAATAATGTGATATTTTTATCTCTCCTCTCTCTTGAACCAAACCAAATCAAAATGGAACCAAACCGAATAAAAAAGTAACCAAACTAGGTCCAAATCTAGTCCAAATTCAACCAAACTGAATTTGGAAAATTCTAGAATTCAGTTAGCTTTGGTTAGAGCTTCCCTCTCCTATAAATAGAACATGAGTCCTTTGAAAAAAATAGAAGAATTTTACTATACTAGAGTTATGCTGAAATAATGCTAATTTCTACTATTCTCTAAAATTCTCTCCAAATTGAAGAAATTGGAGCTTCCCTCTTTCTTCAATCCCCATTGGTGGCTCCATCAACATACTTAACCAATTGATTGGTTGGGGGCCTCTACCGTGAATAAAGAATCAAGCAATTTGTAAGGTAAATGGTGAATTTTGATCTTTTCTATAATTTCTCAATGCTTCTGTCTTCTCAACCCCTCTCAAGCTTGAGAAGCTTAATTGGAATGATTTTTGAATGTTATTGAAGTTAATTGATGAATGGTAGTGAAGAGTTACATAATTTGATGAATGCTTTTGAAGTTAATTGATTAATGATAGTTAAGAATTACATAAATTTCCATTTATGCTTAATTCAAATGCTTTTTATGTAATTTCTCTCTCTCACTCAAAGAATGGTCATTCTCATGACCTATTCTCAATCCAAGTGAAGCTTTTCATAAAGCTTTTTCCTAATTTAAGATTAATCTATGCTTGAGGCCAAATTAATGGCTTTTTTCTATGCTTTTAGTTTATGTATTTCATAATATTGATGATTCAATCCATTATTGGGTTAATGATCCAATTAGGGATCATTCTAATCATTCCCTTAATGATAAGATTTATCCTTCAAAATAAATTGAGATTTATCAGTCATAGCAACGGAGCTATGGCAAAATTTTTATAAAAATTACACATAAAATAATTTCATTCAAAGCATAAAAAGAGGACTTCCTACCATATTCTAGGAATTATCATCCTAGATTAATTGAAAGATATTCATTGTAATCCTAGAGAAATTGATTTTTATATTATGTATAATTGGTTTTCATGCATAGAGGTATGCATAAAAGATTATTATTTTAACATAAAAGTGTTACTTTTATCATAATTAGATTTCATGCATAAAGGTATGCATAAAAGATTATTATTTTAATATAAAAGTGTTACTTTTATCATAATTGAATTTCATGCATAGAGGTATGCATAAAAGTTGATTATTTTATTGTAAAAGTGTTACTTTTATCATATTGGATTTCATGCATAGAGGTATGCATAAAAGATATTCTTTTTGTACTAAAAGTGTGATTTTTCATCATAAATGGATTTTATGCATAACTTAGATGCATAAGAGAAATTCTTTTATTTATGAAATCCAAATATGATAAAAGTCACACTTTTATAATAAAATAATCAACTTTTATGCATACCTCTATGCATGAAATAATGATAAAAGTCACACTTTTATAATAAAATAATCAACTTTTATGCATACCTCTATGCATGAAATCTAAATATGATAAAAGTCACACTTTTATAATAAAATAATCAACTTTTATGCATACCTCTATGCATGAAATCCAAATATGATAAAAGTAATACTTTTACAATAAAATAATCATCAATTATGCATAACATAAAAATCAATTTCTCCATGATTACAATAAAATTCTTTCAATTAATCTAGGATGATAATTCCTAGAATATGGTAGGAAGTTCTCTTTTCATGCTTTGAATAAAATTATTTTATGTGTAATTTTTATAAAAATTTTGCCATAGCTCCGCTACTATGACTGATAAATCTCAATTTATTTTGAAGGATAAAGCTTATCATTAAGGAAATGATTAGAATGATCCCTAATTGGATCATTAACCCAATAATGGATTGAATCATCAATATTCATGAAATACATAAACTAAAAGCATAGAAAAAAGCCATTAATTTGACCTCAAGCATAGATTAATCTTGGATTGAGGAAAAGCTTTATGAAAAGCTTCATTTGGATTGAGAATGGGTCATGAGTATGACCATTTCTTGAGTGAGAGAGAGAAATTACATAAAAACCATTAGAATTAAGCATAAATGGAAATTTATGTAATTCTTTACTATCATTAATCAATTAACTTCAATAGCATTCATCAAATTATGTAATTCTTCACTACCATTCATCAATTAACTTCAATAGCATTCAAAAACCATTCCAATTAAGCTTCTCAAGCTTGAGAGGGGTTGAGAAGAGAGAAGCATTGAGAAATTATAGAAAAGATCTAAATTCACCATTTACCTTACAAATTGCTTGATTCTTTCTTCACGGTAGAGGCCCCCAACCAATCAATTGGTTAAGTATGTTGATGGAGCCACCAATGGGGATTGAAGAAAGAGCTCCAATTTCTTCAATTTGGAGAGAATTTTAGAGAATAGTAGAAATTACCATTATTTCAGCATAACTCTAGCATAGTAAAATTTTTCTATTTTTTTCAAAGGACTCATGTTCTATTTATAGGAGAGGGAAGCTCTAACCAAAGCTAACTGAATTCTAGAATTTTCCAAATTCAGTTTGGTTGAATTTGGACTAGATTTGGATCTAGTTTGGTTCCTTTTTTATTCGGTTTGGTTCCATTTTGATTTGGTTTGATTCAAGAGAGAGGAGAGATAAAAATATCACATTAATTTTGAGTTTAAAACTCATTCAAGCATGTGAAATATGCACCTCCTTTAATGGACTCCCCTTCCTTACATATGTGTCAAAATGGAATCATTATACCCAAAATATCTCATATTTTTAATATTGCTCATAGTTTTTTACTAATAAACCTTGTACATTTTCAACTCTTCATCTTATGTGAGCATTTACTCATTTTTGGATATCCAAAATATCTCATATTTTTGATATTACTCATAGTTTCTTACTAATAAACCTTGTACATAGTCAACTCTTCATCTTATGTGAGCATTTACTCATTTTTGGGTATCTTCTTTTACAAATTGGATTTATCTCCTCCCTACACATGGATTGATGCTATTGGCCCAAAGGAACCTTAATTGGACCATAATCTAAAATTTTTGAAAATCTAGACCCTTAGGCTGAGGTCCTTTATACCCATTTCCAATTAATTCTAATTGCACATTGAAAAATTCTTTCTAAATTTCTGTTTCAGGGGAATTCATTTTAATAAGATGAGATATTTTTTTATCCAAAAATATTCAAAATCTGAATATTCTCTCTCTAGAATATTTTCTCTCTCTATGCCAAAACAGGCAGAGACAAGATCTCTTATATTTCTGAAGAGGGAATTGATTACAGGGGAATATGCTGGACATTTTGAGAGGCTGGGGAGGAATCTTACATTCTCTCCCACTTGAAAAACGCGAGATATCCTCATCTCGCAAACTTGGGATAATTTCGCAAGATGCACGAATATGAGACTTAGAGAAAAATTTAATTAAGGTTAACCATCAAAAAAAAAATCTCAAGGAGAGTAAGATTCAAGACAAGAACAAGATTTAAACTTTATTCATTCTTGGAACATATACAGTAAAGATAGAAGAACTCTTTACACTTCCATAAGCCCGTCCATCATATGATCACAAAAGCAGCACTCACAAGCTGCGCACGTATAAGGTAACTCATCTATGGGAATAATTCTGTTGGTTATTACCGCACCTATCTCAGTGGTATGAGGTGATCTAACAAAAGGACCTCTGAGAGGCAAGCAAAAAACGGGGTAAAGGCATATCTTCTGATGAGGAAGAAAACACGCCAGTAAGAAGACCCGCTCAGAAAACCCAAGATGTCTTGATCTCATGACGCAGTAGTATCGGGGACCCAAACCCAAGGCTTCAATAACCATGGCCAAGCGGACATTGTTACGAAAGTGCTGCTGACCCCAGGGTGTTACCCTAGTTATGTCTTGATAGGTCCACCATTTGGTCTGAGCTAAGTTCCCAAGTGAGGAAAAAGTGAGCGCTCATACTGTTCTATAAAATCCTTCTTCACAGACTCGCTTGCGTCTTGAAGGTGAGAAATTATCATGGATAAAACTAATTCTTGTTGCCAAGACATGAAGGAGATTAAGAAAGAAAGGAGATCGATGGAAGTAAGATTACTGTGAGCGACAAGTAAAAGTTACGACTTATATAAAGGAAGGAGCTAGCGTAACCTAGAAGCCAACGGTATCTTGCCACTGAAGTTTTACCGTCTTTCCATGATTTGGGTTTGGCACATTTTTCTATAAAAGGCATTAAGAATTTTGAGATGAAGAGATAAAAGAAGTTCGTAGGCTAAGTCACCTACTTTCTTTGGTCCACAATATCTGGGAGATAACTACTTATACTCCCCTAGAGATAAATAAATTCTTTTGGTCCGTATTCAAATGATCGCATCTATTCACATCCATCACATTCATTGCATTCCCATCCCATCACATACATTCTCTCCACATTACATCACATCCATATCCATCCATACATTCACATTCACATCCACATATATTCACATCACATCACATTTCATCCACATCTCATCATATTCACATCCACATCCCTTTACATCATATCACATCCTTTCACATCCACATCCACATCCATTTACATCACATCACATCCTATCATATCCACATCCACATTCATTTGCATCACATCACATCCTATCACATCCACATCCACATTCATTTACATCACATCACATCCTATCACATCCACATCCACATTTTTTTGCATCACATCACATTCTATCACATCCACATCCACATTCATTTACTTTTTTTCACATCTTATCACATCCACATCCACATTCATTTACATCCCCTCACATCTTATCACATCCACATCCATTTACATCACATCACATCCTTTCACATATCCTCACATCTCATTCTCATCTCATCATTCACATCCACATCCATTTACACCACCTCACATCCCATCCACATTAATTTACATCACACCACATCCTATCACATCCACTCACATCTTATCACATCCCATTCACATCTTATCATATCCATTCACATCTTGTCATATTCATTCACATCTTATCATATCCATTCACATCTCATCATATCCCATTCACATCTTATCATATCCATTCACATCTTATCATCACACCACATCTTATCACATCTTATTCACATCTTATCATATCCATTCACATCTTATCATATCCATTCACATCCTATCACATCTCGTTCACATCTTATCACATCCATTCACATCTTATCACATCTCATTCACATTTAGTAGATTTTTCTACTTCGATACGGATGATGGGACTTTTTCTAAATTTTTGCCAATTGCTTGCCTAGGTAAAGGTACTTTTTCTCGATGGATATTTTCATATTCTTTCTGAAATTTCTCAAGTGAATATATTCAATATTCTACTTTTGAGTAAAAGAATTCATGGGATTTACAAAATTCAATTCTACCCATATTTCTCAATAATGCTCAATATTCTTCTTTTGATGAATACTCGTAATTTGAATTATGCTAAAAATTCCTCCTGACTGTTTTTCATGAAGTCGCACTGGGAGCGGTCCCTTTTTTCGCTTGCAGAATTGCTTGAATAAAAAAAGAAATGTTTTTCCCATTTAATAACTTGGATCTCAATTATCATGGGAATTCCTCCTTTTGTATTTGAATGATTACATTCAAATGTCATGAGAATTCCTCTTTTATCATAAAATAAATTTATCTAAAATTTCTCTTTTCTTTAATAAAAATATCCATTATTTAAATATGCTAAGAATTCCACTTTTTCCATTTAAATGATTGAATTTCAATGCTCATGGGAATTCCTCTTTTATCATTTAAATTTTCTCATGCATAAAATAAATTTATCTAAAATTCCTCTTTGAATTTTAATAAAAATATCCATATTCCACTTTTGCCATTTAAATGATTGAATTCCAAATTTCATGGGAATTCCTCTTTTATCATTTAAAAAAATTTACCAAAATTTTCTCTTTTCTTAATTATTTAATTATGCATAAACCTTAAAAATTACTTTACCACCATGAATTTGATGAAAAACATTCTTTTAGCCTAGGATATTCAATCCTAGAATATAGTAGGAAGTCCTCTTTTCAAATTATGCATAAAAATAAGTTATGTATTAATTTCTTAAAAATTTCACCTAGCTCCGATGTTATTACTGATCATTTTTAATATTTTTGAAAAGAATAAGACTTTGTGGTACCATTATGATAGAATAACTATCATTAGACCTAAATCCAATTTATGGATTTAAATCATAAGTTTACTATAATTTAATTAACATATAAGCATTAAAAAGCCATTTCTTTAACCTCTAGCTTAACTAGCATAGAGTTTGATTTTGGAATTGAGAATTTATCAATGAGAAGCATCATTTGAATAGAGAATTAGTCATAGGAATGACCATTCTTTTGGGGAGAGAGAGATATACATAAAAAACATCCTAAATTAAGCATAAAGATAAACTTTTCTTAATTATTCATTACAACTCTTAAGAAAAGCTTGATTTGCATTATAAACACTTAATTAGAAACTTCTCAAACTTGGAGGGGTTGAGAAGTGAAAACATTGAGAATAGTAGAGAAAAACCATGAAATTACATCTTACCTCTTGATTTTACTTGCTTCTCTATCTTAGAAGAAGCCCCCAACCAATCAATTGGTTAGTGTGTTGAGAGGAAAGCTCCAAGGAAGGTTGAAGAGAGAGAGAAGCTCCACTCTCTCCAAAAGTAGAGGGTTTTTAAGGGATAATAGAAAATATGAGTATTTTAATGTAATATTGGCATGGTATAGCTCAAAGATGAGAATACAAAAGAATGAGGGTCTATTTATAGGTGAGGGAGGCCACTAACTAAGTCCAACTAAGTTCTAGAATTTTTCAGCTTCAGCTTGGCTGAATTTGGACAAGATTTGGACCAGTTTAGCTCCCATTTTGATCCAAGAGAGAGGAGAGATAAAAATATCACATTTTTTTTTATTTAAAAACTCACCCACATGTGTGAAATAGGTGCCTACGTTTAAGTCTTCCCCCCTCCTTACCAAGGTGTCAAAAATGTTTCATTGTTTCAAAATATCTCATTTTTTTAGTAATATCTCATAGTTTTTAACTAATAAGCCTTGTACTCACAGTCAACTCTTCATCTTATCTGAGTATTTTCTCATTTTTGGGTATTTTCTTTTACTCTTTGGATTTATCTCATCCCCACACTTGGATTAATCCTATTGGCCCATAGGAACCTTAATTGGACCATAAACTAAAATTTTTAGAAAATCTTGACCCTTAGACTAAGGTCTTTTAAATCATTTTTAATTGATTCCTAATGCACTTTGGAGAATTTATTTTGAACTTCTGTTTCAAGGGAAACCATTTCAGACACTAGATGGATTCTTATATCCAAAGATATCTCATTTTTGGATTACCTCTCTCTAGACATTTTCTCTTTTCAGGCCAAACTAGGCTAAAACAAGATCTTTCTTTTATTTCAGAGAGGGGAATAATTACAAGAACATGAGGGGAGGTTCTTACACCGTTACACCTCAAAAGCTGAAGGAAAGAATCTTACATCCTACCCCACTTTAAAAACGCGAGATGTCCTCATCTCATAGGTGGAGTATAATCTCTTTTATCTTCTTCTTCTTCTTCAATCACTTCCAGCGTTACTGCCTTGGAAGTGGACAGCCGATTTGGGAACATCTCTCTTTGACTTTCCCTATTCTGAGGTGAAAGTCTTGCATTACTTTGGATTGGAACTGAGGGTTGGTTAGAGGGTCTACCTCTGGGATTTCCCTGATTTTCACAGAAAGGAACTTGATTACTCTAGAAGGAAGGAGCTAGAGTCTGGAATCTTGGTCAGTGATTTCCCCGCCCCAAAAACCTTGATCCAAAAAAGGAGTTGGGCAATCCATACTGCGATGTCCAAATCCTTGATATTTATAGCATTTCACTTCCTTGTTCAATGGTGAAACTTTTGAAGTTGAATTCCGGGAAAAGGACCTTTCTTCCATTCTGGAACTTTCCATATCCTGAGCTTGACTTTGTTGTCTCTTAGGCAATGGAAGGTTGTAAACACCTTCTGGAGCTAGAAATCTTTTGAAAGATGATGGTGCTAGCTTCGGCGGGACCTTGACATCAAAGGCCTTAGCGAAATCCTTCGCCATCCATACTCCTTCGGCCATGGAAACTAGCTTGGCATTCTTCACTAGGATATTCAAAGGTTTCTTCAGTCCCCGAATGAACCTGGCCATCAGCTGTTCTTCGTCTAGCGGTGGCGAGTATTTGAGGAGGAGAGCAAACGCTTGGTGATACACTTCAATAGTTCTGCTCCCCTGGGTTAACTCTAAGAATTCGTTCATCTTGGTTTCCAAAAAGCTGGGAGGACAGAATCTCTTCCTTACGTAAAATTTGAGATCATTCCATGTCTGGGTGTTTCGATCCAGACGGTTTGTCTCGCAGTGGTTTCTCCATGCCACTTTGACTGTTTCTACTATCTTCAGCCATGCAAGAGACATTTTACTTTTCTCGTTGTACCCGATGACATTGAAGTATTCTTCCATTGCTTGCCTCCCCAAGCTTTTTCCTTCACCCTTGAAAGGTCTAGGTTGTGATCTATGAAGAGTTTTATGAGCATCCAAGTCGAGCTCTTCCTCACCAAATTGGGGGTTATCATTCCTACCATGACGACCTCGATCCATGATCCTATCAATACGAAAATTCTTGTTAAGTCCCTTTATTTATAATTCAAATCCGACTTTAGATACAACTAATTCTGGGGTTCTTAAGATTGGTTAGCCCCCCATAGAATCATGGGATAAAGATCCCTTCTAACAGAAGAACATATAGAACTCATTATCAGAGAATAATTCATTCAGATTCTTAACATAGTAATGGTCCATCAGACCAAAAATTTCATCTGAACATTCCTCCATGGGAATTTTAGTTATGCAGGTTCTCAATTTGTCATCCCTTAAGTAGAATCACTGGGTCAAGGTTAAACAGTAGCAATCTGAAGCACAATCCACTAATCTCATAGTGATTTGCTCAAGTCACAATCATCATTCCAGTTACTATCATCATCACTGGGATTCGTCCCATTCATCCTCATTGTGGCTTTGTTAAACTTATCTTCTTTCGACTAGAATTCCGGAATCATTATCTTTTAATAAGAATCCAAATCAACTCATCAATTCTGAACCAGAATTCTAAAATCATATCAACCAGCATTCGAATTCATCATCTGGATAGCATTTTTGCTATAATTTCAAGGTCTTAGATTTACTCGTATATATTGTCAGTAAAGAGCTGCAGTTATACCCACGGTATATACGGGTAGTCACGGTCTTTGGAGTTATAAGGTAAATACAATCATATACCTGGGGCTCAAGCAAGTCAAGGATTCCATACAATTGCGGTACTTTCATCTGAAGACCCAATTACCTATTTATCACAATTACAATCTTTTACTGGTATTTAATAAATTTTTGACATTTCTTGCTTCTCGATTGGTCCACTTTATCGAATTTGCTCTGATACCAGCTGAAAGCTTCCTGTCCCCTCCACACAACGAATTCGGGGGTGCTAGCAGCGGAAGTAGCACTTCTTGCTTAGGCAGAGCCTCACACTCATCGGGGCATCGCCCATGAATATCCGGACAAGAGACTAATCCCTCGGTTCTTCCAAAATCGAACCCGAAAAAACTTCCCTCGCCCAGAAAGCACGGGCGATTCCTCCAGGATATTTTTATTCTAACGTAGTCAAAAGCCTTAACTAACCTAGCAGATCCGATCGAACTTGTAAGTCACATGGTTAGATCAAGGAAGAAACTTGCACTTGGATCATAGAGACCAAAGCTTTTTTCCTCATCGAGAGGCACAACTGTTGTTTCTTTTCCATAGAACAAGACTATCCGGGATTTACTTCATCTACCGTACCATAACGGAATTGAGTCTCATTTTAGGGATCTATCAGTCCAACCTCCCATAGGTTAGCCAACCACTCAACCACTGTAGCGATAGGATCCATTTAGGAATTTGGTTATGTTTTGTCTTGGGTACCAAGGAAAAGAGTTCCCAGGCCCCCTAGTCGGCGCCTCATGTAAACTTTAAGGTAGTCACACCACTTACACACCCAATATGAAATTGCCGGATTCAACTATCTTTAAAACAATCTTTAATGAAACCATAGTATCACTGATCATAATCCTCCAAAATATCCGGTTGAATTCTAATTTCCAATCATTCTTCTATCTGTGTACCTATGGCATCATTGGCAACCAGAACGCTCACCACCTGTCCATGCAGGGGCCTTTTCAATAGTTCCTAGCTCATAATACCCGAAAATATATTCACTTATAAAAATCCAAATGGACTTTTCGTTGAAGATCAACCAACAGATCCATATAAAAGAGCCATGGACTCATCCATTGAGGACCAGCAAGGTCAATCAACCAGATCCATGCCCAAGTTCAGAAAACAACTCTAACACCTTGTTCCATTTTCTTTCTCGACGCACGTGTGCGGTGACCCAGAGCCTGAGCACCGTATGGTCAGCACCCTCTAGGATCCTTCGTAGGTCACCTAGCACTTTACTCATAGGTCGTTTCCTTGGTCCCTCATCCACCGTTCCGGAAGCTCACCATTTAAATGGAACCGAGGCTGGTATGGGAAATATTTTGATTATAAAAGTGTTACTTTCATCAAAATTGATTTTTATGCATAAAAGAATTTTTTTATTATAAAAGTATTATTTTCATTAAAATTGAATTTATACATAAATAGATGCATAAAAGAATTTTTTTTTATACAAGCATTACTTTCATCAAATTTTCATTTTATGCATAGAAGGATGCATAAAGAAAATTTATTTTTATTTCAAAAGAGTTATTCTCATCAATTTTGATTTTATGCATAGAAAGATGCATAAAGAAATTTATTTTTATTTCAAAAGAGTTATTCTCATCAATTTTGATTTTATGCATAGAAAGATGCATAAAAGATTTATTTTTATTTCAAAAGTGTTATTCTCCTTAAAATTGAATTTATGCATAAATAGATGCATAAATGGATTTTTATAAAAGTGTTATTTCCCACTGAAGTTGTTCGTATGCATAAATAGATGCGTAAAGAATCTTTATATCAAAAATAAGAATTCTCTTACATTCTATAAATAGATGTGATAAGATGAGATATGAATAAGATAGATGAGAATGAATAGAGGATAGATGTGATGAGAATAGAAGTGATGAGAATGAGAGGTAAATAGATGTGATGAGATGGGATGCGAATCAGATAGATGGGAATGGATGGATGGATGGATGTGATGAGAATAGAAGTGATGAGAATGAGAGGTAAATAGATGTGATGAGATGGGACGCGAATCAGATAGATGGGAATGAATGGATGGATGGATGTAATGAGAATAGAAGTGATGAGAATGAGAGGTAAATAGATGTGATGAGATGGGATGCGAATCAGATAGATGGGAAAGAATAGATGGATGGATGTGATGAGAATAGAAGTGATGAGAATGAGAGGTAAATAGATGTGATGATATGTGATGCGAATCAGATAGATGGGAATGAATGGATGGATGGATGCGATGAGAATAGGAGTGACGAGAATGTGAGGTGAATAGATGTGATGAGATGTAATGCAAATCAGATAGATGGGAAAGAATGGATGGATGGATGTGATGAGAATAGAAGTGATGAGAGATAAATGTGAATGAATAGATGAGATGTGATGTCATGTGAATCAGGATGTAAATGAATGATATGGGATGTGCATGAATGTGATAGCATGTGAATCGGGATGTGAATGAATGATAAGGGATGTGAATGGATGTGATGTGATGTGAATCGAGATGTGAATGAATGATAAGGGACGTGAACAAATGTGTTAGCATGTGAATCGGGATGTGAATGTATGACATGTGTTGTGAAATGGATGTGATAAGATGCGATGTAAACTGGATAGATGTTAATGTATGTGAAGTGATGAGATGTATGGGTAGATGCAAGTGGATGAGATCTGATGAGGATAAAGGAGGAAATAAGTGATGAGATAGAAAAAAGATGTGATTAGATGAGAATGGGAATACTTATGAAATGAATGTGGATTGATGTGTGGATAATGTGGATTGACGTGAATGGATGTATGGATGATTTGGAATGATGTGTGGATAATGTGGATTGATGTGGATGGATGAGTGGATAATGTGGATTGATGTGGATAATGTGGATGGATGATGTGGATTGATGTGATAATGTGGATTGACGTGTGGATTGATGTGGTAATGTGGATTGACGTGTGGATTGATGTGGATGATGTGGATGGATGTATGGATGATATGGATTGGTGTGTGGGTAATGTGGATTGATGTGGATGGATGAGTGGATAATGTGGATTGATGTGGATGGATGTATGGATGATATGGATTGATGTGTGGGTAATGTGGATTGATGTGGATGGATGAGTGGATAATGTAGATTGATGTGGATGGAGAAAAGATGGGGACTAATGTGAAAGGATGTGGAGTGATGAGAAAAAATGGAAATATTGTTGGAACTGTATTTGTATGTGAAATCTATTTCAAAATGACTGTTTTATGTCAAGAATGCTGGGAAAGCATTTTGACTGTCTTGTGAATGAGGTCGTATAGAGACCTATCTGTTAAAGTTGCAACTGTTGGACGGAGAGTCAACAGAGGATGTCTCCACATAGCAAGGTCGACCGAGCCTCGGTTTGATTTAAATGGTGAGCTTCCGGTACAGTGGATGAGAGACCAAGAAGCGACCTATGAGTGAAGTGCTAGTAGGTGACCTGCGAAGGATCCTAGAGGGTGCTGACCATACGGTGCTCGGGCTCTGGGTCACCGAAGATACCCACACGTACGTCGGGGAAGATATTGGAACAAGGAGTAAGAGTTGTTTTCTAAATTCAGGCATGGATCTGGTTGGTTGATTGGAAATAAGGATTCAACCAGAGATTTTGAGGATTGTGATCAGTGACACAATGGTTTCATTAAATGATTGTTTTAAAGATAGCTAATGCTGAGAAAAAGGTAATTTCATATTGGGTATGTAAGTGGTGTGACTAGTTTGCATGAATATTCGGCTCGAGAGAAAATGTCTAGAGGGAGGTAATTCAAAATTTAGATATTTTTTGATATAAAAATCCTCCTAGTGTCTAAAAAGGTTTCCTCTGAAACAAATATTCAAAAAGAAATTTCCAATGTGTAATTGGAATAAATTGAAATCAGGTAAAAAGAATCTTAGCCTAAGGGTCCAGATTTTTTGAAATTTCTGAATTAAGGTTCCTATGGACCATTTAGATTAATCCAAATGTAGGCAGGAGATAAATTGAAGAATAAAAGAAAATCCCCCCAAAAATGAGTAAATACTCACATAAGATGAAGAGTTGACTAAGGACAAGGTTATTAGTTAAAAAAGAAGAGATATTTAGAAGAAATGATGCATTTTTGACACCTCAGTGGGGGAATTTTCCTCATGAAGGAGCTACCTATTTCACATGTGTGGAGTTTTAAACTCACAAATAATGAGATATTTTCATCTCTCCTCTCTCGTGCTTCAACTAGATCCAAAAAGTAAGCTAAACTGACCTAAAAATGGTCAAAAATTGACCAAACTGATCTGGAAAATTCTAGAATCAGTTTGCTTGGTTAGAGACTCACTTTTTCCTATAAATGAAGCCTCCCCCTTTGTAAATGGTTAATAGTGTTTTATGCACTGTTACTCTACTTCTCCCCAGAGCCAAAAACAGTGAATTTATTAATAATTCATTAGTTTTTGATCATTTCCTCTTCAAAAGAATTGGTGGCCACTCTTGTTGCAAACAAGAGTAGATCCCTCAAACCATCTAGCCAAAGGAAAGCTCACAAAAATTCATGTAAGCTAGAAATCCTACTTTTTTTTATTCCATTTAATGGTTTTCTAATTTTTGTTTTCTTTAAAATGAAAAATGATGCTATGCCTTGTTGGAAAGGCTTTCCCCCTCTCTTCATTCTTGAATTCAGCCTTTCTTTATTCTAGATGTGTAATCAAATTGTTAGAATTAAACTTTTCATATTGTTTCTCTTTGAAAAGTGTTTAGAATGCTTTAAACCATTCGGGATAATTTCTAAGTAACTTGAGAATAAAAATAAATTTGAAAAATGGTAAGCCATACAAAGGAGGTTATGGCAAATTTTTCTTAAATTTGGTGAAGTAAGTTTTATCTTTTTATTGTTCAAAAAGAGTAATCCCCACCGCTTGTGTATTCTAATAGTGTTATTTTTATTCTATGCATAGAAAAATACATATTAGAAATATTTTTATAATAAAAATGTTATTTTCATTAGAATTAATTTCTATGCATAAAAAGATGCATATGGGAAATATTTTGATTATAAAAGTGTTACTTTCATCAAAATTGATTTTTATGCATAAATAGATGCATAAAAGAATTTTTTTTATTATAAAAGTGTTACTTTCATTAAAATTAAATTTATGGATAAATAGATGCATAAAAGAATTTTTTTTATATAAAAGCGTTACTTTTATCAAATTTTGATTTTATGCATAGAAAGATGCATAAAGAAAATTTATTTTTATTTCAAAAGAGTTATTCTCATCAATTTTAATTTTATGCATAGAACGATGCATAAAGAAATTTATTTTTATTTCAAAAGAGTTATCCTCATTAAAATTGAATTTATGCATAGCAAGATGCATAAAAGATTTATTTTTATTTCGAAAGTGTTATTCTCCTTAAAATTGAATTTATGCATAAACGAATTTTTATAAAAGTGTTATTTCCCACTAAAGTTGTTCATATGCATAAATAGATGCGTAAAGAATCTTTATATCAAAAATAAGAATTCTCTTACATTCTATAAATAGATGTGATAAGATGAGATATGAATCAGATAGATGAGAATGAAAAGAGGATGGATGTGATGAGAATAGAAGTGATGAGAATGAGAGGTAAATAGATGTGATGAGATGGGATGCGAATCAGATAGATGGGAATGAATGGATGGATGGATGTGATGAGAATAGAAGTGATGAGAATGAGAGGTAAATAGATGGGATGAGATGGGATGCGAATCAGATAGATGGAAATGAATGGATGGATGGATGTGATGAGAATAGAAGTGATGAGAATGAGAGGTAAATAGATGTGATGAGATGGGATGCGAATCAGATAGATGGGAAAGAATGGATGTATGGATGCGATGAGAATAGAAGTGATGAGAATGAGAAGTAAATAGATGTGATGATATGTGATGCGAATCAGATTAGGACGGTAACATGGCCATAAGCCAATTGTAGGGTTGCCGTTTGTGCATCCCAGTCGATGTTGCATATGTTATGGCCCATCCATCCAATGATTAACAAACAAATTGATTAAACTTTTCTCTCTTGAAATTGAAAATTGTGTAGATTAGAGTCCTTTATATCTTAGACACACTTCCGCCTTATCATCATCATCAACAAAAACACCAATTGATGCAAGGGATGCCCTTGATCTTTAAGGCATAATCATTCATAGACATATTCTTCTTCTCCACAATATGAAGCTCATTCTTTAAGTGGATTTTTTGTGCCTTGGTGTTAGTTTCATACAGCTTCACCAAGGTGTCCCATGCCTCTTTAGGTGACTTGGCATCTTGTATATGCCCAACAATGGTGTCCTGTATACGAATAGAAAGCCAATACATGACTTTCCTTGCTCCTTGATTCCAATCCTTGAACTCTTTTACATCTGCAGCAGTTGGGTTAATCTCCGGTATCTCCGATGCCTCCTCATGTTCACCTTCAATGTAGTCCGAGTAACCTTTTCCCATCAGGAAATTGGTCAATCTAAACCTCCAAGAATGGAAGTTATTCTTGTCAAGCTTCTCTGTAACAATCTGGTTTATTCCATCATTTGACATCTTGCCTGTAACACAATTTTACCAAAAACAACACTCTTGTTTGACCTACACAAACTGTTGTGTTCTCTGCAACGGTACTATACTGCACCCAAACTGTCATAACAAGTGACCTCAATTTACATACATACACCCAATGGAAACTTTGAGACCTCTTTGTAGTACACACAGTGTTTGCACAACCAATCGGCCTTCCTGTAGTTCCAAAAATAGAGTTTTACAAAGAATCGAAACTTACCCTTGCAGTGCCCGTGAATACCTGCGAACTGAAAAACGGAGGTCCAGACGTGCCCGAAGTACGATTGCGACCCAAAAAAATTCATCCAATGACAATATAGTTGCCATGTAGCTTTGCTTCGCAAAGAAAGCTCCTCAATCAGAGTTCGTTTACCGGTGCCTCCCGAAGAGCTCCCGACAAGGGTGTAGTAGCCAACATAAAGGGGGAAGAGTAGATGAAGCTCTTACCCTCGTACCGCTTCCTCTGCTTCTCTTTCTTGCCACTCAGCCCTTAGCATGAACCAGGCTCTCATACCATGAAAAGATGTAGGGGAGAAGAGAGCTTGAGCTCTTGCAAGCACACACACACTCACACAAATCCTAGAAGAGATCACACAAGGTGAGAGACTGAAAATTCTTCTTCTTCTTTACACAACAAAAGAGGTCTACAAAGAATATAAAGTAACTAACACACATAATAGAGTATATACAAGTGGTCGATAATGTGAACACGCTAAGAGGAGTGAGTAGATGTGGACTAGTCGGTGTAGTCCAGTTGTCGAATCTCTGGCGAGAAGATATGTCGGTGCTAGCTACCAAACCCGCTAGTGATATAAATGTCAAACGGTCATGCAGGCACCTCGTGAGTGTCAGCTCATGTTGAGCTTGACATCTTAACACCTTTGACATCTCCGATCGCCATCACCACCGATCGACATCTCTGACCGGCCAGTGCCCTCCGACCGCTTCGACCGCCATCACTGCCGATGCCCTCCGATATCTCCGACTTGCATGGCCAACTCCGATGGCACTCATGGAGGCAACACCGCTCTCCCTTTCCTGAAGGATGGCGAGATCCTCTCTTGAGCACCATCTTCCTTTTTCGACTGAAGATCTTCCCTCTACACTACATGATGAGGGTTGGGACTTCGAGGAGGAGGACACCCAAGGAGGAGATAAGGAGAGCACTCTCTTGGAAGTGGGGGACAAACACTCTCTCGGAAGTGGGGGACAAACACTCTCTGGTATCACCTTCATTGTAGCACACTCTCTCGAGGACACACTCTCTTGTAGGGCATACATTGTAGCACATTCTCTATTGGAGCAGAGTCTCTCTTGTATCATTCTTGTCTACAATTTGTTATATAGTGTTGTGCTCTTGTGGTGTTTTGTCTATCTCTCTGTGTGAGCAAGGTGAGTGAGTGGTCAGTGGTGGGTGTGGTGTCAGTGAGAGGCCTATAGGGATACTGCTGTGCTAGGTGGTGGTTGGAGAGCACGGTAGAAAGTGTAGAGCATAGGTCTTGCATGTCTAGCCCAATGAGGTCGACTCATCCTTAGCGGGCATAACTCCTTGAGAGGATCCATGCTCCCTTTTCCCCAACCCTAGTGTTTGTGTCGGTAGTCCCTCGAGTTCCCTAGTGAGGACTGGCGGAGTCATATACAGCCTACAAAAAAGGAAAGGAGAAAAACAACAAGAGGGAGCAACTTTCAGCAAGTGGACAACTTCATGGTGGTTCTTCTACAACATGGGTCACGACTCTCTTGAGGCCTTCTTCAGCACGTTATTATTTTGCTAGTCATCTTCTACGTCGGACACATTTCTTGGGTAATATACTTCTAGAACCATGGCTTTTTGTTGACTATTCAACATCAAAAAAATATTTCTACCACTTATTTTTTGATATAAAAGTTCTGCTTCAAATATTTTGCCAACTCCTTAAATTCAAGCACATCGATGATATTTTACTACTCATCTGCACATTGGATGAGCTTAGTGCTATCATTATTTCAACAATTTTCATTTCTACATTTAAATCTACACCTTATATCTTTCCACATCTATCTTTCATCATGAACCCTCTACTCCCAACCATTCAAGAGAAAATTTAGTCACTCCAAAACCAGATTCTAGTTGAGAAGGTTTTGAGAATGGATCTAAAGGATAGGTTATTTTGTAAGAAAAGGCATAGACAAGTCAGTGATGCATCTTCAGACTCTGATGGTGACCAAATTCAGAGAACTGTGCGAGGTACTCTTAGAGCTTAGGAGTCTAGGAAAGAAAATAAGATTAGCCGACAAAGCTTTTACTTTTTAAAATTTTGATGTGACAAGAAAGATGCTTGCACCATATTTGCTTGGCTTAGCCAACTTGATGATTATTTTTTGGGAGATAAATTCTGTGAGAAGGACAAAATCAAGTGGCGCACTCAAAATATATTTCACTTGGAATAAATATGGTCGATGATGACGAAGAAGAATACCCCTGCTATACGACGAGTATTCCTACTCTTAAGGTAGCATATTTATTTCATTTGATTATTTTTATAATAAATTTTATTTAAGAGTTTTTATAAATTTCAAGGAGAGTTTTTATTCATCAAAAGTAAAACTTCTTGGAGGAATTGTCCCTTCCATCTTAAACTATACTTTACGAATTTTTCAATACGTATTAGTCTTATGGTATGGGACACATATTAATCATGTGTGAAGGATTTCAATACATACTTATCTCTAGATTTATGTGGGATAAATTCTGGTGGTATGGGATACTATAATTTATTACACATAGAATTCCTTGATAGAATGTCTTTTTGTCATAATTAGAGAAGATACTAGAATTTATATATTGTAAGACATTGATCTCCTTTGCTCGCAATAAGCAAACATGCAAGTGAGGTTAGTTGCTTATCGAGGTAGGAGGGATGTTACATAATATCCACCCTTTAGCTCAACAGGGACGCCTGGATATGCTAGTATGTCATGCTAATGAATTTGTATCATTGTGGGTGACCCTGCATTAAATTCTAGTTACCTAGTGTTATTGGTATAACTAGAGACTATGTTTGATGGTTGGGTATGTTGTTGAAGTGTAACAAGTAGTGCTATGCTTGATGACAATGTGCGGTCGAAGTGAAACAAGTGGACTACGCTAGACAACTGCACACGATCAAAGTGTAACATGTGGTTTATGCAAATGATGTGCCATGCTACTTGAATTATAACAAGTGGTAATACATGTCATACTAGATGGTGTGTAAAATGATACTCTCATCAAAGTGTAACAAGTGGTAAGTGTATGTTGTGTGTTTGTGCCTATCAACGTTTCATATTGGGATTAATTATGGAGATAGTAATTAATTGGAACAACTAATGTGTTTACATTTATGAGATAGGTGATGATGAGCAGTGTGTGTGTTGCACATGGAGGATCTTGTCAATATCATCTCGAATTATTATTACTCGTGTGAGTTATTTTGTTGGCCACGTGTCAAATGATTGTACATATTATTTATGCATGCTTGTGCATGGTGTTACTATATTATGTTAGAGGAGTTTTGGTTATTTTACACGTGTGTGAACAAGCTCTAGTGCTCGAGTTATTTTTTGTAAAAGTGGAAAAGCAAGCCCAATTTTGTACGCACAACTATTATTAGCTCCTTGGGCTATATTTTGAATACAATTCTCAAAATACTCATGTCATGAAAAGAGGAGCTGCATGCATGAGGGGGGAGATTGCACCCAATATGTGTTGATGGTGATGTTTGCTCTATTTTCTTGTTCTATGTTATGCTTAAATCTTGTCAATTTGATTCAAATCTATGCTTATTTCCTTGATGTATAAGTGAGATTGATTAATTCTTCAATGAGTATTGAGGTCCCGTGTAAAAAATAAACAATATAATTCCCAATCACTCGAGTGATTTTAGTAACAATCAAATTAGGTGCCATTAGGATTGACAAATGCCCTTGCTACCTTTAAATCGTCAACTAATGCAAGACATATTTAGAGAGCATCGGGATGATTTTGTTCTCGCCTTTTTTAATGGTATCTTAGTCTATTCCTAAAATGCTTCCGACTATGAGAAGCAAGTGCACAAAGTTTTGGAGACCCTAAGAAAGCACAAACTTTTCTCTAAGGAGAGTAAGTGTACCTTCTTTATTGATCATATTGAATATTTAGGGTTCATAGTGTCAAAGGATGAAATTTCAACTGACCCTAGCAAAGCCGCAAGCTGTTATTAATTGGCTAGAGCTAAAGAGAGTAAAGGAAGTTAGGGGATTTTTAGGCTCCACCGATACGCCAAGATTGTCTCTCTCTTAACTACACTTCTCAAGAAGGATGTATTGTAGTATATCCATCTCAATGCTTGACAAGCCAAAAGGTTAAAGCTGAAAGGGTAAAACTCCTAGGAAGGTTGCATCCTTTAGATGCTCCATAAATTAAATGGACATGCATGCTAGGGTTAGACTTAAAAATTTGATCCAACCTCAGAATTAGGAGAAAGAGTCTAGATTTGAATAAAAAATTATAGAGAGAAAATACACATGTACATGCACATATAGATTTTAGAGAGAAAATGCACATGCACATATAAATCAATAATGTTTTAGAGTTCAAAATGGATAAATTCATTATAAGGGAGATAGATTTTAAGTGACTTGAATAATTAATTTTAGGGATAAATTTGTTTACTAATTATACTAGAGTCTAGAGAGAGAAAGCCACTTATTACCTCATAAATCAAGGGTACGATGCATAAAATATTACCTGCTATGTATAAACCTTGAACTTAATTTTTGGAAAGAAATGAGAAATAAAAGATCCATGAGAAACTATTTTATCATTAGTTAACATTGTTCAAACACTACGTTTCTCTCTCTAAAAATTAGTGAATAAAATAGTCTAACCCTAGGAACAAATTGAAAAATAGGTACCTAGAGTTAATTAGATTTAACATAGGATTTTCTCTAAAGTAGATTTCTAAGGATACAAACTTTGATTGAAAATGGCCAAGGAAGGATCTTAATTGACCTTAGATAGAAATTATAATGACCCTATAAGACTATATAGAGGAAAAAAGTTGTGAGCTCTTGAGAAATCCACGTGCATCCCTAAGAAGTTAAAAAGAAATGTCTTGAGAAAACCTTGCTAGGATACATGCGATTGGAGGAATTTGACTTAGCCGGAGGATCAACTGGAGAGCTGTGATGTCTCGTTGAACTTGCGATTGTTTACACTGCTTTGATTATGTGTATATGATACACGTGATATATATGTGTTGTTTGTGGAAGCATGTGAAGGTACCACCACACAGGTTCACGAATTGCAGTGTGTGGATGTCATTCACCCATGGGGTGTGTTGCATGAAGGTGGTTGTCCCATACCTCGACCCCTCTCGGCCAAACTTGGGTGTGCTTCTAGCACAATCAGTATGATGCACAAGGAAGCGGCTCTAGATTGATTCGGGCATAGGGTGGTGCCTAATGGCCGCGTATGTGAGATGATACTAGACATATGTGGCCCCTAACACCGGGTACTAGAGTGTGCTAGCTTCTGGGGGTGACAACTTCATTGGATGGAGCTAGGTTGAGTCCATGGAGTTTGTCTATTTAATTAGATTACAAGGATAGAGAAGCTGTCTTTCATAATCAAGGAGCCAAGACATCTTGTTGAGCCTTGGGGAGATATGACCTACTTATGAGAATTATGAAAGGATACACCTGGTAAAATTCCTCACGTAAGGATTGTTCTAGTCAGACCTTGGAGAGCTTCTAAGATAGCCAAGCATAGAATATTGTGACATGAGGCCTCGAGTGAGTCGCTCTACCCTTAGTGTAGTTTTCACTGCTAGATTGTTGACAGATAGAGGGATAGGGGTCTCACAAATAGAGGGATAGGGGTCTCACAAAATCATTACAGAGAATGAAGGCCACTAGGTTGGACCAACTATTTGCTAGTTCTCCTTAGCTCAAAGAAAGATACCTAAATATGATTATGCACCTTTGCGCTACTTTGGAAACATAAGCATGCAATTTACTTGTTCCTCTTGAGCTTGATTTTCCTACATATCTTGATTCTACCCACACAAGTCCTCTTAAACTAACATAGCAATGTAGCTATCCAAATCCTAGTCATTTTCTGACTAATGATGGTTCCTGTTCTTGTTGAGAGTGCCTTGAGGTGCTACAACTCTCTCTCTCTCTCTCTCTCTCTCTCTCTCTCTCAATGGACAAAGCCTATTGCCACATTACTATCTTCTCTTTCTTTATCTACACACCAATTTCTCTCTGTTTCTTTATCTAAGCACTTACTAAAGAGAAGCTCTCAATCTCATGAATCTCTTAACAAAGGGTAAAGAGAGAAATCATAATCTGCTAAAAATTAGAGAAAAGAAAAGCATCTAGCAAAACCTTAACCACTGTCATCCTTGTATTAAACACTTGTTGCGGATGGCCCAAGGGGATTGTTATACCAACCGAGCAGTTCAAAGCAAATAGTAAAACTTCTAATTGAAAAATAAGATTAACTGACACTTGATTAAGAAAAACTTAATAGCGGCACACTAATCAAGCCAAACACTCATAATACATGTCCTTAATTCAAAAGCCAAAGTAAATCACAATATAAACGATTAAATAGAACGCTCAAATTCCACACTAGGTTCATGCACCACACCAAATGTGTCCACACACTACCCAAAAGTAAGACATCCACTTTCCCTATTTACATTTGAACACTCACTCAAAACATTCTTCACCGACACCAAACAATTTGGTGTTGCCATCCAAGCTAAATTCAACACATACACACAAGTTCTCACACTCACGGGTTTTGTAAAAAGAACCAAACTCGCTATATTTATTTCCCTTGGTAGTGGCAGAGGACAATCTTCAAAAGACCATTTTCGTCCACAGGAATAGAGTACCCAGTAGCAGGTGCGGTTATATGCAAAGCAGTATGCCATAGAGGTTTCAGAAGTATAGATGAAAGGGAAAGACAAGCAGATGCACAAACCACTGCTTATTTCAATAACCTATTTTCAATTGGATGAGAACACTGAACTCTACAAAACCTCCAATAACCATCCTCCAGCCTTCCCCCTATTATGCCTCCGAACTTCACAAGACCCTAAGGATGTTTACACATCTCATTCCCGCCCATCAATTGATACCTATTTGAAGGTGGGAGGGAAGAGATGCCAGCTGTCAAAGGCTGATAGGTGTTTTACATACCAGACTGCCAGCCTGCCCAAAATCAGTGAGATGAAAGTCTGCAGGGTTAAGGCATAGTAGGGATGGTGATATTAGCAGGTGATGCGAAAAAAATTCAATGGCTTGCACCAGCCCAGCCTTGAAAAGAGCAGGGTTGCGTGGTCACAGCAAGCAGTAAATGTGTCCTTTTCAAGAGATCAAACCACTTAGCACTGGCAACATATTCACAATCTGGGTTGGTGTGTAAACACCATAGTAATTTGAAAACCAACCTTCATCTGTCTTACAAAAAGCACTTCATAACTTTTATCATAATTATGTACATGAACAAGCCACTGATTGCAGCCATAAAAACACATTCCATAGAACCAACTTTTACCTTGACATAACACTTCTTTGCAGTTGTGCATTACATACAAAGCACTATCCAAGACAAAAAAACAAAATATTATCCCACTAATTTGAGTACTAAAAAGAGATCTATGATGTGAGGGGTGAACAGTAATGCACAGAGAAGGCCAAGGAGACCGTAACTCACCTCATGGCTGCCTAATGACACACATCGTTCCACCTTAAGTCAGCATTCTTCAACAATAAGAGGCATCCAACCCTTCTCTCTTAATGTTGAGTCCACTGAATAGACTTCAAGTCTATACCCTCCTGTACCATCTCCCAAAGTGGACTCATTTGTCGCAGCTTCTTAACTTGATGAACCGTCAGCTGGGTAGCCCTATCAATCTCCTCTGCCGTTGTAAATCGCCCGATCCCAAACCTGATCGATGTATGTGCCATGTCCTCTTCTACACCCAAGGCTCTCAGCACATAAGACGGTTCAAGGCTGGCACTTGTACACGCACTCCCACTCGACACCGCAACCTCCTTTAGTCCCATAAGCAAGCTTTCTCCTTCTACATAAGCAAAAGACAAGTTCAAGTTGCCCACATACCTGTGATCTGTACTGCCATTTATGACAACACCATCGAGCTGAGATGTAATGCCCTGCAGAAGGCGTTGCTGTAATGCTCTGATGTGCTCTTCGTCATTTGCCATTTCTTTGAGGGCAATGTCACAAGCAGCTCCAAAACCCACAGCTAAAGGTGTTGGCACAGTTCCACTTCTGATACCCCTCTCTTGCCCGCCACCACTCATCTGGGGCTCTACTCTTACTCTCGGCCTTCTCCTCATGTACAATGCGCCTATGCCCTTAGGTCCATATATTTTATGTGCACTGAGAGACATGACATCCACTTTTAAGTCATCCACATTGAGAGGGATCTTACCAGCTGCCTGGGCAGCATCAGTGTGAAGAAAGATCTTGTGCTCCCTGCAGATGGCTCCTATTTCCGCAATCGGCTGGATGACACCAATCTCATTGTTAACAGTCATGATAGACACCAAACCGGTATCAGGCCGGATGGTGGCACGAAGCTCCTCAAGGTCAACGAGCCCATCTTTCCTCACAGGGAGATATGTGACATCAAACCCTTCTTGCTGGAGGTGTCTGCATGAGTCCAAGACACACTTATGCTCCGTCTGGGTGGTGATGACATGCTTCTTCTTGTCTTTGTAGAAATGCATGACCCCCTTGATGGATATGTTGTTGGCTTCGGTGGCACCTGATGTGAAGATGATTTCTTTAGGGTTTGCGTTGATAAGGGCGGCCACTTGCTCTCTGGCTTTCTCGACGGCAGCATCGCTCTCCCATCCATAGAGATGGGTTCGCGAGTGTGGATTCCCGAACTGATGCAGATAATAAGGAAGCATGGAGTCCAGAACCCTAGGGTCCACAGGGGATGTGGCCTGCATGTCCAGGTACAGTGGGCGCCCTGCGATCCGAACACCTTTCATTTGAATGCCCGTGGGCTCTTGCTCTTCGGCTATGGCGGCAGCCGCAGCAGTAGTCTGAAACCGGGGACGGTGCAGCTTGGTGGCGCACAAGCCCTCGATGCACGGCAACCCGCCATGGATTCTTCTCGTACAAACGGTTCTGTAGAGTAGTCTCGCAAAGGTGCGAGAGACGGGGTTTTGCAGGTTTGTATTCATGGTGAAGACGAGCAAGTAATTTGTGATAAAGAACACGCACAGGGGGCGTTAGTAGGAAGAAATGATAATGCTACGGTGTGAGAGGGGATCATCTCATGCATTTGGTTAAACCATCCGCTTCCGAGCGGAGGAGATGCTTGTAAAAGTCGGTTTACCTCCTTAAAGCGTACACGTCGGACATGCCCTTTGGAGTGTGTAGTGGATGTTCTCGTCCTTCCGAGCTTTAGAGGAGGTTCACATGGAGTAAAACAAGCGCACGAGCTATGGTTTGCATGATCATTTTGATGAGTTAATCATCAATGTATATTTCATCACGTGAATATATATTCCCTCTTATGTGCCACTTTATCAAACAATCAAACTAGAATGCTTGGGTACCCTTATCCTCTTGAATGCTTGCTCCTGTACGAGCATGAACATTAAGCCTATGCTTATATTCGACGTGAGGAATCGATGGACATTGACAGAGATCTTAGAGTACATGTCATTCATCAAGTCATAGGATTTTTGTGCTCGTTTGTGTGAGTGAAGTTTAAAAAAAAAAAACCATACATAAAGTATGGCAGGGAGTTTGCATAGTCCTCCCCAAAATTTAATAAACATAGGAGAACATGCCCTTTTTCCATTTCCCAAAATAGCACTTTCAATATCGAAAGTGGATCAAAACGCCTTCAGTGTTGGAAGGCGGCCATTAGTCCTACATATTGATTCATGATACAAAACTCAATGTGGTAATGAATTTGTAATTTTCTAATTTGCGAGGTACTTTTGAATCCCTGTCGAACATAAGAACAGGCTTCAAGCTCATCGATTGTGGATGTCATTCTAGCATTGCTTCCAAGTATGCTTTCAAATTCATGTTCATTCAAGTTCATGTTCCAAGTATACTTTCAAATTCATGTTCATTCAAGCATTTCAAATATGCTCTATACTACACGAAGTATGCTACCCAAGCACTCACACAAAACACGGTAAAAGAATAAAAAAGAAAACAATCTTGTTTTGCAAGATTCAGAGCATGGAGTGCACCTGGTTTTGATGATGATGACGTGTGTGTGTGTGTGTGAGAGAGAGAGAGAGAGAGAGAGAGAGAGTACCTCCTTGCGTTTATGCACCAAGACATCTTGTGCATGAGGTAGTTGGGGATTCTCAAGCATACTCAAGATTCAGAGCATGGAGTGCACCTGGTTTTGATGATGATGACGTGTGTGTGTGTGTGAGAGAGAGAGAGAGCGAGAGAGAGTACCTCCTTGCGTTTATGCACCAAGACATCTTGTGCATGAGGTAGTTGGGGATTCTCAAGCATACTCAAGCTTGCAAAAGAGGTAGCTTCTTCTGGATGACTAGCAATACATCCGGTCCACAACATAAAATCAATCTTTGAGAGCTTTTCAAAAAGTTTATGTGCATCTACCATGGTTGCACAACTCCATGGATGGATCTTCGTCAAACTCAATAGAGACAAGCTCATAGTGATCAGTGCGATCAATGCATTCCAAGAGACATCACCTCGAGAAAAGAGCAGAGAACATGACCGCTGGGGGCATGCCCATTCTTGCCCCCACGTGTTGCTTCTAAGTTACTTCTCAGGACACCCTATGTTGATCTTTTTGTTGCCTTTAAGCACCTTGTGTTGTCGGGCGCCCGTGCCTACCAAGGCCGTGTCCCTCCACCACAGGAGGCCAGCTGCTACAATGCCAAGCCAGTGCCCTATCTCTCCATTGGCCATCCTTTATGTTGGCTGCTGTGACCCCACATACAACCATATATGCATCCAACGTCATCCAGCATGGGCGTTAATTTGCATCCACCTACTCACAGTTAACTGTCATCATGGTTTTTCTTACCTCGCGTGACCACCCTCCACCATAATTAGGACAAGCTGTGAAAGCAAAAGCACTATAGAACACAGTCGTGAAATTAGAAAGCCGAAAACTATCACTGTGAGACATGAAAATAGTCAAATCGTGAAATCACAGACGGCTCATGGGCTTTCAAATTAGCCATTCAATCATGCCTCTAGACATTAAATGTTTCCACCACACCTTTATTGTGCCACTAGCACAGCCTGTGTATACAAATCCCTCTTCGCTTAATGCTTACCTTCCTCAACATGTCTGACCCCGGCGGCGGCCGGTGTCATGATCATGTTTGTTAGCCTTGTGACCTGCTCCATCAGCTTCGTGTATTGGTGGTTTTGAGATTCTCAAACAGATGGTCTTAAGTTCAAATTATAGAAACACCCCTCCCCTGAAGGAAGCGGTCACATGTGCTGGTGTGTGTTTCATGCACGTAGGCTTCAAGGTTGTGTTCTCAAAGGTTTGTCCACTGCTCCTCCACCTCACCTCCTATGAATGAAAAATCAATTGGCAACACGAGTGCGCAAAGCTGGCTCCTCCAGCTCTGTTACTCCGGATCTGAAACCTGGACCAACACATTTTCGAAGCATCATCTCCATCACACGGATCTCTAACAACTATAAACGATATCCAGCTAGCTGTGCCAAAAAATTATGCGTTGTTACAAGGCAACCTCCCCGGATCACTGCCCATGCATGTTATGATGTATAACTTGAATTCTTGGGAAAACTTTGTTGAGGGAGGCTACCTCTCGTGCTCATAGATAATGGGCACTCCGATGCATTTGTAATGTGTAAAATGTTCTACAATAGGACAAAGCATTTATGCCTAGAAAATCAACAAGAAACTTGCATGTTGAGTACCAAATTTACCTAAACAATTGGAAGTCTAAAGCAGTGATTTTTCGATTGAGCATAGCCTAACCATAGGAAAAGTCGTTGCACTTACTAATCGATCAGAGAAACCCTAAAAACTAATCAGAAGAAAAGAAGAAAAGAAGCCTTCGCACTTACTAATACATTAGAGAAACCCTACACCCTAATCAAAAGAAAAGGTGCTATTGCACGTACTGAAGAAGAGGAGGCCTGAGGCTGCTCCCACCCATGAAAGAAGAAGCGCAACGTGATGTTGTAGTAGGCATCCCACTTGGCATCCACGTTCAGCTAGGGGGGGATATCTAGGCACTTGTCCGACATAGCCAAGGGAGGCTATGGGGGCAAACGAGCGGTATAGCATCCCTAGCTGATAGATAATGGGCACTCCGATGCATTTGTAATGTGTAAAACGCTCTACTATAGGACACAACAGTTATGCCCAGAAAATAAACAAGAAACTTGCATGGTGAGTACCAAATTTACGTAAACAGTTGGAAGTCTAAAATAGTGAATTTTCGATTGAGCGTAGCCTAACCATAGGAAAAGTCATTGCACTTACTAATCCATCAGAGAAACCCTAAAAACTAATCAAAAAAGAAGAAGAAAGGAAGCCTTTGCACTTACTAATGCATCAGAGAAACCCTACACCCTAATTAGAAGAAAAGGTGCTATTGCACGTATTGAAGAAGAGGAGGGCTCTCGCACGGAAGAATAGAAGAAGCGGCGCAGCGTGATGTTGTAGCAGGCATCCCACTTGGTATCCACGTTCAGTTGGGGAGGGATATCGAGGTGCTCGTCCGCCATAGCTGATTCTCCTCTTTACCTATTCATAGATGCTTTTTCAGGCATTTTTTGTAGGCGCTGGGTAGCTTCCCTCGTACGTTTTTTGCATACGTTTTTTGTACTTCTCTCGTTGCTTTTTTAGAGTTGTTTTTAGCACGGCCAGGTGGCCTCACACCTTGCTCGCTTTTGTGTAAGGGTGTTAGGCTACCAAAGGTAAACACATTTTGGCTATGAGTTATGGATTGCACGAGCATTTTGATGAGTCCATCACGAGATAATCAGCACACATTTCATCTGCTAACTTTGAATAGTCCCTCTTTTATCATTGATGTGCCAGTTTATTAAACAATAAGAAGATACTCATCCTTGCTAGCATTGACTTTCCCTATATTTTTACAAAGAGAGTGCGTGAAAAAGAATGCACTAATATCACTATTGGATATCTCTAAAAATGCCACCTTCCATGCACATGAATTGTTCATATATTTATGTTATGTGGAAAACACAAGTTTGGATGAAACTTTTAATATATCAATCCTTCTCTATGTACTACCTCTTTGGGCCATGTCATATGCTTTCTTGAAGATTTTTAGATCACTTTAGATTTCTTACCTTGCCCAATACGTATGTTGTTGCCTAGCTTGTCAAGATGGTGAGAGAGAGAATCTATAAGAGCTAGCAAAGTCTCTAATCAATCCCAAGCATGTGTAAGCTTCCATCTACATAAGCATGCATAAAATTGAATGTAGTAAGAGAGCAAGAGACAAGAAGGGGGAGACAAAACATAAACATGACATGGATTCACTTCTACGAAAATAGAGAAAATAGAGACTCGCAAGAAAATATATTATTCAACCCAATCAACTCATCAAAAACCACAAGTTCAACATATTCAAGAATTGAATAAATAACACGCAAAATACTTAGCTCATGAAAATGACTCAACATTGGGTGCAATCTTCCCCCCTCATGTGTGTGTGGCCTCTCCCCATACATGACTATTTATGTATTTTTTTTCCAAGTATAGGCCATAGCCTCCAAAAATACAAGAAGGTGCTTCTCCTTGCATGCACTCTCTTATGCTCAAAATAGAGTGTCCATAAATTGAGGCTAGCGTTAAAGCATATCACACTTTACAAAAGTATTAAAGTTTGAATGTTCAAGGCTAAGCTTGATAAATCTAAGCTTCCAAAATAAATCAAAATGTACACAAGCTAGCATATATATACAAGTGTGTGTGTGTGTACAAAGCTTATTTCCAAAAATGTGTACCAACAATTAATATTGTGCACATCCTCCTCAATCTTATGAATTCTCTTCACCTATAAGATAACCAATAATAAATTGTTAAAGAAATATTCCATAAGTATACCAACCATCACTACACATATATTTGACATGCGTAAGTAACCCAAGAACCACTCTTTCATACAAACAAACTTCAATAAACATTGGAGGTTCCAAACATACGTCAATGTACATCAAACGTATTAATATTTATAATGGCATCACCCATGATATTAACATGATTTGGCATGACACAAAGATAATCCAAGCATCCTCGAATTATATAATAGGGTAGAACAATATTTTTAAGCCTGAGCTTAAAATACATTCTCTCTTGCTTGAGTTTGCAATTGCCCTCAATTTGTGGGTTTGTTGAAAAGAACGAAGGATTTTCAGGAAGACACGAAATTATTTCTCAAGCATCCATCTTGCATCTTCACAAGGATGATTTTGAAAAGTGACCAAGTATTTGATATATTGATTTCCAGCACGTCGATGTAATCTGTTGGTCAATGATAGTATCTCGAATCAAAACTTCTTCCTCACCCTCAACAAGAGGTGGATCCTCATACACACAAGATAAGTGGGAGATGATCCCTTTAAGGTTTTAGCAAACTCACATGAAATGGCTTATGAATCTACCAATGAGAAGGTAATTCTAGTCTATAAGCAACATCATTAATTTTGTGAATCACCTTAAAAGATCCATAAAATCTTGGGGTGAGCTTAACAGTTGGAAATGTCTCAACACTCTTAAGTCTACGTTTCTCGATTCTCAAAAGTATATAATCTCCAATTTCAAAAGAGATAGCTTTACGTTTGCCTTCGCTTTGTTAACATATTGCTCTTGAGCATGTATAATAGAATGTCTTACATCATTCAAAATGCTACTAAAAAGTGAATTGATCAGCAGCTTTGATTTTGTGGGAAAGTCTAGCAGCCGAGATAGGCAAAGCTTCTCCATACACAATTTTGAAAGGTGCTCAACCAGTAGCTCAATAAGGAGCATTATTGTAAGCAAACTGCATAGAAGATGAATGTCCTATGAATTCACTTGTTGGGAAACATAGTCTCTGAGTAGATCCAAGATAGTACGATTGATAACCTCAGTTTGTCCATTCGTTTCTGGATGAAAAGCAAGTGGAAAAATCTATCTTAGTGCGTAAGTTGTGTTGGAGACAACACATTTTCTCCTGCTATTTATCATTATATGGGTTCCAAAGTCAAAGAGTAACGTGTAGCCATAATGCATGTGAACACTTCTTATGAGTGTAGTAGCATTTTTATGTGTGTTTGTGTGTGAATAGTCTCTTGAGCTTGGATAAAATATTATGCAAATGTGCAAGTGTGTAAAATGCTTTTTTTGGAAAAAAACTAGTCAAAAGAAAAGAAAGGCTTTATGCCTATAAAAGCATGTATTTGGTGGAGGTTCTATTATTCAATACAATCCTCATGGAATCGACACTCATATTTTGTAGATAAAAAACCAGGTTTATTTGGCAAGCTAGAAGAGATCCCCAACCCCCCTCTTAACAATCCTGAATGACATCACTCAAGTTTTCAAAGGCATCTAGGTCAGTAGGGCTAAATTGGTTTTGTCCTTTATATGTTTTTGTGCACATGTTCAATTCCATGCCAATGCACTTAACAAAAACAATGTATATTTGTAATAAGAGGTATGGTCTGACCTCATTCAAGGATTACTAGGAGAGGGTTGGGAGGTTAATGAGGGGTCACATCAAGGTGATGTGTACAAGTGCAATGTAGTAGATTCTACAGTGTCTTTCAGGTTCTTGAAGGCACGCTCTATTTCGTACATACGTCTGCACTACCAAAGATGGATGCAGAAGCACGGGACATGGATCCCACTTCAAGCCTCAGAAGAAGAAATTGTGCCTATTGAGGTAGCTGTGATGATGCAAAATGGATGGATTGAGCGAGTGGCAGCAAGCAAGCATTGGAGCCTAGACTTGTGTCAACGCTTTAGCATCATGGGCTTTGATAATGTGGAAGAGTCAAGTTTCAAGTTGATGAGAAGAAACGTATATCTGATTCCACTACATGTCTAGAATTAACCCTTACACTTTCTGGTTATTGTGCCACTTTCTATATTTTTATAGATTGGGAAGCGTAAGGAGGGGACAAGCATGGTCTCAGAATCATGGCAAATGGGGGACCTTGAATTTTCAGCAGTAAGGTGCATAGCCCTACCAACACATAGTAGGCATGTGGAAAGCTTAACGATGAGCTTGGTATATAGGAAAATAGTCTCTGTTCTGATGCACGTGAAGTCGACTTTGAAAATTCGCTCGCCCTTGCGTCCCAACATTATGAGATACAGATTGCATACATGGAGCAATACTTGGCTCCCCACAACATCTCCTTTTCCCAGTACCCCAATGATCGATGGGTGCCTATTGAGCTGCTTAAGTACATTCAACAATATGCCCGCTCCTACATCCAGCGCCTTGAACGCTTCATCGACATTTGCATCCCCGTAGGAGCTTACTGTACCTTCAATAAGCAGGAGATGAAGAGGTTGGGGAAGGGCAATTTAGGAACTAGGTTCCTCTCATGGCTCGCCACTTTTGCGTTCCTCATCAGAGCGACGATGAGGATTCGGATGAGGAGGTAGAGATGCCTACATTGCAGTTGGCAGGGTATTTGAGGGATGACAAGGAAGTGAAGGCACTAGGTACGAGTGATGGTGTGGAAGAGCAGCTTGCATCAGAGCACCTTCCAGAGGGTGCACAATCTGCAGAGTCAGCCCACTGTAGTAGAAGATGCGGGGCCATCGTCCCCACACGAGGAGAGCAAGGTGTTGCCAAAGCTTGAGATCAATCTCTTGAGCACCATTATGGTGGAAGATGAAGAATACTTTTTTCTTCATGACCTTGAAAAGGCAGCTGGCTTGAGAATGGATGAATGCTTGGGCATTATATACAGGCGATGTGAGGTGGACCTTGATACGTCCAACCTTGGTCCTCACCTAGATAGTGTCATATTACCCCTTGGAGAATCTATCGCAAAGATAGTTACTTTGGTCTCAAGGAAACTGTGGTTGAGACCGCGGAGCAAGCCCTAGTTCCAGAGGAGGAACTCACAACCTTACAAGACAAGCTAGAGGCTGAAAAGGATACCCTTGCTGCTGGAATGATGAAGGAGACCAAAGTGTTAGCACTTTCATCCCCAGTTTCTGCTCTTTTATGGTGCCCATTTGGTCCCCTTTTGTATGGCCCTTGCTTGTGGGCTGGCCACCCCTTTTTACTATTTTTTTTGGGATTTTTCCCAGCAATTCTGGCATTTTTCCAGTCGGCCATGTCCAACAGCTCTAGTTGGCCTGTTTATGAGCTCCACTAGCACTTCCCCACCATAAATAGTGGGTGTGCTGGCCTCTCATTTCTCATTCAGTCTTGTATATATTTTGCTCCCTCACTTATGAGACTAACAGTGTCTCTTGCTTGGGACTGTTTTGGTTCAGTATATTCAGCATAGTTTGCTTCATATCTCTCTCTCTCTTGCACTCTATGGTCAGCACATTCTAGTGCCACTCTGCTTCCGCTCTTTGCACTCTTTTCATGGTATCATCGCTCCTGGTTTAGCAACCTTTCTGCTGCCCTAGATTCAGCCCTGTTTTCAGCACCTACTCCTTTGCGTTTTCATCCACATTCATAGCTTTTGTTGCTGCATTTTTTGGACACACCCTGCTGGTCGCTTTTCCTTCAAATTGGCTTCACCGATTCAGCCATGTGGCTCTTGTTGATCAGCGTTTCATTGCCCACTTGGAGATCAGCCTGTTTTCTACAGGACAACACCTTTTCACTGCTGCGTTAGGGCAACATGTTTGTTAATTATGCTCTTATGTCTACAATCATTAATGGTTCTTCTAATCCTACCGCTATAGAGGCTCCCTTCTTGTAGCAACATGCCTCTATACTCCTAGAACTATGGGGTTCTTAACACTCCATCTACCCATTAGGACATTTCGGAGGTCATTTGGAGGGCCTTTTAGAGGAGAGAGAAAATAGAGCGCAACCAATGAGGAAAAAGCAAACATAACGTTGAAAAATAGCTCAATTCATTGAAATTTTTTAAAAAATAGTCACGTTCACATTCAATGAGGGTATCTTTTTAAAAAATGATCGAGTACACATTCAATATGTGGGTATCTTTTTCAAATGAGGTAGAGTTACCTTATTAAATACGGCTTACATCATAATTGGATAAGAAAAAGCACTTCGAAGCTAAACTTTGTAGACACTTGAGTCTATACATTTCTTCTTATGGTATTTTTATGTAGAATTTGGTGCTTTTGACATCACAATTGCGTCCAAAGCGGCCAAAAACCCCCAAAATGATGAATCACTTAAATTGGACACCTGGAGAGGCAGAAACGGCCAAAAGAAGCGGAGAAGAGACTCATAGCCATTTGGTGCGCATAGAGGCCTCCATTTGGCGTGCTAAGGCCTCTATGCGCGCCAAATGGATATGAGCATCTTCTCCCCTTGTTCGTTTCTGCCTCTCCGGGTGTGCAATTTAAGTGATTCCAAAGTCGTTTTGGGGTTTTTGGCCGCTTTGGACGCTATGGTGATGTCAAAAGCACCAAATTCTACACCAAACTACCAGTAAGTGTAGACTGTTTATAAGGAGAGTAGAATCAATTTTTTGGAAAAGGTGCCATATGATCACGTGTCTTTTGCAAACCCAAAAAGTTGAGAGCGACGTAGCTAGTGCACATATTTCAATACCTTGTCAAATCTATTTTTTGTAACTTGCGATAGTTTCTTGTCAAGTACACATTTAATGAGGGTATCTTTTGAACATTTTTTCTAGAGAAAGAAAATAAAAGTTTGCGAATTTCTTACAAGGCCCTAGAAATGACCTCCAAATTTTCCTAATGTTACTCTTAGTGTAAGTTTTCTTGAAATCCCTCTCATGACAGTTCCTCGTTCCTAGAGAGGTGTGCTGCAAGAGAGACTAAATCTTCTCGAATCTCCTCCAGAATAGGCTCTAAAGGTGGCATACCCTCCTCCATCACTTGTTCAACCTCTCTAGCACTTCCTCATGTGCGACCAAGTCCTATTCATGCCTCGATGTCAGGACTATGGTCCTACGGAAGTCGAACCCTAGCATAAGTTAATAGCTTTCGGAGTCTCGAGAGTATTATTAGTGCTAGCGGGGTTCGGGGGTTAATGGGCGTTAGGGTTTGGTCGATGTGTGTACACATCTAAGTTAGCACGGCTCTTAAGTAAGATGGGCGGCCGGGCTAGGAGGTGTGGACACAGGCCAGGGTTTTGGTATAAAACCCAACGAGAAACCCTAACTCGTCATTATGTGGTTGGGAGGTGAACCGACTTCCACCCTCTCTTCTTCTCCACGCCTAGGCTATGGCGGCTTGAGGAAGACGCAGCCGTAGCGGAGGCGTTACACTGGTATCAGAGCTAGCGACGACCGGCGTGACCTGCACGAGAAAAAGAGCTCGACGCTGCAGCAAAAGAAACGAGCGCCGCCGCCCGTACGGTGACCTGCACGAGCGCAGCCTACACGCGACCGTCCACGTGAACAGCCCACAGCGAGCACCGCCGCCCACCCGTCGTCCGTACGGCCCTACCAGACGGCCACCTAAGGCGGCGACCAAGGCAGACCGGCAGTCCTCGAAGGTGATCGGTGAGCGATCGTTGGCGAGCGCGCGAGAATTCTCCCTTACTTGAGTGGCACAAGGGGGAGGCTTCACCATCCAAGGAGTGGGGTTTTGAACCCACAACCTCAAGCTCCAAGGCAAGTGTGCTAGCCACTTCACCTTTTCACTTGTGTTGTTCTTCTCTTCAAAAGAGCTCTACTTATTCTTTCAAGGGAGGACACAAACTACAAGGAAAGTGACACAAACTACAAGGAAAGTGACCTTTTCACCTTCAACTTTCCTTCTTTCAATTTGTGAGAGGAGTTTTCTATGCTCCAAGTTTGGAAGTTTTTGGTGGACGGATCTTCAACGACATGCTACATGCAACACACTTTTTTGCATGCATGTGTTGATTGAAGACTCAAGTGGTGATTTCTTCTCGATTTCCGTACATGCAAGAGGAATTCTTCTACGACGCTTCAATTGGAGTTCGCTTTTGAAGGTAATCCGTTCTCTATTTGTAAACACGTGCATACCATGGCCTCAGCGGAACCGTCTCATGTTCACTTCGATTTTGAGAATGGTATGCATGATGTTAGTGAGGCACACCCTTTGGGTGGTGGTGTGGGTGATTCGCGACAGGCCGTTGCGCCTGATCGGGATGACAACATGACCGATGCCGAAGGGGGTGCGAGTCCAATAGATGATTATGGTTTGGTAGACACGGTAGAGTTTGGGCGTCTCACTTCAAGGGTAGTTGCACTTGAGCGCACTATAACAAATGTCAATACCAATCTCACAAACATGAGCACGCTTTTTACTGAATTTATGGCACGTTTTGCAAGTGGATCGGCGACAAGTGGAGGGCCTATTCCGATAGTTATGCCTCCTCTTGTTCCAAATCCTATAGTAGAATCTATTGCACCATCTGCAACGCAAGAAGGGGCTATGTTGAAAAACGTGAAGCCGCCTGTGTTTAAGGGAGAGGAGCGCGATCGTAACAAGGATGCGGTCCATACATTTTTACACAAGTGGACGGACTTGCATCGCTTACGCCGCACTCCCGCTGCTGTTATGGTCACTGAGACGAGTCTCACACTTGAAGGTAAAGCCTACAAGTGGTGGATGAGTCTACCTATTGAAACTCGCCCTAAGACTTGGGAGGAGTTTGCGGCAGCATTTAAAAAGGAGTTCTTACCGCAAAACGAGAAAGATCGGAGTTGGACAGCCTGGGACAAGTGCAAGATGGAAGGTCTTACACTTAATCAGTATGTGTCCAAATACCGTGAAGTCATTCTCAAGCTAGATGGTTTGGACGACTTTCAAAAGGTTCGTGGGTTTGTTAGAGGCCTTGATAAAGAATATCAGGCAAAGGTTAAAACCCAATATCCTAAAACTTTGGAAGCGGCTATCCAAAGTGCCCTTATCTTTGATGACACTATGGATAAGAAGGGCATGGATAGACCGGCCAAATTCAATGGCTCGCAATTTAATGCTAATAAGCGTAAACTTGCCAGCAATTCTACTGAAAACACAAAGAAGTCTAAAGGGTCAAGTGGTCCGTTGTCTCCACAAGATTTTGAACGGGCCAAGAAGGAGAAACTATGTTATCATTGCTTAGGTAGTGATCATGAGAAGAAAAATTGTCCACAGTTGCCTCGCAAGAATAAGGATAAGGAGAAGGTCAAGGAGAAGGCTGTACACATGGTGCAAACACTTCCCTTGGATGCTGATCCTAAGTATTCTGCGGTAGAGGTTTCGCACACTGCCGAGATGCATGAGTGTAATCTCACTGCATCTATGTGGCAAGAGACAGTTGGACCACATGATTTGGTCCGTATGCATGGCTCCATTTATGGTCATCGAGTACGTATTCTCATTGATGATGGTGCCACGCACAATTTCTTGAACTATGCATTAGTTAAGAAATTAAAGTTGCCGGAGACAAAGAGTTCTCATCGTTATGTGGTGTCCACTATTCAGGGGGATGATCACGATGTGTGGGATACTCTAGTACGGCAAGTGCCTGTGTTTGTGCAAGAACACACTATGGTTCTTGACTTCCAAGTGATGAATATGTCTCGTGCGGATGTCATCTTAGGACGGGAGTGGTTGTATGGGTTAGGGTCATCCCTCAAAAGGAGTTATGAACATAATACGTTTACGTTTGAGGCCAATGGTAAGCATGTTTTACTTATTGGGGAACGTGATGTACCCCCAACACCACTCATATGTAATGCCGAACTCTCTTTTTTGGAGCATAGTAATCAAATAGAAGAAGTCTATTTTTGTTATTGTGTGTCTCAAACTAGTGGGTTTGATGTGCATGATGTTTCTTCTTCAAATGAATCTTCCTCAGCGATGCCTTCTTTCTCTTTACCTTCTTCTAAAATCTCTTTAAATAATCTTAAGCAACCAGTTAATGCTTTGTCTTTGCAACAACTGTTACAAGAATTTAAAGATATTTTTCCTAATGAATTACCAGAGGGTTTGCCACCCGAACGAGCTTTGCCTCATCGCATTGATGTCGTTCCGGGCACCAAACCAATTAGTAAGCCGTCGTACAGGCTTAGTGCGACTGAAGCAGCTGAGGTGGAACGTCAGCTTGCTGACTACCTTAGTAAGGGCTTCATTCGCCATAGTGCTTCACCATGGGCATCGCCCATTCTTTTGGTGAAGAAAAAGGATGGATCCATGCGTATGTGTGTGGATTATCGCTCCTTGAATGCGGTAACCATTAAGAACAAATACCTGCTACCTAAGATAGATGAGTTGTTTGATCAACTCAACGGTGCGAAGTATTTTTCTAAAATTGATTTACGTTCAGGATATCATCAAGTGCGTATTAACGCTGATGATATAACCAAGACTGCGTTCCGAACTCGCTTTGGACACTATGAGTTTTTGGTTATGCCGTTTGGGCTTACTAATGCCCCGGCAATGTTTATGACGCTTATGGATAGCGTACTAAGGCCGTACTTAGGCAAATTTGTCATTGTCTTTCTTGATGACATTTTGGTCTATAGTTCGACTTTAGAAGAGCATTTGGAACACTTACGAAAAGTTTTTCAGTTACTACGCGAGAATGCACTTTACGCGAAAGAAAGTAAGTGTGAATTTCTCAAGGATAGCATACAATACCTAGGTCATGTAATTTCTACAGACGGAATTGCTATGGATGCTAGTAAGGTTGATGCTATTATGCGATGGCCAACACCTCGAAGTAAGGAAGAACTTCAAATCTTCTTGGGAATGGCAGGATTTTATCGCAAATATGTGAACGGTTATGCAAAGATTGCCGCTCCCATGACTGATCAATTGAAAGGTGCGGCAATTACCTTTCAATGGCGTGAGGAGCAACAACGTAGCTTTGATAAGCTTAAAGTTGCTTTGGCTACAGCTCCCATCTTGGCAATTATGGATCCTCAAAAACCATTTGTGATTGAAACGGATGCCAGTGCTAAGGCAGTGGGTGCGGTTCTCATTCAAGATGGTCATCCTGTTGCCTATGAGAGCAAGAAGCTCAATCATGCTCAACAAAACTACTCAGCTTATGAGCGTGAGCTCTTTGCCATCATATATGCCTTACGAAAATGGCGACATTACTTATATGGTGCGCAATTCGAGCTTGTTTTTGATCACGAAAGCATAAAGTGGTTTATGAACCAAACAGATTTGCAGGGTCGAAAGGCCAGATGGGCTGAGATCCTTCAGGAGTATGATTGCAAGCTACGCTATCGCAAAGGACGTTACAATATTGTAGCTGATGCTTTGAGTCGTATGCCGGAGATTAATTCGCTGCTATTCACAGAGTTGAAAAGCGAATTGTTAGAATCTTTACGAGGCAAATGCAAGCAGGATTCAACATACTCAAAGGTGTGGAATCATGTTCAAATGAGGGGTCCCTCTCACTCAAACGGTAGTGTTTCCAGTTCTTCCACACATGGTTCTTCTTTATCACAAGATGAACTACAGCGATGGAAAAACTTTTCCATCGATGATGGATACTTACTCCACAAGGGGAGAGTTTGTGTTCCATTGGACTTAGACACTAGGCGCCAAATTCTTTTTGAGTGTCATGATAGTCCAAGTGCAGGTCATGCGGGCATTCGCAAAACGTATGCTCTCGTAAGAAAGCATTTCTATTGGCCTGGACTTCACAAGGATGTTACTGACTATGTTCTGCAGTGTCAGAAGTGTCAAGTGAACAAAGCAGAACGTCTTAAAGCTGGCGGGTTACTGCATCCATTAGAGATTCCTGACGGCAAGTGGGAAAGTATATCTATGGATTTTATAACGGGCTTGCCCACAACGAATCGTGGACATGATGCCATTTGGGTAATCGTGGATCGATTAACCAAGCTTTGTCGGTTTGTGCCTACTAAGAAAACAGTTACAACTCCAGAATTGGGACGCCTTTTCGTGGAGAATGTTTACCGACTTTATGGCTTACCATCCAATATTGTCAGTGATCGCGATCGCAAGTTTAACAGCCATTTTTGGCGAGCAGTATTCAGTAAGTTGGGTACTATGTTGAACCTTAGTACAGCTGATCATCCGCAGACAGATGGTCAGACTGAACGGGTTAATCAAGTGCTGGAAGATATGCTTCGGGCATATGTCAGCAAAAAACAATCTGATTGGGAGTCTTATTTGCCTATTCTTGAGTTTGCTTACAATAGTGCAAAGCATGTCTCGACAGGCTTTAGCCCTTTCATGTTGATGTATGGTTTTCAGCCACGTTCACCAGTGTCGGTGGGACTGGCGAATGAGAAAATCAGTCAGGTTAAGGATTTTATCCAAGACCATATGGATATGTTGCGCCTTGCACGATTAAATGTTCGTCAAGCACAAGATCGTTACAAGAAGTTTGCGGACCAGAAACGTAGGCCACTTCACTTTCAAGAAGGTGATTGGGTGTTTCTGAAGGTACCAGAAAACTCCACCAGTTTAAAAACGGGTCCCGTACCAAAATTGTCGCCCCGATTTTGTGGACCATTTAAGATACTCAAGAAGGTGGGCCCAGTAGCCTATAAACTTGAGTTACCAGCACATTCCAAGGTTCATTCCATCTTTCACATAAGCCGTTTGAGGAAACGCCTTATGGGTCATGAAAGCCCAGTGGATGATTCTTTCTTGGTAGAATATGTGGAACCCCCAATACTGCCTCATGAACCAGAAAGAGTATTGGATTATCACATGTTACGTACTCGCCACCAAGTTCGGAAACAAGCTCTTATCAAGTGGAAGGACCGTCCAGAGGAAGGCTCCACTTGGGAAAACATTAGTGTGATGAGGAAACGTTTCCCCACTTTTGTTTTCAAGGACGAAAACTCTTTTCGAAGGGGGGAGTAATGTCAGGACTATGGTCCTACGGAAGTCGAACCCTAGCATAAGTTAATAGCTTTCGGAGTCTCGAGAGTATTATTAGTGCTAGCGGGGTTCAGGGGTTAATGGGCGTTAGGGTTTGGTCGATGTGTGTACACATCTAAGTTAGCACGGCTCTTAAGTAAGATGGGCGGCCGGGCTAGGAGGTGTGGACACAGGCCAGGGTTTTGGTATAAAACCCAACGAGAAACCCTAACTCGTCATTATGTGGTTGGGAGGTGAACCGACTTCCACCCTCTCTTCTTCTCCACGCCTAGGCTATGGCGGCTTGAGGAAGACGCAGCCGTAGCGGAGGCGTTACACTCGATCCCCTAAGACTTGAGTAATCTTCTCCGTGCATTGCCATATTAGAAGCATGTCTCTTGGGGCCACCTCTCTCGGAGATCTAAGCAAATCTTCCCATGTTCAAGCCTTCTAAGTTGGATGTGAGGTCCCTATCCCCACCGCGCAACGAATTCAGGGGTGCTAGCAGCGGAAGTAGGACTTCTTGCACGGGGTAGGGTCCCATACTCAGGGCCTTGCCCACGGATATCCGGACAAGAGACTAATCCATCGGTTCTTCCAAAACTGTAAACCCGAAAAAACTTCCCTTGCCCGAAAAGCACAGGCGATTCATCCAGGATAACTTTTCTCTAACGTAGTCAAAAGCCTTAACTAACTGAATTGATTTGACCGAACCCGTAAGTCCCATAGTCAGATTAGAGAAAAGATTGTACTTGGATCATAAAGACCAACGCTTTTTTCCTCATTGAGAGGCACATCCGTTGATTCTTTTCCATTGAACAATTTTTGTTCGCGCGAGATTTACTTCATCTATCGAACTAGAACAGAATTGAGTCTCAATTTAGGGATCCATCAGTCCAGCCTAACCCCATCGAGTCCCATGGGTTAGCCAACCGCCCAACCTCTGTAGTGATGGGATCCAATTAAGAATTTGGTTAGGTTTTGTCCCGGGTACCTGGGAAAAGAGTTTCCAGGCCCCTTAGCCAGATATTCATGCAAACTTAAAACTAGTCACACCACAATATGAAATTGTCTTTTTCTCAACATCAGCTATCTTTAAAACAATCATTTAATGAAACCATTGTGTCACTGATCACAATCCTCAAAATCTCCGGTTGAATCCTTATTTCCAATCATTCCTTCATCATCGGTGTACCTATGGCATCATTTGCAACCAGAACGCTCACCACCTGTTCACTCAGGAGCCTTTTCGATAGTTCCTAGCTTATAGTAACCAGCAATATATTCACATATCAAAATGGAATCTCCATTGAAGATCAGCAACATCAACCAACGGATCCATATAAAAGAGCCATGGACTCATCCGTTGAGGACCAGCAAGGTCAACCAACCAGATCCATGCCCGAATTCAGAAAACAACTCTTACTCTTTGTTCCAATATCTTCCCCGACGTACGTGTGGGTATCTTCGGTGACCCAGAGCCTGAGCACCGTATGGTCAACACCCTCTAGGATCCTTCGCAGGTCACCTAGCGCTTCACTCATAGGTCGCTTCCTTGGTCCCTCATCCACCACTGTACCGGAAGCTCACCATTTAAATCAAACCGAGGCTGGTCAAGACCTTGACTGACCTTGCTACGCGAGACGTCCTCCGTTGACTCTCCGTCCAACAGTTGCAACTTTAACAGATAGGTCTCTACGACCTCATTCACAAGACGGTCAAAATGCTTTCCCAACATTCTTGACATAAAATAGTCATTTAAAAACAAATTTCACATACAAATACAGTTCCAACAATATTTCCATTTTTTCTCATCACTCCACATCCTTTCACATTAGTCCCCATCTTTTCTCATCTTCCCACAAATTATTTTTTTTCCTTCATCGATCCCTATCACATCAAATCATTCCCACATCAAATCACATCCAATCGCATCATCCACACATCAATCCACATCATCCATACATCCATCCACATCATCCATAACACCAATCCACATCATCCATACATCCATCCACATCAATCCACATTATCCACACATCCATCCACATCTTCCATACATCCATCCACATCAATCCACACGTCAATCCACACGTCAATCCAGATCATCCATACATCCATCCACATCAATCCACATTAATCCACATCATCCATACATCCATTCACATCAATCCACATTACCCACACATCAATCCATATCATCCACATCAATCCACATTATCCACTCATCCATCCACATCAATCCACACGTCAATCCACATTACCCACACATCAATCCACATCATCCATACGTCCATCCACATTATCCACATCAATCCACATTATCCACTCATCCATCCATATCAATCCACATTACCCACACATCAATCCATATCATCCATACATCCATCCACATTATCCACTCATCCATCCACATCAATCCACATTACCCACACATCAATCCATATCATCCATACATCCATCCACATCATCCACAGCAATCCACATTATCCACTCATCCATCCACATCAATCCACATTACCCACACATCAATCCACATCATCCATACATCCATCCACATTATCCACATCAATCCACATTATCCACTTATCCATCCACATCAATCCACATTATCCACACATCAATCCACATCATCCATACATCCATTCACGTCAATCCACATTATCCACACATCAATCCACATTGATTTCATAAGTATTCCCATTCTCATCTAATCACATCTTTTTTCTATCTCATCACTTATTTCCTCATTTATCATCATCAGGTCTCATCCACTTGCATCTACCCATACATCTCATCCACTTGCATCTACCCATACATCTCATCACTTCACATATATTAACATCTATCCAGTTTACATCGCATCTTATCACATCCATTTCACATCACATGTCATTCATTCACATCCCGATTCACATGCTAACACATTCATTCACGTCCCTTATCGTTCATTCACATCTCGATTCACATCACATCACATCCATTCACATTCCTTATCATTCATTCACATCCCGATTCACATGCTATCACATTCATTCACATTCTATATCATTCATTTACATCCTGATTCACATGACATCACATCTCATCTATTCATTCACACTTCTATTCTCATCACATCTATCCATCCATTCTTTCTCATCTATCTGATTCGCATTACATCTCATCACATCTATTCACCTCACATTCTCATCACTCCTATTCTCATCGCATCCATCCATTCCCATCTATCTAATTCGCATCACATATCATCACATCTATTTACCTCTCAATCTCATCACTTCTATTCTCATCACATCCATCCATCCATTCATTCCCATCTATTTGATTCGCATCCCATCTCATCACATCTATTTACCTCTCATCCTCATCACTTCTATTCTCATCACATCCATCCTCTATTCATTCTCATCTATCTGATTCTCCATCCTCTATTCATTCTCATCTTTCTGATTCAGATCTCATCTTATCACATCTATTTATAGAATGTAAGAGAATTCTTATTTTTGATATAAAGATTATTTACGCATCTATTTATGCATACGAACAACTTCAGTGGGAAATAACACTTTTATAAAAATCTGTTTATGTATCTATTTATGCATAAATTCAATTTTAAGGAGAATAACACTTTCGAAATAAAAATAAATCTTTTATGCATCTTTCTATGCATAAATTCAATTTTAATGAGGATAACTCTTTTGAAATAAAAATAAATTTCTTTATGCATCTTTCTATGCATAAAATCAAAATTGATGAGAATAACTCTTTTGAAATAAAAATAAATTTCTTTATGCATCTTTCTATGCATAAAATCAAAATTGATGAGAATAACTCTTTTGAAATAAAAATAAATTTTCTTTATGTTGCTTCCTATAAAATCAAAATTTGATGAAAGTAACGCTTTTATAAAAAAGAAATCTTTTATGCATCTATTTATGCATAAATTCAATTTTAATGAAAGTAACACTTTTATAATTAAAAAAATTCTTTTATGCATCTATTTATGCATAAAAATCAATTTTGATAAAAGTAACACTTTTATAATCAAAATATTCCCCATATGCATCTTTCTATGCATACAAATTAATTCTAATGAAAATAACACTTTTATTATAAAAAAATAACACTTTTAGAATACACAAGCTGTGGGGATTACTCTTTTTGAATAATAAAAAGATAAAACTTACTTCACCAAATTTAAGAAAATTTTGCCATAACCTCCTTTGTATGGCTAACCATTTTTCAATTTTTTTTTCATTCTCAAGTTACTTAGAAATTATCCCAATGGTTTAAAGCATTCTAAACTAATCAAATTCCACTTTTTAAAGAGAAACAATATGAATAGTTTAATTCTAACAATTTGATTACACATCTAGGATAAAGAATGACTGAATTCAAGAATGAAGAGAGGGGGGGAAAGCCTTTCCAACAAGGCATAGCATCATTTTTCATTTTAAAGAAAACAAAAATTAGAAAACCATTAAATGGAATAAAGAAAAAGTAGGATTTCTAGCTTACATGAATTTTTGTGAGCTTTCCTTTGGCTAGATGGTTTGAGGGATCTACTCTTGTTTGCAACAAGAGTGGCCACCAATTCTTTTGAAGAGGAAATGGTCAAAAACTAATGAATTATTAATAAATTCACTGTTTTTGGCTTTGGGGAGGAGTAGAGTAACAGTGTATAAAACACTATTAACCATTTACAAAGGGGGAGGCTTCATTTATAGGAAAAAGTGAGTCTCTAACCAAGCAAACTGATTCTAGAATTTTTGTCATTTTAGCTTACTTTTTGGATCTAGTTGAAGCAGGAGAGACGAGATGAAAATATCTCATTATTTGTGAGTGTAAAACTCAACCACACGTGTGAAATAGGCGCCTCCTTCATGAGGGGAATTCCCCCACACTAAGATGTCAAAAATGCATTATTTCTTCTAAATATCTCTTCTTTTTTAACTAATAACCTTGTCCTTAGTCAACTCTTCATCTTATGTGAGTTTTTACTCATTTTTGGGGGGATTTTCTTTTATTCTTCAATTTATCTTCTCCCTACATTTGGCTTAATCTAAATGGTCCATAGGAATCTTAATTCAAAAATTTTAAAAAATCTGGACCCTTAGGCTAAGGTCCTTTTTACCTGATTTCAATTTATTCCAATTGCACATTGGAAATTTCTTTTTGAATATTTATTTCAGGGGAAACCATTTTAGACACTAGGAGGATTTTTATATCCAAAAATATCTCAATTTTGAATTACCTCTCTCTAGACATTTTCTCTCTCTAGGTCTCTCTCTAGGCCAAACAGGATCTTTCTTTTATTTTAGAGGGGGAAATAATTATAAGATCAGAAGGGGAGGTTCTTACAACTGCACACCTCAAAAGCCAGAGGGAGGAATCTTACACCTGCACACCTCAAAAGCTGGAGGGAGGAATCTTACATCCTACCCCACTTAAAAAACGCGAGATGTCCTCATCTCACAAAACTAGAGGAGAACTCTTTTCCTTAAGATCCAACTGATTCTGGGGTTCCTTATAGTCTGGTGAACCCAACAGAATCCTGGGATAAAGATGCCTTATATAAAACTCATCATCAGATAATAATTCACTCAGATAACATTCAAATCCTTATCACAATAGACTGAAATTTCTATAGAAGGATTGCATCAAGAGGCAATGAACCGAGCCCAAATTGTAGCTCTCGCCTGCACAACCGTCGAGGATTTCGCAAGGCACGGCAACTTAACAGAGGCCACTCTCCATCACCTCCGAACAACTCGGCGAGGTAGAGGCCCAGGCTGCCCAGCCGCCAACCACCCCATCAGCCCCTTCATCCAACTCAATCGATTATAAAGTGGACGCCCTTATGGAGACTATAATCGAGCTTCCTATTTTGGCCTTCCCCCCTCAAACCCCTAGTCAGCTCCTCGATTTGCAGTATCGAGCCATCCGCCTCAACCTCCTCCGACATGATATTAATATCGAGGAGTCCCTCTCCTGCCAACAATTCACCTATGCTCTCTCCAAAATCCCCCTCGATACCCTACGCCTCATTCCCCATTTTTTCTTCTAGGGGCTAATCACCTTCCAACACCCTCATGACTTCTTTGAACTCCGATTCCACCCCCTCTCCAAACCACCCTAACCGCCTAGAGCCTCTTTCTACGTTATGGTTTTCCTACCTCAGCCCCATCTGACCTCATCGAGTTATCCTTACCATATGGTGTCTATCCTTACCCTTATCTCCCCCTCCTCTCAAGCCAGGCGCCGCAATACCCCTGCACCGTCGGCTGGCACCTCATACATATCTCCTACCTCTCCCTCCTCGATGATCCTCTACCTCCCCACTCTGCACCTAGCCTCCTCATTCTCTACCAATGTTGCTTCACCCAAATCGAGGTCATGGAGGCCACCGGCATATGCCAGTTCGATGACATGCACATCACCTTTCCATGGGATTTTAGTGAAGCCAAGGCGGCCCTTGTAGTTACCTTCTTCTACACCCACGGTCCTCCACCTACCGCTGCAGTTGGCCCTGCCCCTGATGACAATGATGATGGCACAGATGGGCAGGGCACCTTGCCACCTCTGAACCCACAAGGCTCTTCACCACCGCCCCCTCCTCCACCGTCAGGACCCTCATCGAGCACCACCACACTTCCACTTTTTGGTGCCTCAACTTCTTCTTCCCCCTTCACTTTCCCACTCCACCCCCCATCACCCACACCCCCCTTGCCACCTTCTCTATCCCTTCACTTAGGTCTGCACTCAGCATTCAGGGATATTCCCTCCACCTCTCCTAGACCCCCACTGTTCCTTGACACAAGCCTCACCACCCAAACTTCATCATCAACACCCCCTCCACCACTCGAAGAAGGGGAGTTCTTGCTACCGCCACCATCTAAGCGCGAGGAAGTCGACCCTTTGCCAAACCCCTTGAATTGGTGCGATCCCCTGGACCGCATAGAGTTCAAGCAAGCAATAACCATCCTGCTTGGTTAACAGCTCCAAGATCACCCGCATTACCCACCTCGATCTCCATCCTCCGCCTATACCTCAACGCCAAGCACACGACATGGAGGCATGATCAACCACCCCGAACTCGCGGTGGGCGACTACTGCCGGGCGACTACCACCGAAGCCCCGGTACTGCTCGTCTCATCACCTTCAATCTCATGGGCGAGCAGCTGGCCTGGCAACAGCCCTTCCTCAGCAGGCCCTTTATTTGGGAGGTTTATTGCAACGTGCCCCACGCATTGAGGATCAGCCCAAATTACCTCCCCATTCATAGATAGATGGTGGGCTTGGAAAACATTCCACGCCGAACAGCAAAAGAACCCAAAGTTGCAATTTAACTTTCCTTGGTTTGTGTCCCCGTCTCACCACAGAACCCATGTACAGAAGACACCATGGTCAGGCGCTTCCACGATTTCATCCGCCACCACTACAACAAGGTCCTGGACCCAGCAATGATTGCAACCATCCGCTTCTTCAACATTATCATCACTTTGTTGGAGACCTATACATGGTACCACTACTTCAAAGAAGCCCAGGGCCTCTCACATTTAACATCAACAAAGGGCCCACACTCAAGAAGGTGTTCAGCTACTACAAACGCATCATGTGGATGCCTGCTTGGCAGCTCCAGACTTTCAAAGACATGATGGAGACAATGTTCTGGACGAGCTACCGTGTCTTCCATCGAGCCCCTCCCGCCCCTAATTCGAGATGGGACTTCGACCGCACATACTCTATCTGCTACTACAGATAGCTTTTCGACCAATTGTGAGGACGGACCTGCAATTGGGAGGGGGTATGTTAACCACTCCGGTTAACATGACCTTTCCCGCGGCTACCACATTACTCTTTGGCTTGTTCCAGATCTTCTTTTGAGTTTGAAGCGGTGGGCATACACCACCATGAGGGTTCATAAGTCTCATTGTCATCAAGCTTTATCAAGTGTACAAGGTTCCAAAGTGTGCTTATGAGCACTAAAGGTGTTGCTAAACACCATTGGTGGGTATAGCCATCAACAAAGGGGAGCCTCTTGACATTTCGGAGTGCTTCTAAGCACTAAGAGTGTTCTTAAACACTAAAGGTACATCTAATCACCAATGCAAGAGTCATTTGACACTAAAAAATGTGCTCTTAAGCACTAATAGTGTTGCTAAACACTAATGGTGATCGTAATCACCAAAGAAAGTGTTTCTTTGACACTAATAAAGCTCATCTCCATCAAAATTTATGGTTGGGCACACACCCTAAGTGCTAAACCATAAGCTTCATCAACTTAATCTCCTTTTATGCAACATCCTTAGCTTGATTAAGGGTTGTTGCACTCTCATAAGCCATTCTCTTCCTACTTTAGCCAAAACATCACAAATTTTTTGGTTTTCTTCTTCATAAATCAGCCCATTAACCCCTTCAATACCCGATGTCAAAGGAAAACACCCAAATTAAGAAGTTCTCAAGAGAGGGCTTCCACACTTGGCAAGTTCTTGTCAAGTATAAGATGATGTCCAAAGGTTTTTGGCCATTCATTTCCGGCACTAAGGTTATTGATCGAACTAAGGCTGAAGATATTGAGGATGATGAGAGGGCACAAGCCATCATCATGCTCCATCTTGATGAGGCTCTTATTCATCATGTGGACTAGCTTTTGACTGCAAAGGAGAAATGGGATGAGCTTAACAAGCTCTATGGAGCTCGTGAAGAATTCTAAGATCTCACTTAAAATTGAATTTTTCAGCTTGGAGCTCAAAGAGGGAGACGACATTGGAGCCTTTATCTCTCATTTGAAGGGCCTTACGGCTCAACTTGCATCAGTGAATGCGAGAATGGATGAAGATGATGCAGTGGCTATTTTGTTAAAAGTAGTCAAGAAGGTGTACCCCACCTTAGTGTCACCACCTTGAAGAACATACCTAATCCCACCCTTGAAGAAGTCATTCAATCTTGTCTTGATGAAGAAAAGAGGCCAAAGGGAGGAGCTGAATCTTCAAGTGCAATAACTTCATCGAATATCGAACAAGCTTTGTCACATCAAACAAGTGATCAAAGTAAGGTGTGTCCCCATTGCAAAAAGGTAGGTCATTTGGCAAATAATTGTTGGATCAAATATCCCAACAAGATGAAATGTAACAAGTGTAAACAAACAGGACATATCACTTCTAAATGTCCTAACAAAGAGTCAAAGGCTAACTTTGTATCAGCCTCTAACTCCACTATTGAGCACTTGTTTTAAATCTCAATGTAACAACACCTATATTCCTAACCTTGTACGCCTAATGTTATAAAGGCAACCTATGTCCAATACCACCTATTCCAATTCTTTCATAGTTGGTATTCAGGGAGGGTATTAAAAGACTAAGGTCGTGTAAAAGGGTAGGAGAAGGGTGTGTGTGTGAATGGACTTATGGTCCACTAGCTCACCGATTTAAAGGTGAAGCTAGAAGGCATTATGTAGTGTGCAAAGGCCAAGTTGTAAGCATAATCAACTTACTAAACAAGATTTGTTCTTGTATTTTTGGGTCTCTCTCCTCATCTTGATCTAGCATAAGCACCACGTTTTCTCAACACTAGGAGCCCCCAAGGCAATGGTACGAGAAATATTTCCTAGAATATTCCCTCAAATACTAAGTCCATCATTAGTAGGTGGTGGTCGGTGGGCCGCGTTCTTGATACACGGGCAATGACCGTGTCTATGCAATGTAATCGCCCTCGTTGTATACTCGTCTACCACACCGCCTACAGTACTATATATGGACATGGTTGCCATGAGTTAAGGCATCCAATACTTGTGAGTATCCACCCCCTTCTACACTTCGTACATCCTCCATCTAGAGTCTTTCTAGAACGCCATCTAAGCTCTACTTTAGAGCGCACGGGTCGAGAGCACCATCACTTATACCTCTTTGGTATAATCAAAATTTTAAATTCTCTCCATTGTGTATCTATTGCATTGTCTATTGTGCTTTGTCTTGCTATCTCTTTCCGCTCTGCCATATTCTTATAGGACATTACTGGGGGAATGGGCAAACAAGCTCCTTGAGCAAGTTTCTCAATGTGGTAGACACATGGCTAGGGGCATGGGCAAGCAAACCCCTTGATCAAGTTTCCCAAGTAAGCCCCTTTTTAATAAGGTCCAATTAACTAAGGTTATAATTTGCACACCTAGGTGTCCAAACAGTCACTTACATGATGGGATCAAAATTTCATCTTTTTTATAAGAATCGATAAAAATAATTTGTTTCTAATTTTTTAAATAATTTAATATTATTCTTTGATTTCTTATTAATGTACCATTAGGCGAAACAAGGACTCTCATTTTTGCCCCTTAAGGATTTCCACACCTCCTCTCTCTAGAAAAATGGGCTCATGATGAAATTTTTACAAATCAACTCAGAAGTGAGCGGAGTTTGGAAATTTGAAATCTACTCTTCGATAGCTTCCAATGATATATAGCATGATGGGCAATTTGCATATTAAGGAAGTCCCCAAATTGGTGATGACGTGGCATATAATGTCATCACCAATTTGGGGACTTCTTTAAAATGCAAAATTGCCCATCATGCTATATATAATTAGAAAGCTATCGAAGAGTAGATTCCAAATTTCCAAACTCTGCTCACTTCTGAGTTTATTTGCAAAAATTTCACCATGAGCCCATTTTTCTAGAGAGAGGAGGTGTGGAAATCCTTAAGGGGGGCACAAATGAGAGTCCATGTTTCGCCTAACCTGAAATAAAGATTTATGAACATAACTTTTGATGATGACGGGTAGCTTAAGACTTTTTCTAGCTTTTTCCTCCTAGTAAAAATTCTCTTGTCTAATATTTACCACACTTGCCTTATAAAATTTATAAAATATCTTTTATAATCTATCTTTGAGTCTTGAAATTAATAAATAATTTTACTTCTCATTATAAAGGGCAACTTACGAAATTTTCTAGCTAACTTTCTATGTAAAATTCACAACTTTAATTTTTACATCATATGAAGAGTTAAAGAAAATGACTGAGGTCATTAGATATGGAGAGGGAGGGATCTTATATCCTTCCTTCCTAAAAGGAACAAGTTGTTCTCAGCTTGAAAAATGGGGATACGTGTGATGAATATCGTCACACCCTTTTCCCAAGTAGCATCCTCTAAGAGCAAATGTTTCCACTTCACCAAAATCTCTCGAAGACATCTGTTTTGAAGGAGGCTTCTCTCAAAATTCTAATTATATGTTTTGGTTGTACTTTAGATTCTCTTTGCTTAGGGTTGATCACCTGGGCATCATCTAGTATATGGTAGGGATTAGCCACATACCTCTTAAGGAGACTTACATGAAAGACATTATAAATTTGAAGATGAGAAAGCATCAATTGAAGATAGGGAGATGTTATAAATTTGAAGATGTTAAGGAGACGTTATGAACCCGAAGATGAGGAGGCATTAGTAACTCATAGGCATAGTGACCAATTTGCCTTGTGATCACATATGGACCACAATACCTAGGAGAGATTTTTTGGAATTTTCCTAAGGATATGGAACTCTTATTTGGTTTGACTCATAGAAACACCATGTCTCCTTTGAATAGTCTCTCGGACTTCTTTATGTCTACATAACTCTTATTCAGTTTGACTCAGAGAAACACCATGTCTCCTTCTTTGTCTCTGAAATAGAAGAAAGATCCTGTTTTATCCTGTTTTGGCCTACCAGAGAAAATGTCTAGAGGGAGGTAGTCCAGAATTGAGATATTTTTGGATATAAAAATCCTCCTGTGTATAAAGGACCTTAGCCTAAGGTCCAATTAAGATTCCTATAGGCCAAGAGGATCAATCCAAGTGTGGGGAGGAGATAAATCTAATGAATAAAAGAAAATACCCAAAAAATGAGTAAATGCCCACATAAGATGAAGAGTTGACTGAGTACAAGGTTTATTAGTAAAAAACTATGAGATATTACTAAAAAAATGAGATATTTTGGGTATAATGATATACCTTGTAAGGAGAAGGGGGGACTTCAAGGAGGCGCATATTTCACACATGTGGTGGAGTTTTTAACTCAAAAACATTGTGATATTTTTATCTCTCCTCTCTCCTGGATCAAACCAAATCAAAAGGGAGCCAAACTAGGTCCAAAAAACTAGGTCCAAATCTTGTCCAAATTCAGCCAAACTGAACCTGGAAAATTTTAGAACCTAGTTGGACTCGGTTAGAGGCCTCCCTCTATAAATAGATCCTTAGTCCTTTGTAAAAAAATATGTGAACTATACCATGCCAGTATTATACTAAAATAATGATATTTTTATTATCCCTTAAAAATCCTCTACTTTTGGAGAGAGTGGAGCCTCTCTCTCTCTTCAACCATCCTTGGAGCTTTCCTTTCAATACACAAACCAATTGATTGATTGGGGAATTCTTCTATGATAGAGAAGCAAGCAAAAACAAGAGGTAAAGTGTGATTTTATGGTTTTTTCTGTATTATTCTCAATGTTTTCACTTCTCAATCCCTCTCAAGCTTGAGAAATTTCTCAATTAAGTGTTTATAATGCAAATCAAGCTTTTCTTAAGTGTTGTAATGAATAATTGAGAAAAGTTTACATTTATGTTTAAATTAGAATGCTTTTATGTTTAAATTAGAATGCTTTTATGTTGTAATGAATAATTGAGAAAAGTTTACATTTATGTTTAAATTAGAATGCTTTTATGTTTATCTCTCTCTCCCTCAAAGGATGGTTATTCCTATGACCAATTCTCTATTCAATTGATGCTTCTCATAGAGAAATTCTTAATTCATAAATCAAACTCTAGGCTTGTGAAGCTAGAGGTTAAGAAAATGGATTTTTATAGTTATATGCTTGAAAATTATGGTAATATTATGATATGGTAATTATATTTAAATATAATATAATAATTATATTTATCATTTAAATATAATTATGATAATTATATTTAAATGATAAAAGAGAAACTCCTATGACATTTGGAATTCAATCATTTAAATAGGAAAAGTGAAATTCCTAGCATATTGGAATCAATAGATATTTTATTTAAATTCAAAGATAAATTTTAGATAAATTTATTTTATGCATGAGGAATATTTAAATGATAAAAGAGGAATTCCTGTGACATTTGAAATTTTATCTTTAAATGGAAAAAGTGAAATTCTTGGCATATTGAATTAATATATATTTTAGTAAAGAAAAGAGAAATTTTAGATAGATTTATTTTATGATAAAAGAGAAATTCCCATGACATTGGAATGCAAATAATTAAATGAAAAAAGAGGAATTTCCATGATATTTGAGATCCAAGAAATTAAATTAAAAAAAGAGAAATTTTTAGTATAATTCAATTTATGATTATTTATCAAAAGTGAAAATATGGGTAGAATTGATTTTTGTAAATCCCATGAATTCTTTTATTCAAAAGAGGAATATTGAATATAATTCAATTGAGAAATTGAGAAAGAATATGAAAATAGTCGTCGAGAAAAAGAACCTTTATCTAGGCCAAGCAATTGGCAGAAATTTAAAAAAAGTTTCATTAACAGTATCGAAGTAGAAAAAGATACTAAATGAGAATAGGATGTGAAATGGATGTGATAAGATGTAAATGGGATGTGATAGGATGTGATAAGATGTAAATGGGATGTGATAGGATGTGATAAGATATAAATGGGATGCGATAGGATGTGAATGGATGTGATAAGATGTAAATGGGATGTGATAGGATGTGAATAGATGTGATAAGATGTAAATGGGATGCGATAGGATGTGAATGGATGTGATAAGATGTAAATGGGATGTGATAAGATGTAAATGGGATGTGATAGAATGTGGTGTAATGAAAATGAATGTGGATGAGATGTGAAGTGAATGGATGTGGATGTGAATGATGAGATGAGAGGATATGTGAAAGGGTGAGATGGAAAGTTAATGGATGTGGATGTGTATGTGAAAGAATGTGATGTAAATAGATGTGGATGTGTATGTGAAAGAATGTGATGTAAATGGATGTGGATGTGTATGTGAAAGAATGGATGTGGATGTGTATGTGATGTGTATGTGAAAGAATGTGATGTGATGTAAAGGGATGTGGATGTGAATGTGATGTAGATGTGGATGAGATGTGGTGTAATGTAAAGAGATGTGGATCTGAATGTGATGTGGATGTGGATGTGATGTGATGTGATGTGGATGTGAATGTATGGATAGATGTGGCTAGTCGTGCATGTGAATGATTGGATGGATGTGGATAAATGAGATGGGATGTGTATGAATGAGATATGATGTGGATGTGATGTAATGTGGATAGAATGTATGTGGATGGGGATACAATGAATGTGATGAATGTGGATGTGATGTGATGTGACGTGAGTCGGATAAGTATGAATGGGTGAGATGTGATATGGAATGGATGTGATGTGATATGATGTAAATTGGGATAGATGTGAATTTCATAGCATACAAAGCTAATCCTTTTTGAAGACCTTTGACTAAATGGACAACTTTGAGTACATGCAGCCTAGCCTTATCACCATGAACCCCATTTCCTTGTACTCTATTGGAGTAGGCATCAAGAAAAGAAACATGTCCCAACTTACAATGAGGTCAGCATCACTCCTACTTACCCAATCCATACCTACAACACCACAAAATATTCCTAAAGGAATAACCTTGAAAGCTTTAGATGTAGGATAGCAGCCAAGGAGAAATGGAATCTCATCTGTCTCTAACTTAAAGAATTCCAAGCATCCACCACTAGCCATTTCTACCTTTAATAATTTATTAGTTTCATTAGCCTCAATAGCAAGCATCCTACAGACTTTGAGGAGAAACAAATGAATGTGAATTGCCGACATCAATCAAAAGGTGAAAACTCATACTTTTGAGGGTTTCAGATTCTCGATGATAAAATATTGCCTATTTGGCCCTTGAGACCCCACATCTCCATAAATATGGGCCTTCTCTTCTTCTTGATCTTCGAGAGTGATAACATGAACTACAGTCCCGCTAGACCAATTATTTTGAGGGGGGTTGAGGCGAGAGTTAACTGAAGGGGGAGGGGAAGTCAAGGGTCTCCCACATTCACAAGCCTTGTGATTCTTATCAAAAAACTTAAAGCATCAGTTCTCCTCCTTGCCCCTTCAAAGAAATGATTCAAAAAGTAGGTAGGGGTACTCCACATCTCAAGCAAAAGGGGCCTTGAAACCTTGGTTACCATCGGATTACCCACTTCTAGGAGGAGGAGGAGGATGCTTTCTAAGAGGGTAAGGCTAACTTGGCTTGATTGGCCCCAAAACGCCTACCTTGGCTCTACATGGCTTCTTCTTTGGCCTTGGCTCAAAGCACGACATCAAAGATGGAGGTTGGTTGAAGAGCTTCAACTTCAAAATTTAGCAAATAACCCAAGCCAATGATAAACCGCCTTGTTGTGCCTTGGTCAAGGGAGATGCACATTTAGAAGTTGGATAAACTCCGAAAGGTACACACCTAGAGGCCATTGGCAATAAAAAAGAGTATGAAACTCTTTAGCTAACTTAGTAGCCCTTAGAAAAGAACAACTCCTTATAAGCAAAATGTTTATACATGAATAACATTTAAATCATTCAAAAAGCTTGGAAAGCTTATTTATATACAAGGGTTTCCTTTCCCAAGTCTTCCTAAAAGTCCCCAAGACCTTGAAGCCTCCTAATCTCTTTTGGGATAACTATTTTATGGTGGGTAGGAAGGAGATGTTTGAACTCAATAAGTTCTCTACAAAAGATGTAATTCTCCGAGGCATTTGTCTATATTGACAACCTAGTAATATTCAATAAGTCTAGCCTCTTCTAGTTCATGATAGATGGTGATGTTTTGGACTAGAATTTCTATATCCCCAACTGCGATTTCCACAATATAAAGTTGATATTGATCATCCCAAATACGGGGCCAACCAACTCATCCTCTATCCTTAAGTATTTTTGCTTCACGCTCCAAAATTCATTGGATGGTGCGGAAGTGTTCCCTTGATCGTAAATCACTGACCCATTCATTGTAAAGGCCCTTAAGAAAGACGTCACTTGGCCTTCTACCCATAATTTCGGAAAGATAACAATCAATATTCCTAGTTATGTCTTTCTTTTTCCAAAATATTATTAAGTCCATGGGTTTGTTTTGATACCACCAGTGAGGCCTCTCCATGCCTACCTTTGGGTCAACGACCACTTGGCCTCCGTGGGTTGCCTCCACTTAGGTCTCGAAATTTTGTTATCGAGCCCAAGGGGGTAATCACATAGCATAACCACCCACATGGCACAAAATTCAAAACTCAATTAGCATTGATTTTTCATTCATTCTCAACATATAAGAAAATATAGTAACCAAAAAAATTATACAATGATGCAAGTATGCTATAATTTGTACAATACACTCATGCAAGGTTCTTCTAAGAGCTTCATCATCATAAAACTTGCAAAATAAAACCACCAAATGCATCCGGCCTACCCATCCCGTAGGCCAATATGTCGGCCCCACCATACTCCCCTTTTTTCTAATCTTCACTTTCACAATGCTAACTATGGGGCCGACCAAGCTAATAAGCATCATCACCAAGGGTCACTTCACACGGTGTACATTTTAGCTAGCCCCACTAATCCTAACCTCACGCACCAAAGGACCCGAGGGAGTCAGGGCTGGTCATGCCATAAACTTGCCATTCTCTATGACCAATGCAAACTCTCTCGTTGTCCTCATCCACTTTATCAACCGGCACTGAATTTTTAATCTTTCTTGATCATCAATTATTTCATTCTTTTTATCATAAGCATTGCATTAAAAACATCATTGCATCACTTTGAGCGCTACTTAACCATTTTTATATTCTTTTCATGACAAGTGAAACTCTCACAATAATTTGTATGCTCATTTATATTTCCCTTAATATACCCATTCAACACTTTACCTTCAAAAAAGTAATTATGGTGCTTAAACAACATAATTAATCAATATCTCTTATAAATAACTATGAACAAAAACAACAAGACCTAGATTAAGAAAAGACAATCCTTTTTACTCACACACACTAATTCTCCTTATCACAATGAAGAAATGAAATCTATGTTTAATCACCATCTCTTATAAATTAACTATAAACAAAAACAACAAGACCTAGATTAAGAAAATACAATCCTTTTTACTTACACACTCCAATTATCCTTATTAATGAAGAAATTAAATCTCTCTTTAATCCTCTGCGCACTCTCACAAAACCCCTGACTCTCTCACAATACAAGAGAGGGAAACCATAACTTGTGCTATACGTAATTATGCACATTTAATTCATCCTTTCTTATTCCCAAATTATAATTATAAATAACCTCTCTAAATTAAACCCTAATCCTAATTAAACATACAAATCCCCAAACACAACACAGTAAAAAAATAATCACAACAAGTTTTCTCTACACTATTTGAGAGACTACGAAAGGTGGCTTATCTCTAAATTTCTTAAAAAGAATAAAAGAGATGCTTAAACTAGTTGAAAATTAAGAAAAGATAAAGAAAAGGAAGAATTCATATGAGAAGGATTCTCACAAATGGCCTAACTCTAGCAACAAGGAATGGATTAAAGAATAGCCTAATCACACAATTCCACCTATCTACTTTCTCTAATCATTAAGCCTAATTACTAATCACAACTAATGAAATTCTTTATCACTTAATTTGTGAGAAAATCTCTCTAATTACTAAATTGAGAGAGAGAGAGAGAGAGAGAGAGAGAAGAGTGAAAAACTGCATGAAGAGGTCTCTAGGAGCACTATACAACACTTCATAACACATTAGCAGCATAATCAAGTCCTAGCGAAAGATTAATTAAGATTAATTACTAAAAATTACTTACAAACCACTTGGTTGACTTTGGGAGAGCGGGAATTAGCCTTCTAACTCTAGAAACTATTCCAATATCACCCGAGTGGAGGGGGTAGTGGTAGGAGACACTAGGCAACAAGAGGGAGAGAAAATAATGATAAAAATCAACTCACAAAGCCATGTGAAGTAGGCACATTTTTAGCTTGAAAGTAGGTAGAAGAATTCTCTAGTCTACCCAAATTCAACAAGAATATGGTGGGTCTTATCACACAAGAAAAAGGAGAGGTAAGGTGAGAAGCATCCACTCCTTTTTGGAAGGAGGTAAGGTGAGAAGCATCCACTCCTTTTTGGAAGGAGGTATGGTGGACACATGACTGGGGGATGGGCAAGCAAGCCCCTTGAGAAAGTTTCCCAAGCAAGCCTTTTAATACTAAGGTCTAATTAACTAAAGTTACAATCTGCACACACCTAAGTGTCCAAACGGTCACTTCCATATGGAACCAAAATTTCTTCTTTTACAAAAATCACTAAAAGTAATTTGTTTCTAATTTTCTAAAATAATTTGATATTTTTCTTTGATTTCTTCCTAATGTACCATGCCCAACTTGAAATCAAGATTTATCAGCATAACTTCCAATAATGGATAGCTTAAGAAAAAATTTAGCTTTTTACCCAATAAAATTTCTCTCGTCTAATATTTACCACATCGTTGTCTTGTAAAATTTTATATTACCTTTCATTATCTATCTCAAAATTAAAAAGTAATTTATATCTCATTATAATAGATAACTTAAGAATTTTTCTAACCATTTTTCGAGGTAAAATTCACAACTTCAATTTTTACAACATGGGAGCATAATTAAAGAAAATGACTAAGATCATCATATATGGAGAGGGAGAGACCTTACATCACTTGAGCTTGTCTAAGAGGATCTCAATATTTTTTTAAGGTTTCATTTTAGTATGTAATGATTAATACTCGAAAAAGTCAATGACATGATAACCCTCCATATCCTCTCTATTTAAGGCAATGAAATGATGACCTTTCTATTTGCATGCATTCACCCATATGTTTTCTATAGGCATGCCTTCACCCATATCCTTTCTATTTATAGTCTCACGATTCTCTATAAAAAGCCTCACAAGACTCATTGAACAAGTAAAAGGAGGAAAAGAGAGGGTACGGTTGTATTAATTAAATGTAGTTTACAAATAAAGTTCTCAAATATAAACCCTTGGCGGATGTTAATTAGAATATGTGAGTGTGCGTGTGTGAGCACACTCTTTGCCATGGCTTGACGCCAGATCGTGCCAAGCTCTGCATGGATTGGTGGTGTTCCTAGGCGTTGGCCACAGTCCCCCTCCCCACAATTGCTCGCGCTGCTGTACACCAACTGTTCGCTCTCGCCACCCTCAAACCTAACCTCCATGTGCTTCATTAGTAGCGCCCACCTGCGCCAGCTTCAAGCAAACTTACTCATCAAAATGGAACGGACACCTGGGCAAATTACTGGAAGTAATTCGCAGCTTAGATGGACACATCACCAGAAATCACAAACTCGGGGAGCATAGCGTCTTTGTCTGAAAAAAAACCAAAAAATTCATGTGTGTGTGTGTGTGTGTGTGTGTGAGAGAGAGAGAGAGAGAGAGAGAGAGACGTCTCTTCACTCCATAGCCGTGCTCGCATACCATGGTATCTCTCCACTAATCTTGCAGCATAAACCACTATGACTTGCACCGCACACACACACACACAGCACTTTCTTCCAAAAAATGTAGAGCACATAGAGAACATTAACTAGATTCATTTGAGTTTCCTAAGTGCTGTGTTACATAGCATCTATGGTTTCTCAAATGTCATGCACTATGTAGATGTGTCACATGCCATGTGTATCGTACGTGTGTGAGGCATTTGTGGATATTGACTTTCCTATAAATATCACGGAACAGAAAATAAACACACGTGTGGGTGATGTACGGCATGCCTCCCCTCAAAAAGCTATAAAATTTACATGAGAGAGAGAGAGAGAGAGAGAGAGAGACGTCTTTCAGCTTAATAGCCTAGCTAGCATACCATGGGATCTCGACTAAGGTCTTGAAGCATACACCACTATGCCGTGCACCACACACACACACACACACACACACACACCAGTTTCTTCTAAAAATGTAGAGTACATAGAGAACAATTCAATACACCAGCCCAAGGCAGCAGCAAAGTAGAACAATTTCTGGATATTAAGCTTGAACTAATATAGCTTATTCCCCATCAATTGGAGAGGCCTGCCATGCTTGATTATTATCACATCTAAGGAGCCTCGTTTGAAAGAATTTAGCCAAATTTGGCAATTGCAAATAGGCAACATTCCCGAGTTATCTAGCTTTAGCCTCTCCTCCATGTCTGCCTCAACCGGAGACTTTGACATAATCAATTGCTTCCTTGCAAATTCCTGTCATACTCGCCTCAGGACCATACACCTGAAAACAAAACCACATATAGCACGTAGTTGACCATCTAGTCTTTTGTGTGGATTGATTACCAACAGAAACCTTTCTCAAGTCGAGAGCAGCAAACCTCAATTGGCACATCTATCTCTTTACTCAAAGCCCGCATCTTTGCTAGGCCCTGCTGCCAATTTGGCCCACCTCTGCGCACATACACTCTCATCTTGCCCACCCTCATTTGGTTTTGCTGTACGTTAACAACTCATGCAGATAAGTTTTTGGACTCAAGTTTTCAGTTGGAACTAAAAGGCCATGTCTACACCCGCTTTGGCCTCACCTTCTCACGCATAGCTCTGATAATACCACCAAATGTAGCAGCTACGTCCGTGAAGTTCGCAATGCCACCACCAACAATGAGCGCCCTTCCTCTTCCGTCAGGGTTGGCTGTGGCAGACTGAACCAGAAAGCAAGTCAGAACAACTTCCTTGACAAAACAAACACAAAACTTGCAGAGAGCTTTAGGAAAAGAATGATGCAGAAGACAATGAGCACATAACACAGCAGTGAGGGCTTGTGACTCTGGGAGGTCTCAAGTTCAAATCCCCGCAGGCCCCCATTGGTATTGGGGCCACTTTGCAACCACAAGTTGTAACCCCTTCAAGTGGGAAGAGCTAGCCACCTCCGGACAGGTACAGACCTTCCGACTAAAGAAGGATCTGGTCGTGAAAAGATTGATGCAGGACAAGGACCGACTAGGAGCATAAGATTACAGAGAGCATACATCTATCAACACTCTTGCATAGTGAAGGACTTCCTCTTCCTTCGGTGCACCACTATACTCAGCATAGTTACCAAGGTCAGAGGCATATCCCAAATCCCCCACCTGCAGTCCCAAGCAGTAGTGTCAAAAGGAGACGCATAATGAAAAGATGGACAAAATCAAAAACATGTAATCCTTACCGTATCGGCATAAATGACACTAGCACCTCCGCCAGCAACCATTGTCCAGATGCGTGCCAATGGGTTCAATATTGCCAACTTTAAGGATGCACTCGTCTAAAGAGAGGAACAAGACACAACACAATGAGATAAGGTAGACAACACAAAATTGCTCACAGCTTCCCTACTTAAGCTAAACGTCAACCATCTCTTCGGCTTAATTGCTCCGTGCCAAGAACCAACTCTTATGGAGAAACACTGAAGGCCAATCTTATTATTACCTTCTCATCCATTGCATACACTAGCTGCTCTGCAGGACTCATGACCCTTCCAAAGGGTAGTGGAAACTGCAGATTCCCCCACCTGTTAATTTTTCATGAACAAAGTGAATTCTAACATTGCCACACCATTGCATTGCTTTGACCATTGTGCAGTAGTAAGTGACACCACCATATTGTATCCTTACTTTTGAAAATTCTTGAAGGCTGCAGTATCATCCAACTCCCCACGCATGTCGAGAGGGTAGGGCTCACCACCCACAAGAGTGAACGGGTTCATCTCCAGAAAAGTAAAGTCAAGATCTGAGATTACATTGTAGCATTTCAGCGAGAGAGAACTTCTTCCTTCATTGAAAACTATGTCCATGTTGCAACAAGATGGCATCACCTTCAAACACGTTGAACACACCCTTGATAAAAGCTTCAATTTTACTGCGAACCTGGAAAAAAAGAAAGAAAAATTTAAGGCTTGCAAAAAAAGACCAAAAATTATTGTAATGATTTAACAGGATGACCAGATTGGATACCTCCAAGGAGAGCATGTTGATAAGTGGAGTGCAAAGCTCAGTGTTCAAAGGCTGCCCTGTTGGAACAAACACTTGCTTCACCTGCACCAACCAAGCACATAAAACCATAACCGAGTTTTCCAAACAAGTTTCGAAGGCATACCCATGATAGTCATTGTAAACAACACATCATTAATTCATACAACAAACCATACCTTGTCCCAGTTCTCCTCAATCTCGACTCCTCCACATTCTGAAAAGCTAACGGTTGCACCCAGGCGTTCGGACATGATAGAGAAGTAGTACTCGTCATCATGAGGCACAAAAGGCTCCACTATGAATGTTGTAATGGGAGCTTTGGCTCCACCCATCTCAACCTGGAAAGACACGACCCAACCATCGAAACATTTTTTCCACTAAAGTAGCTGTACAGAAGGTGCAATAAAATCATCAAAGTGGCATACTGTTGATCATACAAACATGTACCATTAGTGATGTACAGACATGTATATCCGTGTGCTTCAGGCATTTAGGCAATGAATTATCAAGTATAGGATATGAATGTAGGGCATTAAAAATGCATGGGTGTACACATGGAATCGGATACATGCAAGTGTGACTCATATGAAGACCACAAGCTCTACAACATATGAATTGTCAAACAAACAGACCTTTGGTAGATTTCTGGTCTGATTGTTTGGTTTGAAGTACTGGTGTAGTCAATTTGAAGGTATGGGGGGAGTCTGATCTTAAAAAACTGTACCACAATAAGGAGAAAAATTACCTCCTTGCCAAGGCGTTCTTTGACAAATGCCATGACCCCAGTCAAATCCAAATTCAGGGCAACCTACAAACAAGTTAATATGAGAACTTCATCCCAATAATTGTCGCTAGGTGTACCGTATTGACTCTGATGGGCATACCAATCCACTTTTTCCACGCTTGCCAAAGAGCATATCTGGTTTTACGACGAGCTTGGTGGAGGTAAGCCATGGTTCCTTGCTTACCAGTTCATCAAAGTCAGTGGACTCGGTTATCTGTTGAGAAAGAAATGGCATTAGGATGAAGAACTCCCATCTTGTAAACGGTGAAGAAGGCCACAGGCTTTAGCCATACCTGGGCTGACTTGATGTCAAGGGAGATGCCAGCTAATCTTTTCAGGTGCTCTTTGAGGATTCTCTTGGAGTCATATTCTCTGATCTTCTTCCTAGCCATAGCAGATCTGCAGACAAAGAAGAATAAGGTTAGGCTTGGCAATGTTAAAGTAAACAATAGTCCACATTAAGGAGCAAAAAGCCCTCACATATGTTTGCAAAGAAACGATAAACAGTATAGATGTAGCCTAACAGAACTGCACAGAAACGCTTTAAAACAGTACAGAGCTGCAAAATGTGAGGAAAAGGGATCCCTCGAATCCAAACAAACCCTTCTGTCAGAAGAAACCCTGGAGAAGGGCACACGAAAAAACACACACACACACGAGAGAGAGCAATACATACCTGGGGGCAGATATTCGAAGACTTCTGTCTGCGAAGAAGCCCCACAACGCAGTGCAGAGCTGAAGTAAAAGCTTGGAACAAGATGAGAACAGAGAGAACACGCGAGCGACGGGAAGGGTGGCCACGAGAATGTGAGAGAGAGGGGGCGTGCGCACTGCGCGTGTATATATGTGTAATAAAGACAAGGGCGGGCTGGCAGTGTGGCCGTGGGGGACTGACTCGTCGCTCTTTTGAGAAAGGCTCTTTTTTTGACCATTCATCAACCAGCGGAAGATGTATTGAATTAATAATTGCACCATTTTTTTGCATGAACTTTTCAAGACTTTTGTAAACACTATGCGCGTGAGCATAGAGCTGTATCACACTAGTGAATTTTTCAAGACTTTTGTCATCGTGGTGTTCACACACGTGTATGTGCCACATACTTGCATGTGTGCGCGTGAACATAGAGCTGTGTCACACGAGTGAGCATCCGGGGATACATGAGAAATGCCATTTTAACAAGTTGCAAACGCAAATCGCGTTGTGTTGGTGAATAATAATAGTAATCATATTAGATATATGTAGCTCAAAATCTTAAGCATACATTTTTGCAAACGCCATTTTCCAAATCGTCTTGTGTTGGTGAATAATAACAACTAATATTGCACCCGCGCATTGCTGCGGTCGACCAAGGTTCCAGAAAAGAACTATTCCCTCTCTACAACCATCTCTCTCTCTCTCTCTTTCACACACACACACACACATGCACATACACATGACCCTCTCCCTCTTTCTGTCACGTACACACACTCTCAAATGTTGAAACTCTCTCTCTCTCTCTCTTATTATGTTTTAGATACATATACCCATTCATAGACACCTATACTTATACATATATACATGTATTTAAAAATATAAATACAAACATCGACATAATTTAATGAATTTTGATTAAATTTTAATGTGCGGAGATGGGTGATAAGCTGTGGTCACTTTTAAATATATAGATAGATATATCATACACACATCGAAACACACACATACACACACACACACACACACACACACAAACATTTATATATATATATATATATGTATGTATGTATGTATGTATGTATGTATGTATATACATATACATACATACATACATATGTATGTATGAATGTATGTATAAATGTAAATAAAAACACACACATGTATACACACATATACATATATGTTTTCTATTTAATTTATATTTCTGTTTATATTTTATTAAAAGCTACTTTTTATTCTCTGTCTCACTCTCTTTCTCTCTCTTTTCACCCTCTCCCTGATTACATCTCTCTCTCTCTCTCTCTCTCTCTCCAGGTCTGCCCCATCTCACTCTCTCTCAAGCAGATTCTACACATAGATGCAGATGTATGCGCATGCATGCATATACTCTCTCTCTAATAAATGCATCTTACATGTAATCTCTCTCTCTCTCTCTCTCTCTCTCTCTCTCTCTCTCTCTCACACACACACACACACACACACACATACATATATGTTTTCTATTTAATTTATATTTCTGTTTATATTTTATTAAAAGCTACTTTTTATTCTCTACCTCACTCTCTTTCTCTCTCTTTTCACCCTCTCCCTCATTACATCTCTCTCTCTCTCTCTCTCTCTCTCTCTCTCTCTCTCTCTCTCTTCACCCTCTCTCTCTCTCTCTCTCTCTCTCTCTCTCTCTTTCCAAGTCTGCCCTATCTCACTCTCTCTCAAGCACATTCTACACATAGATGCAGATGTACGCACATGCATGCATATACTCTCTCTCTCTCTCTCTCTCTCTCTCTCTCTCACACACACACACACACACACACATGTACACACCGCACATACACTAATGCAAACATACACTCTCTTCTCCCACACAAACTATCTTCTACATAGAAATTCTATGCCTCTCTCTCTCTCTCTCTCTCTCTCTCTCTCTCTCTCTCTCTCTCACACACACACACACACACACACACACACACATGCTTAAATAGATTTACACACATGTATATAATTTTAATTAATTAAATTTTAGATTAAATTTTAATGGTAGGGATGGGTGGTGAGGTTTGCTCACTCTCAAATAAATGCATCTTACATGTAATGTCTCTCTCTCTCTCTCTCTCTCTCTCTCTCTCTCTCTCTCTCTCACACACACACACACACACACGCACGCACGCACACATGCACATGCAAACCCTCTTTCTCTCGCATACACATGCACACACTCTCGAATGTCGAAACTCTCTCTCTCTCTCTCTCTCTCTCTCTCTCTCTCTCTTACACACACACACACACATGTACACACATACACATGTATTAATGCAAACACACTCTTTCCCCCCACACACTCACACATAGACTTCCATGTCTCTGTCTCTCTGTGTTTCTCTCTCTTTCTCTCTCTCTCTATCCCCCCTCCCCTCCACTCACTCACACACACACACACACACACACGCTATCTCTCTTCTCACACACACTCTCCCACATATAGAAACTCTCTCTCTCTCTCTCTCTCTTACATGCATTCATGCACACACACACTTCTTTCTCATGCACTTAGCGAGTGTCTGCGTGTACGTGTGTGTGAGCATGTGAATATACTCATGTGTACATCTATGTGCGTGCACGTGCAAGTACATATGTGTGTGCACATGTACTTGTGTATGTGAGTGTATTTATGTGCTTGTGTGCATGTATACACATGTGTATGTGCAAGCTTGAGTATGTGTGCAAGTGTGCATATCTCTGTGTTGCACGTGTGTCCATGTGTGCAAGTGTGTGTATGTGTTTGTATGCGTGTGTGCACGTATCATGTGCTTGTGTGTGTGTGTGTGTGTGTGTGTGTGAACATACATGTGTATGCGTCGACATACATATAAATCTATTTATATATACATGCTTACATACCTATAGATACACATACATAATATATATACGTGTGTGTGTATGCATATTCTCTCTCTTACACATGCACATAATGTATGTGTGTGTGTGTGTATTCTCTCTCTTACACGTACATAATATAATATTAGAAGATATGTGTGTGTGTGTGTGTGTGTGGAGGAGGGGGGAGGGGTGGGCAATTTGTTTTCTAATGTATTATATATATATATATAAGAAACTCATTCAATGAGTAAACAGTTTGATGGTGACAACGAATTGTGAGCCCCAATGCATCTAGGCGTGTGGGAAAGAAACCCCCAAACACTTGTCTTCTCTTCTCCTTTCTCCTTTTCAAAATTTCTCCCTCTTCTTTCTCGGTGGGCACTCTTGCTTTATCTTGTATAGATAATCATATTAGATATAGGTAGCTCAAAATCTTAAGCATACATAATTGCCTCTGGGTCCACAAAGGCATGATTTAAACAATTATATTTCATCCATAAATACAGCTATGGTAGCTATGTTACAGCCATACAACGATAAAACAAAAAGGAGGTACATAGCTCCATGCATCTGTTACACAATTATATTTCATCCATAAATACAGCTATGGTAGCTATGTTACAGCCATACAACGATAAAACAAAAAGGAGGTACATAGCTCCATGCATCTGTTACACAATTATATTTCATCCATAAATATAGCTATGGTAGCTATGTTACAGCCATACAACGATAAAACAAAAAGGAGGTACATAGCTCCATAAAACAAAAAGGAGGTACATAGCTCCATGCATCTGTTACACAAAAAGAATGACCTCTTTTTTTTGCTCATTTTTAAACTTGGAAGCTCGTTTTGTGAGTCTATGTTTTACTGCTCAATGAATACACAAACATTTTTAATAACCATCACTATCATAGATTCCATACATTTTTAGGTAGCTCAAAATCTTAAGCATACATAATTGCCTCCGGGTCCACAAATGCATGATAAAAAATTTTATATGTCGTCCATAAATATAGCTCAAAATCTTAATAGATATAGGTAGCTCAAAATCTTAAGCATACATAATTGCCTCCGGGTCCACAAATGCATGATCAAAAAATTTATATGTCGTCCATAAATATAGCTATGGTAGCTATGTTATGGCCATACAATGATAAAAAAGAAAGGAGGTACACAGCTCCATGTCGTCCATAAATATAGCTATGGTAGCTATGTTACGGCCATACAATGATAAAAAAGAAAGGAGGTACATAGCTCCATGCCTTCAGCTAAGTCTTATAGTAGGTTAATGATACACCGTGGTAAACATAAGCATGCGGTACAAGAGGAACATCTAAATCTTCAATTGTAAAGACGAGATTGTTGGTACAAAGAGCTATTCATGTAGAAAGAAGTATTAAAATTTTTTGAAATTTTTTCTATTTTGACCTCCACTCTCTCCACCGCCCTCCAACCCTGTGTTTCTCACCCTCTCCATTCTCTCTATCTCTCCCTCGCATTCACCTCAACACCAACGCCTTCCAATCTGCTTTGCATTCAACAACACCATGTTTCTCCTCCTAGAAGGTCAATGTGCCGCTGCTTTGTAGGTAAGTTTTATTGCTTCATCTCTCTCATTTTGAGGCATTGTGCTCCTATTAATCAGAGCTTTCTCTCTCTAGTTTTGTGGTTCCATGAGGCAAAAACAAAGGGGCTTGAGTGCCCACACCAGAAGCCAGCACCGGTGTTGGCTTTTGGGTGAATACACATGATTCTCTCTATTTTGTATTTTTAAACTATCAAAAAACTTTGAAAACATTTTTAATAACCGTCATCATCATAGAGTCCATACAAAAAATCATATTAGATATAGGTAGCCCAAAATCTGAAGGATATATAATTGCTTCTATGTCCACAAAGACATGACTCTGTTCCCAATGAAAAAGGCATGATCTGTCACATCCTTCCATTTCCGTTTATGCTCCTCCATTGAACATCATTCTTACTACATTCCAATTTTCTTGGGCTTCATCAACCACCATGAATCCATGGAAATCAACTTTTTTCTGACCACATTTTTCCATTGTTTGATTAATCACGGACCAAAAAATAACTTGAGACTCTGCATCTTCCTCTTTCATTTCACACATGGTAATAGTCATCAACTCCTATACACTGTGGTAAAAAAATAAATACAAATTAGAATCAATTCAATTACTTTTTTACATATACACATGATCAAAAATTCATATCAAAGCAATTTAATTACTTACAATGGGTCATAAGCTCGACATGCCATTGTCACCAAGTCATAGACTCTTCTTGTATGATCAAATTACACCCATGCAAGATTTAGATCTCCTTGACCATTACGTCTCATTCTTTTCACTAAGTTCACACAAGAGGCAGGACCTTTTGTAGTTCTGGGACAAGAAGGTGTCAAAACTACCATTAGACATCTAGTTATACTCAGATAGAGTTGATTTTCATGTCATGAGCTTGGGTTATGCAAACATCATTTTAGGGACGGAATGGTTTCATCGAAAATATAAGGATTTTTTGTTGATTGGGTCAAACATTTGATGTCTTTCCATCACAATGAAAACCTTGTTACTCTTAAGGAAAACATTGCTGTACCTAAGGAAAGTTTTATTAATGAGCTTGAGTTCATGGAAAATCTTTTTAATTATGAAATTTTCCAATTGGTTATGGATTTAGTGTCTTCATGTGTTCATTTTGATGTACATATAAGGATTGGGTCAAACATTTGATGTCTTTCCATCACAATGAAAACCTTGTTACTCTTAAGGAAAACATTGTTGTACCCAAGGAAACTTTTATTAATGAGCTTGAGTTCATGGAAAATATTTTTAATTATGAACTTTTCCAATTGGTTATGGATTTAGTGTCTTCATGTGTTCATTTTGATGTAAACATTGTTTCTTTAGATGTTTGGGAAAGTAAAGTGTTAAATTCCATTAAAAGCGAATTTTAGAATGTATTTCATGATGAGTTACCTCATGGATTACCTCCTAAACGAGAGGTGGACCATAAAATTGAGCTAGTACCAGGGACAGTACCTGTTAGTATTCCTCCATATCGGCTTAGCCAAACTGAGGAAGATGAGGTAGCCAGGCAACTAGTTGAATACTTGAGGATGGGTTAGATTAGACCAAGTAAGTCTCCTTGGGGTGCACCAATTCTCCTGGTTAAGAAAAAAAGATGAAGGTATCTGGCGGATGTGTATTGATTACAAACGTCTTAACAAGGTTACAATTAAGAACAAATACCCATTACCTAGATCATATGATCTTATTGATAGGTTGCAAGCAGCTAAGTATCTTACAAAGCTTAATTTGCGAACCGGTTATCATCAGATCCGTATTGCAGAGAAAGATGTTCCTAAAATTTCTTTTAGGACACGTAACGACCATTTATGAATTTTTAGTGTTACCCTTTGGTCTCACTAATGCACCAGCAACTTTTCAATAGATGATGAATGATTTATTTCGTGATATGTTAGGAAAATGTGTGGTGGTTTTCTTAGATGATATTTTGATATACAGTAAAACTTTGGCTGAGCATGAGGATCATCTTATAGAGGTTCTAGGAAGGAGAAGCTCTATTGTAAATTATCTACGTGTGATTTCTTCAAGAAGGAATTGTTATACTTAGGTCATAAGATCTCTCGAGATGGCTTAAGTATAGATTTGGATCGGAGTGTGATTTCTTCAAGAAGGAATTGTTATACTTAGGTCATAAGATCTCTCGAGATGGCTTAAGTATAGATTTGGATCGGATCCAAAAGGTTTTGGAATGTCCAGTTCCGCATATGGTTAAACAATTAAGATCTTTCTTAGGTTTCGTGGTATTTCTTTGAGAATCTGTCAAGGATTATTTGAAGTTGATGATAGCGAGATAGTGGCACTTGATCACACTAAGCAGTGAAGGCACACATGTGGGCAAGCATGCTTTCTTCGGCGCATGGGCTTCCAGACGTAGGGGGTTGAACCAAGGGAAGTTGAATTGGAGCTTTGGGTTCTGCTACTGTTCGATGTGAAAGAGGTCCCAGGCCCATCAATGGTGGATGGGGAGATAGGCGAGGTTGATGGGGAGATGAAATGGGGATTTGTAGTATTTGGCCCAGATGTGAGGCTTGAGGAGGAAGGGGCGCCGCAAGAAAGGCTGTTCGCCCATGAGATCAAATGTGATGGCCCGCTACGTTGTTGGTGCAGGTGCTGCTATTGCCAAGCGTCCTGCTTGGCGTCAATTAAAGATGGAGCACATGAATGTCCATGTGGTTGGTGATCTTCGTAAATGGTGCTTGTTGGGGAGTGGCGGCCCAACAGGATGTGAATAGCTTGAACTCCATGCGAATAGCTTGCTTGAACTCCATGCGATCTAGAGGATCGCGCCAGTTGAGGGGGTTAAGAGGAGGATCCACCTCTTCTCGCTCCTGGGGGCTGGGGTGAAATTTCTCCTTCTTCCTAGGGGATGGGGGAAGGTAATTCGAAGGATTGGGGTTCCTAAAGTAGAGGAGTTTTTTATGTAGAGGGGGTGGTAGTGAGCGAGGTATCGAGGAGTGGAGGTGGGCATGCCGATGAAGAAGGGTGGTTCTTAGGGAGCAGTGGCGGGCCCAATCCTAGATAGAGGGAGGAAGGTGGTGAGAGTGGTTGGTGAATAGCTCCTCATCATGGCTCTACTCAGAGCCACAAGCTCCTCATCATGGCTCTGCTCAGAGCCGCTAAAATGCCAAGCTCCTCATCATGGCTCTGCTCGGAATGCCAAGCTCCTCATCTTGGCTCTGCTCAGAGCTGCTAGAATCACCATTCACATATGAGTGACCTGCTAACAAATCAGGCACAAAAGGTTGATCTAACTTTTCCTTCCCTTTGCGTGATACATGTGTATCTACATCTGTCCTCAACCTGCCTGGCCATGGACGAACATTGGATCCATTGCTAGAGGAATCTCTAGGGCCACTAAGAACATGTGATTACTACTCTACATGTGGTGTAGCATCAACACTTCTTACATCTGTATCTTATGTTGCCTTCACCGCGCTGGTGCATACTAGCTACTCATCTCGTCAAAGACATCTCTGCTTACTCGCATCTCTCGAATGGTAGGGTTATAACATCTATAACCTTTCTTGTCTATAGCATAACCAATAAAGATGCATTTCTTTGCCTTTGGATCCAACTTTATTCTTACTTCATCAAGAACATGCACATATGCGTTACACCCAAACACATTTGGTCTTATGCTTGCAAACTTCTATTCAAGCATCATACCATGAACAACAGTGGGTGTCATGTTCATAATGTACACAGCAGCTGCACTGCTTCTGTCCAAATATAATGTGGCATATTCTTTTCAGCCCATCAAGGCACATGCCACTTTTTCAATGTGCCTAATTTTTATTTCTACAACACCATTGTTTGCGGAGTGTACTTGCATGTAAACTCTCTTGATTCCCTGCTTTCTCAGAGTGTCACTAAACTCATTGGAGAAATATTCTCCCCCACCATCTGATCTTAGGCATTTTATTTACATACCTTTTTTATTCTCGACTAAGGCTTTAAATCTCTGAAAGTGAGCAAACACCTCACTTTTCTCCTTCATGAAGTAAACCCACACTTTCCTAGTGTGGTCATGAATGAATGTAGCATAATACCTACAACCTGCAATTGTTGCAGTCTTGGTCGGTTCCCATACATCTGAATGTATAACATCTAATGGCCTTGCATTGACATGCTTTTCATGTGGGAAAGCATGTTTAGCCTACTTACCAAGCTGGCATGCTTCATATACTTTATGTGGAAAAGCATGTTTGGTCTACTTACCAAGCTGGCATGCTTCACATACTTTATGCATACCATCAACCTTAAACTTTGGCAAACTTGCAATAATATTTTAGTCTTACATAGACTTCAATTGCTATATATTCACATGACCAATGCGCTTATGCTATATGTCAATATCTACAAATGACACCTATTCCATGCACAAACATGGGTGCCTTTACCTCAGGTATATTGACATCCGAAGTAAACATCCTGCCATTTATGTTACCCTTTACAACCAAGCGACACTGGTTTTTAAAGTCTTCCACAAAACATCCTTGAGGATTTAACCTCACTTGTAGACCATGCTCAACCATCTGTCCAACACAAACCAGGTTCTTTGTAATATTTGGAACATGAAGTGCATCTGCCAAGTACTTCATTTTGCCATCCTGTATAGACAATGGCAGTTTACTAAATGCATGATGGGATGCGTTGTATCATCACATGTTTCTACATAACCTGGTTTTTCCATTTTCTACATGTCTCTAAACCACTCACCATGATTGGTCATGTGGTTAGAGGCGCCAAAATCCACATACCATATATCTTGAGATCTTGATACGTCTCCTATTGTGGAACTAAGCATGTGCTACATCACATATAACTGCTCACTTCTGTCATCACCACCCTGTTTACTAGATGATACATAGTTACCTTGTTGCAACTTGCCACTTTTAATGTCATTCTACTTTTTATAGCAGTCCTTTGCCATGTGCCCTGGTTTGTAATAATAATAGCACTCTATGCTATTTGCACTCTGATTTCTTTGCCAGCCACCTCGGCCTCTTTGGCTCCCCCTTGCCTCTAGACTACCCTTGCCACTTGTGTATGATTGTTACTGCTACGAATCATTGGACTATTGTTATCTAGAATTCTGATTTTCTTATCGGCGGCCACCACCTTGGCCTCGACCACAACCTCTACGTGAATTAGAGTAGCAGGCCTGTTTTGATGCGTTCTTGCTTTGTGAAGAAGAGTCCTCACCCAAAGACTTTTGTTGAATGATCAGCATAGACACCAAGTCTCGAAAGTTGGGAACATTCTCTTTGACTGCAATGGAAGTCTTGAATGGCTTGTACTCTTTGCCAAGCCCATTCAAACACCATCTCTTACCCTGCTCAACCATCTGTCTAACACAAACCAGATTCTTTGTAATATTTGGAACATGAAGTAGATTTGCCAAGCACTTCATTTTGCCATCCTACATAGACAATGGCACTTTACCAACATGCAAAATGGGATGCAATGTATCATCACCTATTTCTACATAACCTGGTTTTTCCATTTTGTGCATGTATCTAAACCCACTCACCATGGCTGGTGAAGTGTGCAGCTCTTATTTTAGCTGTTTTTTCTTTTACCCATTAGGAAATTGGTCATTTTAAACTTCCAGGCATGGAAGTTGTTCTTGTCCAGCTTCTCACTAACAATCTGATTGAGTCCATTTGCTTGCAATAGTTAGAAACCTGCAAACAGATAATTTTTTTATGTAACCTGTAACACAGCAGTATCTTCTATGATTCCTCTACAGGCGGTACTTTAATACAACCTGTATATCTGTCCAGAGGACATGTACATACACCCAATATTAACAATACATGTGCAAACACTATGACTGTTGCAGGCGGTACTTTAGCACAACCTATATGTCACCAAATCTGTTCAGAGTACATGTACATACACCCAATATCAATAATACATGTGCAAACATGTCCATACTGTTGAGATATCGAGCTCATCTAGTGAGGCGGTGGACACTGATGACCCGCCTGGCATGGTTGGTGAGATCATGGGTGATATGCGGCCAGTGGGATGATAGGCTGTGTGACAGCCATTCTAGAGACTGGCATAGTTATAGCACCAGCTCATTTAGTTGGGTTCACACTATAGAGAACCTTAGTATGTATTTGGTTGAGTACCTTTTCATATTGTGTACTCCTATCTTTGTATATGGTGTGTTGAGTGTTGTGTAAAGAAGAAGAAGATTTTCAGCCTCTCACCTTGTGTGTTCTCTTTTAGGGTTTTGTGAGTGTGTGTGTGCTTGCAAGAGCTCAAGCTCTCTTCTCCCCTGCATCTTTTCATGGTATCAGAGCCTGGTTCATGCTAAGGGCTGAGCTGCAATCAAGAGAAGCACAGGAAGCGGTACAAGGGTAAGAGCTTCATCTACTCTTCCCTATTTGTGTTGGCGACTACACCCTTGTCGCTCGGGAGCTCTACGGGAGGCACTGGCAAACGATCTCTTATTGAGGAGCTCTCTTCGCGGGCATAAAGCTATAGGGCAACTATATTATCTTATTGGACTGAATTTTTTGGGCCGAAAACACGTTTCGGACGCGTTAGGACCTCCATTTTTCAGAAAGCAGGTGATTTCGAGCACTGCGGGGGTAAGTCATCGATTCTCTATAGAACTCTGTTTTAAGAACTGCAGGAAGACAAATTGGTTGTGCAGACATTGCGTGTGCTACAAGGAGGTCAAACAGTTGCCATTGGGTGTATGTATGCACATTGAGGTCACTGGTTGTGACATTTGAGTGTACTGGTTGTGACATTTGGGTGTAGTACAGTACCGCTGCATTTGAGTGTAGTACAGTACTGTTGCAGAAAATGGTTGACATTTGAGTGTAGTACAGTACCGCTGTAGAAAATACAACAGTTTGTGCTGTAGGACAAACTAGAGTGCTGCATCTGGTAAATTTGTGCTGCAGGACAAACCAGAGTGCTGTTTCTGGTAAATTTGTGTGTCTGGCAAGATGTCAAATAATGGCATAAACCAGATTGTTACTGAGAAGCTTGATAAGAACAACTTCCATGCTTGGAGGTTCAGGTTGACAAATTTCCTGATGGAAAAGGGTTACTGGGACTATATAGAAGGTGAGCATGAAGGGGCACCGAAGATACCAGAGATCAATCCGACTGCTGTAGATGTGAAAGAGTTCAAGGATTGGAACCAAGGAGCCATAAAAGTTATGTATTGGCTCTCTATCAGTATACAGGACACCATGATTGGACACATACAGGATGCCAAGTCCCCCAAGGAGGCATGGGACACCTTGGTAAAACTCTATGAAACGAATACCAAGGCACGAAAGATAACTTCATACTGTGGAGAAAAAGAGTATGTCTATGAATGACTATTCAATGAAGATCAAGGGTATTGTGGAATCCCTTGCATCTATTGTCATTTCAGTAGATGATGATGATAAGGTGGAAGCTGTCTCGGGCCACAATACAAGGCGTTCAAGACGTCTATTTAGCCTCGGGAAAACATTTCCAATTTCACAGATTTGGTGTCTATGTTGATTATAGAAGAGAAGAGCTTGGGTGAAGACCAACAGCCTTCACAAAACAAAAACAGTTCAGAGCAACAAGCCTTCTACACAAGTTCAGGAAGAGGACGAGGTAGAGGAGGCCATGGACGCGGCCAAGGAGGTGGCTGAATAGGTAATCAGATTTATGACCAATAGCAGTAACAACAACAGTCCCAAAATTCACAACAACAACAACACGCAGGTGGAAGAGACTAATTTAGAGGCAGGGGGAGTCAAAGAGGTCGTGGAAATTGGCAAAGGCAGTATAATGATACACTTGGATGCTTTTATTGTGGTAAGCCTGGACATGTGCAGGCAGATTGTTATAAGAGGCAAGCTGACATGCAAAATGGGAAATTGCAGCAAAACAACTATGCATCCTCGAGCAAAAACAATGAGGATAATGAAAGGTTGTTTGTTATGCAGCATGACGTTAATGCCATGTCTGAAAATGTTGAAGCAACACATAAATATGATGTATGGTACGTTGATTCAGGTGCTTCGAACCAAGTGACGTCATGGGGAGTGGTTCAAGGAGATGAAAAACCTTGAAAGACCAGGTATTGTAGAAACAGGGGATGACACTGCTCATCCAATTGCCCATGTTGGAGATGTGTCATTGTCTATGCAGGATGGCAAAGTGAAGTACCTTGCAGATGTACTTCATGTTCCAAACATAACAAAGAATCTGGTTTCAGTTGGCCAGATGATTGAGCAGGGTTTGCAGGTTCGGTTTAATCCTGGTGGTTGTTATGTTGAAGACTTTAAAGACAAGTGCAAGTTGGTTGCAAAAAGACAACAGAGTGGGCAGAATGTTTACATTGAATGTAAACATGCCTGAAGTGAGTGTTGCGATGTTTGCAAATGGTTCAGGAATTGTTGCAGACAAAGACATTTGGCATAAAAGAATTGGACATGTGAATGTGCAGAGAATGAAGTCTATGCAGACTAAAGGAATTATGACAGGGTTGCCAAAGTTTAAAGTTAAAGGTATGCAGAAAATATGTGAAGCATGCCAATTTGAAAAGCAAACAAAGCATGTATTTCCACGTGACAAAAATGCACTAGATGTTGTGCATTCAAATGTATGGGGTCCTACGAAGACCGTGTCTATGGGAGGCTGCAGGTATTATATGTGACATTTATTGATGACCACACAAGGAAAGTGTGGGTATACTTCATGAAGGAAAAGGGTGAGGTGTTCACTCATTTTCAGAATTTCAGAGGTATGGTTGAAAAGCAAACAGGAAAATATGTAAAGTGCCTAAGGTCAGGTGGAGGGGGAGAGTACTTGTCCAATGAGTTCTCTGAATTTTTGAAGAAGAATGGTATTCGGAGACAGTTTACATGCAGATATACTCCGCAGCAAAATGGAGTTGTTGAGCGAAAAAATAGGCACATTGCTGAGATTGCGCGAGCATTGATGGGAGAGAAGAATATGCCGCATAGCTATTGGGCTGAGGCTGTTTCTATAGCAGTTTACATCATGAATAGGACTCCAACTCCAGCCACACATTATGTAACTCCAATTGCAGCCATACATTATGTAACTCCAGAGGAGAGGTTTACTGGCAGAAAATCTGATTTGTCTCATCTAAAAGTCTTTGGATGCATTGCATATGTGCATGTGCATTTGCAGATGAGTCGAGAACTAAGTTGAATCCAAAAGCTGAAAAATGTGTGTTTATTGAATATTCCCTTGAGCACAAGGGATACAGGTGTTATAACCCTGCTACACGTGAGTTGAGGCTAAGCAGGGATGTTGTTTTTGATGAGATGAGCTGCTGGTATGCTGCTGAAAAAGAAGCTGTTCGGGCTGATGTGAGTGGAAATGTGGCTGCACAGAATGCAAGTCAGCAACAACAATCACAGTCTTTGAGTGGACGAGGAGAGTCCTCATCTAGTGGTTTAATTGATAGACCATGGAGTGGCAGGCTGCGTCATAATACCAGTCCTGCAAATGTGATTAGTACATCACATAAAGGTAAAGAGAAAGTGGTTGAGCCCCTTAGTATGCCTGACATTTCTGCAAGGCATTCTCATGTTGACGGAGAGTCTAGTGGCTCAGAGATGAGCCTTGATGAGGATCTTGGGATACCAGCTATTATGAGAACACCTGGTGTAAAGAAGGCTATGGAAGCCATGAATGCAAAGCTGCGAAGATCTGGGAGAGTGAAGAATCCTGTGCAGAGGTTTACCTATGATGGTTATGTGGCACATCACTATGCATACATGGCAAAAGTTGTACAGGTTGTAGAGCCCACATGCATTGATGAGGCTGTTGGAAATGTGTTGGGAGAAAGCTATGGATGAGGAGGTGGATGCACTATATGGAAATGAGAATTGGGATTTAGTGCAATTGCCTGAAGGCAAGAAAGCCATTGGATGTAAGTGGGTGTACAAAGTAAAACATAACAGTGATGGAAGCATGAGCAGGCACAAGGCTAGATTGGTAGCCAAAGGATATGTACAGACATATGGCATTGATTATGAGGAAACTTTCAGCCTAGTTGCCAAGATGGCAACAGTGAGAGTTGTGATAGCAATGGCTGCATCAAAGCAATGGTCGTTACATCAGATGGATGTAACATTTTTGCATGGGGATTTGTAGGAAGAGGTGTATATGTTGCAGCCACCTGGATGAGGATGTGAGTCACCCCGAGCATGTTTGCAGGTTGAAGAAAGCCTTGTATGGCTTAAAACAAGCACCAAGAGCATGTTCTGTGACAAGATTTCTGAATATCTTGTCACTATTGGCTTTCATGTAGCCAATGCAGATTTCTCGCTGTATATGAGACACAATGATAGAGGAGTTGTGCTTGTTGTCATCTATGTAGATGACCTGATCATTACGGGGATCTTGCTTAGACAGAAGTTTGAGATGAAGGATCTGGGGGAGCTCAGATATTTCTTGGGCATTAAGGTGATTAGGTCACCACATGGTATTGGATTACTGCAGAGACAGTATGGCTTGGACATGTTGTCCAAGTATGGTATGACAGCCTGTAAGCCTATCTCAGTGCCATTGGATCAGAATGGCAAGTTGAGTGCAGATTCAAGAGAGATTTTGGAGGATCCTACTATGTATAGGTGCATAGTAGGAAGTTTGATCTACATGACGATCACCAGGCTAGATTTGAGCTATGTTGCTGGGTTGGTGAGTCAGTTTATGCAGGTTCCTCAGAAGCCGTATTTGGATGCATTGAGACGCATACTGAGGTATGTGAGGTCTACTTTGCATTGTGTACTATTTTATGAAACTGGGACAGAGATATGTGTACTGGTAGTATCTCAGATTATAGATCTACTAGTGGCTTCATGTTTTCCTTGGGGAGTGCTGCTGTGACTTGGAGCAACAAGAAGCAGCCTACGGTTGCTCTATAAAGTACATAGGCCGAGTACAGAGGTGCTGCTATGGTAGCATGTGAGGTAGCTTGGTTGAGAAAGCTACTTGCAGATTTGGGTCTATCAGTGGGGTGGATAGGCAAGTTATCATATTTGTGATAACATTAGCAGTATACAGTTGGCCAGGAACCCAATTTTTCATGCTCGCACGAAGCATATAGAGTTCCACTACCATTTTGTCAGAGAGAAGGTTTTGGCAGGAGATGTTGACCTTGTTCATGTTAGCACACAGGATCAAGTCACTGACATCTTCACCAAAGCATTGGGTACAGAGAAGCTCTACAGATTCAGGGCTTTGCTTGGTGTACATGAGATGGAGTTGAGCTCGAGGGGGAGTGTTGAGATATCGAGCTCATCTAGTGAGGCGGTGGACACTGATGACCCGCCTGGGGGACAGGCCCCACACTTACACCATTGGCATGGTTGGTGAGATCATGGGTGATATGCGGCGAGTGGGATGACAGGCTGTGTGACAACCATTCTAGAGACTGGCATAGTTATAGCACCAGCTCATTTAGTTGGGTTCACACTATAGAGAACCCTAGTATGTATTTGGTTGAGTACCTTTTCATATTGTGTACTATCTTTGTATATGGTTTATTGAGTATTGAGTAAAGAAGAAGAAGATTTTCAGCCTCTCACCTTGTGTGTTCTCTTTTAGGGTTTTGTGAGTGTGTGTGTGCTTGCAAGAGCTCAAGTTCTCTTCTCCCCTCTTGCATCTTTTCACGTACTTCCAAAATGCACTACTGCACTACAATAACCAGATTTGGACCACAGATAATTCTCAACCAAAACTTCTTGAAACTGCCAAAAATACCTTGTAGTGACCGAACGAAGACCGAAACGCGCCCAAAACATGATTCTAAATGTAAAACTTCAATATAAAGTACTGCGTACCACGTAAAAACGTCCAAGCCTGTGAAGATAGCTCCTCAATTACAAATGTATAGCTCTCGGAGCTACCACGGGGGTGTTGTACCTAAACAAGAAGGGAAAGAGATGATGCTCTTACCCTTGTACCGCTTCCTTCCTTGCTTGCTTGTTGTTGCCTCTTGCTTGCCTCCTTAGCTCTCACACAAACCATATCTCTAATACCATAAAGAGAATGCGGAGGGAGAGAGAGAGCTTGAGTTCCTTGCAAGCACACATACACACAACAGAGTGCAAGACACAAAGGTAAGAGTACATACATAAAGGGAAAGTTTTCTCCTACAATAACATACAAATGGTTGGTCCATACTGTGAATCCGACTACATGAGTTGGTGCTATAACTATGCCATAAATCTAGTACTCCAAAGTAGCTATCACACAGCCTGTCATCCACCAACCACTGGCAGCATATCAACCATAATATCACCAACCAAGCCAAAGGCATAAGTGTGGAAGCTATCACCCAGGTAGGTCATCAATGTCCGTAGCACCAGTTGAGCTCGATATGTCAACAAACCTATCTCCAGTCCTCTTCTTGGTCTCACTGTCATTTGGACTTACTTCTTGAGATTCCTGATTGATTCATCCCTCATGTCCAGCTTTGTTTCATCTTCTCCATCTATACTCAAAAGATGTTTTGGAGTCAACTAAGGTTGAATCAATGTAATTTTCTTTTGCTAAAGCTTTACAATCTTAGGATCTAGTAACATCATGACTTGGTTTCTTCATTAGTGGAATAGAACTCCTCAATAGCTCACAAGGCTTCAACATAGTACAAATAATGTTTTTCATCCTTGAGGTTAGGGTCCCTCACATTGATATGCATTGGCTTTTTAATGCTTCCTTAAAGAAGCTGTTCTACTTTTCAGGAATTCCTTGAGGTGTATCTCCTTATCTTCATCATCGTCATCTGCTTGGCTTGAAGCTTATACTAAGGCGGCCTTTGATGAGTGGTAAAACATTGCATTTCCTAGGAGTGGTTTCCTCATGGTCTTCAATTAGTTCAAGTCCTTTGAGTTCTGTAAGTACCATCAGTATGGTTCTGATAGGAACAATGTCACTACCATCTTTGTCACAAAACCGAGTTCCTATCGCTCTAGGATATGTATCCATTGTAGCCAATACATGCATCCACTTTTCCTCCTCTTTTAGGTCTAATAGTGAAGCAATGTAAGTTTCCTTATCATGCTCAAGCTTTTACAACTATACTCATTCACATGACATAAGCTTAAGCTCTCTTAGCGTGTTATTATATCAAATCCTAAGTCATTTGATAGGTAACCTGGTGACATCTCTATAGGAATGGTTCTTAGGTTCACCTTGATGGTGCTATCCTCTTGGTGGAGGTAGATTTCATCTCTTTCCCAGCATGGATTAACATCATATTGATCTATAAAAGGGTGTCCGAGAATCACGACATAAATGGTGGGGCCTTCCAAAGACAATAATAGCAAATGTATGCTCATAGTCTAGGCAACACGACATTATTTCCACTTCCTTCAGGATTCCTATTGCCACCGACTAATTCAAGGATAATTTTTAAACGTTTTAGTGGGGGATTGCTTTCCCATATTCACCAAATGTTTGTGGTACCTATGCTCACTCCTACTCTCCCATCTAGGATTGCAGTCTCATGGTCACACCCTCTCCAGTTTGATTGGAATGTTGGCATTTATATCATCACCTTTGAAGTATTTACCCACTACACTGACATGCACGTCTTTGTATATCTTCAGTGGGTTTTTCTTGATCTCTTGGTAATGGCTTAGGCTGTTTTTTCCTCCATTAGTGGAACTCATTCTAGGCTCCCTCTTTAGGAGGTTTTTTCCCCCGGCTTGTATATACGCCCATTATTCTAGGGCTAACTTATCTTTGTACATTGACACAATCTAATACACTGTGTGTTGTGTGCATTCTTGCTTCTTCTTCTCCAAGCTTTGTGTGCTTTTCTGCAACCCTAATTCCAACAATTGGTATCAGAGCAGGCATCGGCTCCCAGGGCTTGCCCTTTTGAGTACTCAGCTATAGAGATAGTCACATGTGCAGAGGATTACTCTAAGGCTCCCATTTCTTTTTTAAGTTCTTACATTATTGAAGGCATGCAAGCTATGGTCATTGACTCTTATTTTGAGCTGATATACAAAGGCATGGTTCTTAATGAGTTTGCTTTTGACTGTCGTGATATCCACACTCACTCTCTCTAACTCATTTCCCTCTATGTTTTCTCATAGTGCAATCTGCCTCCCGTGAATCGCTCGTTCCCTCATGACATGGTCATGTAGCGCTCTTAGGTTTCTTGTGTCTTTTGGCTCATTACTTTGATTCTAAACTCATTTTGTGCTTCCTTGTTTTCCCATGTAGCGCTCTTAGGTTTCTTGAGCCTTTTGGCTCCAAAGGCCCATTACTTTGATTCTAAACTCATTTTGTGCTTCCTTGTTTTCCCATTGTTATCCTATGTGGTCCCGTGATTGTTGGTCTTTTTGTGATTCTTCCCGACTTGAGACACTACCCTCATGAGATGTAGGAATATTTTATGGAAACATCATGAGAGGTCCTGTGGGACCTTCTATTTCTAGTTGAGCCTACAGTATTGAGTCATATGCTTCACTTAACCTTGAGATTTCATCTCTCGGGCTAGGGCATTCTTGTAGCTTTTTGGGAAGGGATTCCTCATACTTTGGTCTTGGTTTATATCATTCTTCCACAACTTTCTTGGCCCATTTCTAGGAGTTTATCCGTGTTCTATCCATTAGGATTGATCTATCACTACTTTGTGTCCCTCCTTCCTTGTCCAACATGATTTGAATTGGAGGTTCCGGAACATCTCACTCTCAATATATCTTGGATCATTCCAACGAAGCAGAAGAGGCAACAAGGAAAAGCAAGGAAGATCAGTAGACTCTGGCATAGCTTTTAAAAAAAGAACAAGGAAGAAAAACAATCATCATTGCAAGCATAGAAGGCAAAAGCAAAGGAAAAGGAAGAAGACTTGAAAAATCATGCACAAAGTAAGAAACTAGTCCACAACCAATGCAAGACCTATAGGTTAGTGGTAAAAACAATGTATAAAGACACCCCATCTCGGTAGTATGATTAAGTAATCCAAGAAGTGGGAGGGGGATTCTTAAAAATCAGAATGATGGCACCACAAGAAGCCACCATGCCTTATAAAACCATGTGCTAGTTATGGAACTTGCAATGCAACCCTTACCACAAGAAGACCCAACCCCAGAGTAGAAGCACACCTATGAGCATGAATGACTAGTCTCGATACCTTGCCCAAGGCACTAGCAGAATTAGTGTGCCAGTACATATTTATGAGCAAGTTCCGAGAAGTGCACCTAAGAGCAGGAATGATGAGTCTCAATACCTTGGCCAAGGCACTACCAGAATTAGTGCCAGTATGTATATACAAGCAAGCTCAACAAGAAAGGGCAAGGTTTCAAAAAGAAAATGAAAATCTTAAAGCATAACTATGAAAAGGGTAGAAGATAGTGAGAAAAAGACAAAGGAGCTATTAATGGAATAGGTGCAAAGATCAACAAGAAGGTGATGTTAATGGAATAGGTGAAGATCAACGAGAAGACAAAGAAATGAAGTCAAACATGCCTATCTGTAATTGCAAAGAAGAAAGGCTAGGGTCTATCCTGATCAAGGGGATAAGGATAATAAGAAAACAAGTGGAATACTTAGCACATGCCCAAATCATCATCCTCAAGTACAAAGGAAAAGAAAACCTAACAGAAGAAGAATTGAGAGCGAAAGATGTCAAATTGAAGAAGAAGAAGCCGAAGATGCAAAAAGTTCTAAGGTTGTCCCAGAACATCATACTTAGGTACAAAGGAAAAGAAAACCTAATAGAAGAAGAATTGAGAGCAAAAGATGTTTTAGTTGAGGATGATGAAGAAGCCAAAGGTTCCACAAGAAGCAAGAAAAAATATGAATCAAAGATTTCTAATGAGGAGTATGAAGACTCGAAAGCACAAGACAAAGATGAAAATAATGATGGGCATGACACTAATGAAGACAAAAGAGATTCATATGAGGATGATAATGATCACGATGATCGTGGAGGAGAAGAAGAGCAAAGCAAAGAAACATGTAAGAAGATTGAGTCATTTCAATCAAGAGATGTGTTAATCCAATTCTAGGATTAACATGAGCTACCGCCGTTATCTTACATCAAGGAGTTATGGTAAATACACCAAAGGGTCATACATTCAAGATATAAAGGACGCTCACGGGAGACGTGGTGGAATTGCTTCTCAAGGAGTTGTAGAGCTTGGAGACCTCAAGGGTTACGAGCTCGGCCATTGGAAAGATCCTCACGATAGTTGCGGTTCACCAGATAATCTCTTTTTGCATGTGTTTCAACAAGGAGGGTTAGGGTGAGCCATAACAAGATGTCAATATAGAGAGAGATGCTAACCCTGAGAAGCCTACATAAAAACTGAAAAGAATACTGAAGGCAATAATACATAAACCCAGATAATGGCACCATATGTAGGCACAAGTTGGGAGACATCCAAAGGAACTTCTATTACCACTGAGAAGAATTTGATATATCAAACACTAGGCTCCACAAGCATGAGGAGCAGTGGCATGCCATCATTAAAAGAATTGTCAATTACTGAGAGACTATCTAAGGCTGACTATAGTAAAGGATACTCAATTACTCTAGGAGGGAGTATGTGAGACTGACCATAACAGAGGATACCCAATTAGTATGGGAGGGAGTATGTGAGGCTGACCATAGCAAAGTATACTCAATTATTGCATGAGTTGCAAAAGGAATATGCCTAAGGAGCTTGAAACTAAAGAGTAGATATTGCCGAAAGCTGTGTAAAGTCTCACAATGGCTAATCTATAAATATGTAAGAAATTCCAAGGCATCTAATGTGAATATAAGTGTTGGATGACCTATTGGTATTTACCTTGCACACAAAGATGATCACTGAGCTTCTCAAGGCTAAGCACCGCAGAATTGACTTCAGTCAAGAAGAATGTACATCTATTGTTGGGGACTAAGAAGTAAGATGTAGATGTCTAGATGCTTAGGGCTAAAGTGGCATGTGGGTTCGAGAAAAAGAGAAGCAGGCAATCGACAATCAACCTTGAAGGGTATTTGGCCTACAATGAGCAGCTAAACCAAGGCGTGTTGAAGAAGCACATGAAGCACACATGGAAACATAGAAAACACACAAGGAAGCACAACCAAAGCGATCTAAGTACCAGGAGAAGGACCAATCACATCAGGTGTTGTCTTGCTGTGATTAAACAATTTTCTTTGGGTGATACTCGAGTGCTTTCTCAGAAGCTGTTAGTAAGAATCCAAGTGTCCACAAGAACTGTCATAAAGGGGCCCACCACTAGAGTGTGGGGTGGGGGGATATAGGGAGGGGATCCCATCTTGCTCACCCTTGTGTGATCCAAGCCTAAGGTCATAGCTTAAAGAACCGTCATAAAGGGGTCCACCCAAAGTCACGAAAGACTTTCAGCTTAAGACTGACATTGTAGGGGTGTTAGAAATTTCCACCTTCGGAGAAGCAAGTGGAAATGCTTTGGGGCCAACCCTAAGTCATAGCTTGTAACAGTTTGGAAATTGGATTCAATGGAACGTGTCCCGCGGCTTATCTTCGTGTGAATCCTCCCCCCTGCAGCTCTGCGCTTGCACCCAAGGCTTGACGTGGAAAGGCGGCGGGCCTCCCACAGGGCTTTTACTGCCACAGCCACGAGCCATTGTCAGAATTTTCTCACCTGTCGGTAGACCAGTAGCTCCAAGGCTACAGTCGGTTGAGGTAGGCCGCCCGATCTGATGATGAGGTCAGGGTCCCACGGCGCACGAACGTTCAAAACTTCTGTCAGGTCGTTGGTGGTTGCAGGGGATTTTAGCGATGCCGGAACTTGGAAATTTTTCCCGTCCGTGCGTCTCCGGCCATTATTCAGCACACATAAATTTTGGGCTGGAACACAGGTTTCCCTGTTACTGCCGGAATATCCCGCCGCTGCTGGATTGAAGGAAGTTTTGGCCGTCCGTCCATCCATCCATCGCCGACATTGATTAACCTTCAACCAGCAAACTGAGCAAAGCTCTGAAGAAGCACTATGAAACCTGTGTGTTTATTTGAGCAAGCGGCTCATTTTGGCGGAAGCTCGATTTGACTGTCGTAGGCGGAATGTTAAAAGCTTTCTTTGCAACATTAATTGTGCAGATAGGCGTCAGGTGCGTTCTGTTGCGCACAAATGTTTGGAAATTGGAATCGCGCTCTCTACAATGTACATTGGTAGGTATTATTTACGAGTAACTGCGCCTCATTATTTAGGTGTATTGGCAATTGGGCGTTTTCTGCTGTTAGTTCCTTGCTTTACTGCAGATAAGCTAGGGTTTTTATGGGTGGTTGCTGTTCTGGGAATGATAATGCAGCTATGGTTTTCTCTGTGGTGTGCCAACAATAGCGCAAAAGCTAGGGTTTTCTTCTCAGTATGCGGGTTTTTTTTGCAAAGAAGCTAGGGTTTTTTCTGCTGGTCTGTTTGTAGCGAAAGCCAGTGTATTGTGCAGGATGGCTTGGGTTTTTTGCAGGAGCTAGGGTTCTTCCTCCTGTTGAGGGTTTTTTTCATGGTGTACTGCGTAATCCAAGAGCTAGGCAATTTTCTATTTTCCTGGTATTTTGCTGATGCCAAGAGCAAGGATTTTTTTTTCCTGCTATTTACCAAAAGCTAGGGGTTTTCTTCGCAAAGGCCGAGCACTGAGCAGGCAAGGAGGTGCTGTTGCAGGTGAAGACGTGTTGCAGAGAAGATGCTGTGGGAAGGACAACGATGATGGTGATCACTCACATTCACATGTGGTGTTTTTGCAGGGGGCCAGGCTCGTTGTGTGTGTGTGTGTGTGTGTGTGTGTGTGTGTGTGTGTGTGTGTGCGTGCGCGCCGCGCGGCTCGACGTTCGTGCAGTTTTTTCAGGAAGGCTAGCAGTCCGACAACGACAAGTTACAAGCAACAACAGGTCGCTTCTCGTGACATGATTTTTTTTTTTCTTGTTTCCGTGCAGGCTCTCTCTTTTGCGTGTGTGCAATGCAGTTTTCCCCCTTCGCTTTTTTTGGTCCTCTTTAACTGTTTCTCCTACAGTCTTTTCCCCTGCAATTTTGCTATCTTTCCATTCCTGCCAGTATCCAACCTCCTCTCCCCTGCCTTCACAGCGGTAAAACCTAGCTCACGCGAAGCATGCTTATCCCACATCTTTCCTGAGGCTCACCACATGAATGGAGATCTGCAACTTTGCTTTTGCTTTTTCTACTTTTTTTTTTCACTTTTTTGCTTTTGTTCCACCAGCTGCTTTCTTATAGCTCATCATGCCTGTTTATTTCAGGAGGCAGATAGTCACCAAATCAAGCCTGCACACATGCATTTCCTGCAATGTAGCTAGCACAGATCTGATGTGCTCCCATCTTCACATTGCACATACATGATGAAGTCCTGTGGAGCTCTGTTTGGGGATCTCATGAGCCGGACCGCTTTCCGTCAGTCGTGCGGAGGGCCTCATCGACCGGTAGCGCGGTACATTTATGGCTTCATTTTTCTTCTGACCAACCTCTCTGCTTGGATGGTTCGGGATTACAGTCACAACGCCTTGGCTCAGTTCCACTGTAAGCATTTCACATGCTTAGTCATTCCTGTTGGATCTACATAGTGATCGATTGTGTATTCATGATTGTGCAATACTCTGCACAATCTATTGACAAGGATGTTGTGTCCCATCAGATTTGAAAGGTTGCCAAGGAGGCCATGACTGCTTAGGTTCCGAAGGAGTGCTCCGGCTAAGCATGGGATGCTTTGTATCTTTGCAATAACGATGTTCCTGCTACTAATCATGGAAGTTATCTTAATCTGCAAAATCTTTGTACTTTCAATAGGGTCTGTTTCTTAACAGGTTACAGATATTTTTCTTCACAATGTTTGTCACCACAGTTGGAACAAAAAAAGTAAGTGATCCGAGAGATTCCTGGCATTCAGGATGGTGGCCCATCAAAACTTTGATGTGGATTGTTTTCATGGTCACACCATTTTTTGTACCTCCTACATTTATTCACTTTTATGGTAAGTCCATGGTTTGTAATTTTGCAGTTTTTTGGATGTGCATTGCTTACAGATCAGTAGAATTCCATATTCTGAGTTAAGACATAGGAGTTCTGATGTAGCTGATTTGTTGTGTTTGTTCAGGTGAAATGGCACGCTTTGGAGCAGGGTGAGTGCATTCGCAACACTAAGTATTTCTGTATTTACTGCATGAAATTGCTTTCTCCATGTCCTCTGCTTTCTCTCGTCTTGTTTTACAACGGATATTGGGATGACAATGCAGCTACCCATTGTGTGGAACGACTGCGATTATGAGTACTACCTTGTTTTATAGGTTCATCACATGAATAGTTTCACTTCGTAGTATAGGTTCGTATGATGCAACTCATGCACATGTGCATACTCACACCACTGAGCTACCAGAGACTCAAATCTCCTCTTAGCTCATGAACCCCAACTGAGTAAAGCTGCATGGCTGTAATGGTCTGAATTGTAGAGTTCAGGATTGAGCAAGAGGACTTTTGGTGGCTCAGATTTGGTCAGTGCCACACAGGGGTAGCATCCCTTCAAGTCCATATGGAACTAGGAGAGCACATAAGTATATGGGGCTCAGTGTCCTGCCTATGGTTGAGTGTAGGGTGATTGGTGTAGCCTTTTTTAGTCTCTTTTCAGGGCCAGCCACATGATTGCTCTTAGCCGTATGGTATGAGACATGACCTTGAAACTGCAGCAGGTTTTCAAGCCTCACATAAATTTTCTTGGCATGTTGGAACTACATTGAGATTTTCTGGCAAATAGGTTGCTTTGCCCCTTCCTCCAATCTCGATCAGTGAGCAGGGGAGGTTGCTTAGTTAGGCCAGCAGAGCAAACTTGTGTCCTGCCTCCAACCTTGAGTAGTGAGCTGTGAGGTTGCTTAATTAAGCCAACAGAGCAAACTTGTGTGCTTGTACACCAAGGGGTTGGGCCTGACAGGCCACAAGGACCTCGTGTGTGTGTGTGTCTCTTGTGTGCTACCTCTAAATTCTATGTGATCATGCTTGTCTTATGTTGCTGGAACTTCATCGGCTATAAATGGTCCGTTTTGGCTTTGCTTCCGCTTGAGGTTTCAAGCTCAGTGCACTCCAACTGGAGCTGCAGATGGGCTGGAGACAGGAGCAGCTGGCTATTCCATACCAGATACCTAAGTTGGTTCCTCAAGGTTGCAAGGTCTCTCCGTTGCAGGTTTGGAGTTGCTGATTCGTTCTGGGGCAGCCCTGCAAGGGCCTTGGTTCTTCTAACCGTTTGGGACTCGGGACGCTCCTCAATGGTGTCAAATCTAATGCTATGGAACTTTCTTGTTTTTGAACTCGACCCTCCTTCCTAACTTTTTGGGTTGTGAACTGTCAGACTTCTAGAAATGTTTCCTTCCGTGCTTGAGAAACAATTTTTTACTTATCAAGCACATGCTCAAATCTTGGCTTCATGCAAGCGTTTCATCAAATGTCTTTAAGTCAAACCTGGTAAAATTCCCTTTATTTATAACTTATAGAGCTGCATGGTCAATTGTTGGAGGTGACTGGCAAAGTGCATCTTCTCAATCTGATCGACAAATAAAATCCCAATTACTGTTTTTTAAAAATGAAAATTAAAAAACTTCACAGGAAAAAAAATGGAAAAATTAGAACGACCTGGGGATTAAGAGTAATGAGAAGCAAAATAACAATAACAAGAATCATACATAATGCAAAAATGAGCATAAAATGCATCAAGCATGTGTGCAGTTCCAATACATATCGAGGTTTCCAGAAAAGGCTTGGTCACGATGTAGAGCATACTGTCGACATCTTGTGAATTAGTTGCTGTGTAAACGTAATTTGCAGCATAATACATTCTCATGTACATCATGTTCTTTTTTCCAGATATTTAGAAGAAGAGGGGGGTCCTTAATTTTGCCCCATTCTTATGGCACCCAAAAAAAAGAACCTCCTTCAATGACACCTAAGAAAAATGTCTCTCACATTTTTTCCAAGTCAAGAATGCCATTTGTGTTGCACTAGAAGGCTTCAATACTCCTAGTTAAGCTTCCAAATTCAGTGACAAAGGATAAAAGCTTTGCGGAATCTTCACAGTAAAACCCACCCAAGTATAGTGCACGTGATCTTTTACGTTGGTGTGTACTCCCTTGAGCTCTTAACCATCGTGCAACTACTGCTTTTCTCAATTGGAATTATCGAGGCAGTACTTCTTCCTAAGCCGATAACATGGAGTCTCATGCTGAGCCCCACGTGCCAACTGCTCAGCTTCTTAAATTCTAAGTGTGCAGTTGCAATTCAGGTGGGTCCTTCATGAGCTTTGTGGTTGCTATGCACCTTTTCATCATTTGAATGTGGGTCTGTGTCATGTGCACGTGGGTGGCAGGCGGACATGGCTGTATCAAAAAGTGCAAGTTACGTGCAGTGTGCATGTTTGTGAGCTGTAGTCAGTCGACAGTGGCCATTAGCGTGGGCCCCGGTAAGTCCAAGCAGTTAATCATGCGTGAACCCCACTCAGTTTTGTAACGGCCAAATATGAGCTCTAGTCGCCAGTGGCCATTGTTAGCTTTCAATGAAAGCAAAAGCTGCAAACACTCACTCACTCATCAGTAGTGTTCACCACAGACCAAAGAAAACACATGGAACAAGAACTCAAGGTACAATAAAGTACAAAATGAATAGTAACCCTAAATTGAGGTTGAGATTGCTTGGTTAATCATGCGTCTGTCAGAATGTGCAGCGGAGATGATGACCAGATCTGGGAACACAAGAGCAAACGCAATGCAGAAAATAACAGCACAAGAGAGAGAGAGATAGAGGCGTGTAACTTTGCTCTATATACACAAAGAAGATCCCGGAATGATACAACAAGTGGCAAGGGGCTGTGGGGCCATTTTATATGGTCCCCATACAGCAGTCGGCCTGCTGTAGGGCAGCCGATAGGAGCATGTCCACCACGACTGGTAATAAACCAGTCGGCCAGTACTCTGTACAGTCGGCCAGCACCAAGAAGGTGTCCACACAGTCGGCCAGCATCAGTAAACGCATACAGCTGCAGTCGGCTACAAACAAGGACATCCTGCCACCTCAGGGCTGCCTCCCAAGCCACAGAAAAATGCGGGAAAAATGGGCGAAAAATACGGAGAGAGGGGAAAAATGAGAAAACACCTACAAAGGCGGGCACACCCACAACAAAGACCCTGGTGTCTACAGAAAGACAGGAGATGACTTCTAACACCCCCTCTCAGCTCCTGGCTGTGAAACCAACCACAGGGAGTTGGGGTGCTGCCTGAGCAAATCCTAAGATAGCGACTTCGTGAAGAGGTCCACCGTACTGTCCTCCGTCGAACAGATTTCTAGCAAGATGTCATTAGCAATGATCTGTTCACAAACAAAGTGCCTCTGGATGACCATGGGTTCCTCTAGTGGAAGCCCAATCCTGCAATGCAACCTCTGCAACCTCACCACCTCACAAGCAGCATCACAAGCAGCCCGGTACTCTGCCTCTGTTGAGGACGAGGCAAAAGATGACTGCCTCTTACTGCTCCATAAAACTGTTCCTGGGCGTGAAGTAGATCCCCTCGTGTTTGGATCTCCTCCCCACACTGAGTCACTCCGACCGTGGAGTCAGACTCCTCCAATCAATCCCCCTCCTGTGTAAAAGAGTCCTTGATCCTTCGCATACCGCAGAAACCACAGGATACGCAATCTTGCCTCCCAAAGAGTTATCTGCAACCATGAGCTCAACTGCCTCATCAGGAAGCTCCTGTCCAATCTGGTGTCCATCAACCAGATCAATGAACCATTCTGCTTCTGAGTCAAAGAGGCATCACACTGCTCACAAGGATCAACACCTGTTACGGTGCAAAGCCTAGTCTTGGAAACCTGTTGAAGACCACGCAAGGCCTTCTGAAACCTGTCAACCACCCCCTTTGAATCTGGAACCACAAAGCCTGGAGAATGCACCTCCTTCTGCAAGTAATCAACTGCCACTTGCCTGGCTTTCCGAGAGGTCCCCGTGGAAAGAACATCCTCATCTACAGGAGTTTCTTTGTCCCGAATACTATGAGACATCAGAGCATAAGTTACCTGTTCAGTTTCCTCTGACTGACGAACACAAGAACTACCAACATCAGTACTGGAAAGTGCCTGCCACAACTGCTGCCATCAACTGGCAAGCTATCCACCATCTGGTCTCGGAAAGCCTGCACCTGCAGCGTGTCCACACTTAAGTGGCCATTACCAGATTGCCACTCATCACAAACCTGAGGACTTGGGAGAGAGAGTGCTGAAAGCTTGTAAACTCCATTCTCCACTCTACCTTTCCAAACCACCTGGCGTGTTGCTTTGTCCCGGAGAGCAACAAAATGCTCATCAAACTCCACCCGTATGCCAGTCTTGCAAACCTGATGCACTGACAACAGATGAAAACCAAGTGACGGAACATACAACACCTAGGAGGAATGCTTCCCCCCTTTGCCATCGGGAACTAACTCCATCTTGCCCTCACTGTGAATTGGGATAGTGGATGTATCCCTAGTAAGAATGTGAGAATGTGACCAGAATACTTGCAGAGATCCTGTAAATCTGAACGGGAAGGAGTCATGTGCCTGGAAGCACCGCTTTCTAGAATCCACTCCCAAGTATCCGTTGCGGAGAATCCTCCAACCTCCTCCCTGCTTGAAAAAAATGAAACATTGGTGTCCATCACCTCCAGGTGCACAAAAGCCAGAGTCTTCATGATTGCTGCTGAGGAATCTTCACCCTTCTCGGTCTTCCGCTTGGGACACTGCCTCCAATCGTGGCCTTTCTTGCCACAATCATTACAGGTCCTCTCTGCCTTTAGTTTCTCGCGGTCCCCTGTTGAGGGTTCGTGAATCCTTCCTCCTGATCCAAGACCATGGGCACAAGCTCCTTCCACGTGATGGTGCTGAGCCTGCCACTGGTAATCAAAGACGAGTAAAATGCTGAGTACTGAGAGGGCAAATGCGACAGCAACGTTATGGCCATGTCCTCTGACGATATCTCCTTCCCAGCCTGAAGAACTTCCTGCTGAAGAGCCTGCAGCTTGTTAATATGCTCCCGCATCGTCGATGACTTTGCAGGGCTCATAACCCGCATTTGTACTTCCAAGGAAATCCTCTTCATGGGCGATACCTTGTTGTAAAGAGAAGCCAAATGCTGCCATATACCTTTGGTCACCGCCATATGCTTTACATGATTGATTACCTGTGGTGTGCAGTTGAGGAAGATAAACGAATGGACCCTGGCGTGACACGATCCCACATTTGTGCCTGTGCCTCCCGGTCCTTTCGGATCGGCGGTAACTCCCCATCCTCTACTTCTGGCCGTGGAACCCCCACAACGACGAAATCAGCGAGGTCGTAAGACTCCAGAAAAGATTCCATCATAACCTTCCATATGCCGTAGTTGTTCCCGTCCAACTGACGGTCCACCGGGAACGTGGGGAGTGTAGGGATCTTCACATGCCTCTCGGCCATCTCTAACAGATCTGCCATTGCGGGGATGTACTCTGAAAAGGGTGGGTGGGTGGCAACAAAGAAGAACTTACACCTGCAAGTGGCTGTCCAGCAAATCAGCCCGCCGTCCTCTTACTTCTCCTCTTCCCAAACAGTCCCGAACAGTCCACCAATCAGCAACACAACAGTCCCCCTCTTGCTCACACAAATCCCAAGAACTATCTAGAGCCTAGGCTTTGATACCATGTCCGAATGCGTAGCGGAGATGATGACCAGAGCTGGGAACACAAGAGCAAACGCAATGCAGAAAATAATAGCACAAGAGAGAGAGAGAGAGAGAGGCGTGTAACTCTGCTCTATATACACAAAGAAGATCCCGGAATGATACAACAAGTGGCTGTGGGGCTGTGGGGCTGGCCCCCATACAGCAGTCGGCCTGCTATAGGGCAGCCAACAGGAGCATGTCCACCACGACTGGTAATAAACCAGTCGGCCAGTACTGTGTACAGTCGGCCAGCACCACCAAGGTGTCCACATAGTCGGCCAGCATCAGTAAACGCATACAGTTGCAGTCGGCTACAAACAAGGACATCCTGCCACCTCAGGGCTGCCTCCCAAGCCACAGAAAAATAGGGAAAAAATGGGGGGGAAATACGGAGAGTGGGGAAAAATGAGAAAACACCTACAAAGGCGGGCACACCCACAACAAAGGCCTTGGTGTCTACAGAAAGACAGGAGATGACTTCTAACAGCGTGAACCCCACTCAGTTTTGTAACGGCCAAATGTGAGCTCTAGTCACCAGTGGCCATTGTTAGCTTTCAATGAAAGCAAAAGCTGCAAACACTCACTCACTCATCAGCAGTGTTCACCACAGACCAAAGAAAACACATGGGAGAGAGAGAGTGTAGAAGGCTAGTTCACTAGGAGCAAGAACTCAAGGTACAATAAAGTACAAAATGAATAGCAACCCTAAATTGAGGATGAGGTTGCTTGTATACTAGCTAACCCTAAGGTGTCTGTTCACACTTGGATAGTAATGGGACAAAAGCATAAGTGCATGACAGCTCACACAGGTAGTACTACCAAATATCTAATAGAGTAAGCATAGGTAAGTCCAAGCAGTTAGTCTACGCTTATTAGAGCAAGTGAGAGCTATAATTGGCTTGCCAGTGGCCATTAGGGTAAGCCTGGGTCAGTTCGTCTTGTGCGAACCTCACAGTTTTCTAGCCCACATGAAGTTGACATGTACATGAAGTTGCGCGAGTCAGATGTTTGTGATTTCTAGTCGCCAGTGGCCATAATCAGGGTAGGCATGGGCAAGTCCAAGCAGTTAGTCTTGCGCGAACTTAACAGTTGTGTAGCCACATGAACTTGACATGTGTACAGATGTCGTGGACGCTTATTTGGCCAAGTGCCGGGTGCTGGACATGCAGGTACACAGTCTGCAGGCAAGGTGTCCTAGCCAGCCAGTTGGGCAGCATATCTGGACAGGTTTGGGTATGTTGTGACGGTCGGGCAGCAACAAGCCAGGTAGCTGGTTGTACAGCTGGCAGACCAGGCCAACCAGCAGAACGGGACAGAGTATCTGAGCAAAGACATCATCATTTTGCTGCCAACCTGCAAAACGATGCATCACATGATCCGCACTTAGAAGGCAGTCTGTTACGGCATAGACTCCGTTTGGATCAGCAAGTTTCTGTCTTTTGTTCAGCCTGGATACACAGGTCAGCGATCAGCTAAGTGAGGAAGGAGATATCTTCAGGTTAAGGATTTAGACCTGCTTTTACTCATTTCAACTCTTCTGGTCAGTAAACACACCAAAGTAATTCACCGTACGCCTCAAATCACATGTCTTCTGCAGACCATGTAACAATGATATCAGATCTTCTGCAGAACAGAGCATGCAAGAGTAGTGCATGTAACACTCCGCTGATGTGGCACGGTGGTTATCATTTCTTGCATCATCACCATTAATATCATCGTTTCTTGTATAATCTCCATATGAAGAAAAGAATGGTGGAATGATTCGCTTGGAGCTGGTCAGGGACTGGAGGTAGAGGTCCTGTAGATGAAAGAGGTTTTCTGGCAGGCTTAAAGCTGGTCAGGGAGGTAGAGATTTTACCTCTACATCACAAGAGTTTGTGTGATCTGGGCCAAACCTGTAAAACTTTCAGACGGCAAGTTCATTAGCACAATGAGAAATCCAGAAGCAGTAAACCTGTATTATTTTCATCCTCGTTCCTAAAAGTGAGTCAATCTGCAGTAGGGGTGCAGACTGCTACAAGGCAGGACAGAAGTATGCGGCAGGAACAAAGGCGAGTAGCCTGTGATAGTCATGGTCGAGCCAAGTGACAGATAGGCAGCTCAGACAGTTTCAAAACAGCTGAGGGCCAAGGAACGTGGTTGAGCGATGATGTCCCTAGCTGGTTGACCTCAGCTTTAGAGGAGGAGTGGGGAGTCACATTTCCCACAGCAATCCTCTTCAATGCAGCTGCCTACAAGCACGAGTGCCTATGCATGCACACACATCCCATACTCCCATAAAAATCAGATTCAAAATCATCTTTCTGCCTGTCATCTCCTATACCTTCTATGTTATTTGTGCAAGTTAATCAATAGTATCAATTCCAAGGAGAAGATTTCGGTTATCTTCTCATTGTATTTGTTGGTTAAACAAATTCTTTCCTATATCCCACCACCAGAAAGGACTGTACAAGATCTGTGGCCTTTGGCCTTCCAAAAGGAGTAATCTAAAGACCTTAAGGATGATGATTCTTGACCTGCCCCAAAAGGGGAAGACTAAATCTACCCTAGCCTTTCTATAGGCCCCAAAAAGCACCATGAACTGGCCGAACGCTGTCGGCCAGCAACAAAGACCAATCCCTCAATGAAATATTGGCTGACACCCCTTCAGAGGCTGCTGTAAATTTGGCCGACCTGATCCTTGCCCAAATGTATGTCTTCTTAGCCTTGCTAGTGCCCTAATGTACTATTATCTATTGCCTAATCAAGGATTAGCTTGGAAAACCAGCCATGTCCGTGTGCACATGGCATCCCCTCTTGCTGAGCTTTATGGGCTTTATGGCAGGATTCCAACCTTTGACCTTCGATGACTGTCATCATCCCTTTATCTCTTTAGGGACTCCCAAATCTGTCATCCTTCCTTTCTAGCAACCTTCTCACTGAAAACCTTGGCATGTCTTTGATTCCACTCCAAATCTAGTGTTGAGATCTGTGCATGTGTTCCACTTTGTTCCCTTGCCTTCATGCCCTGACCCTGAACACTACAATGGTCTTCTTCTCGAGGTCAATCCTGGCATCCTTGCTCCACCCGCCTTGGAACCGTTTTCCTGAAAGCCTTCCTTGGTATGCCCCAAAGGGTATCCGACTCTCAGGGTTGCCATTCCCTTGGGTTTTTCTGACACCAAACAGCCCCATGGGATTTGTACCTGCTCTCCTTGGACCTGTGCACCTCCCTGGGACACTTTCAACACTTAGTCTTTCTGAGCCTGATGCTCGGAAAGCAATGTCAATGCGTGGACCACTGTAACATGCGGAAGCTTACAGATGAGGATTATATTTTGACGAATACTATTCAGTACCTTGGTTCTTGACAAGAGCCTTTATGCCTTAATCTACTATTTATTCCTTGCGTAATCAAGGATTAGCCATGTCCATGTGTGCACATGATAGCAGATTCGGAGCAGATACAAATCCTAAATGGGACTCAACAAGCAAACAAAGCACAGAAGCACCCACGTATGGTAAGACCAAACTTCACTCCAAAGTGTCAGTGTTTTGAGGAATCCAGTTTGCCATTTGCTTGGGCAGTTTCCTAGCTGGGGTTTTGATACTTGAGCAGATGCTGTGTGCATCTTGATGGAAACCTGTTGCTGTGTGCATCTTTCTGGAGACCTGATTTAAAGTTGGTATTGGAAGAACTCTTTTAGAATTGCAATGCAGGTCTGCAGCTGGTGCTTTGTGCTGGCGCTACTTTACAGAAGAATCCTGCTGAACACTCTGGTTGACTTACTGTTATGTGCTCTTATTCTTGAAGGCATTATTTCCTTACTATGCTTTGTTTCTCATATTGTGCCACTTTCTCTTGATGTGTCACTTTGTTCACTTGCTTTTGTGTATTCTGTTATGCCATTTTCATGTGTCGAACTCCTTGTTGAAGTTTTCATGATGACGACCTGTACAGGGTTTTTCTTTTGATTCAGTTGCTTAGCGTCATCAACTTCATGTATTGGTGGAATGAAGACTGGCTTTCAGATAAAAAGGCCCGACGTTGGTAAGTCCTCAACATTTGGTGGTTCTAAAGGAGTAGATAGCAAGCGCATGGGGGGCATACTTACACACTCAATACATACACATATCTATACAAATATGATTTGCAGCACTCCTTGTCCAGATTAGTTAACTAAATTTTCCCTATTTGGTGCAGCCGTCTTCCAATGGTTATCGTGACAGCAGGCTCTTTTGCTGCTGCATTTAGTGGCATTATCTTGATGTACATGTGGTTTGCCCCCAAGATTTCGTGTGGCCTGAACATCATATTCATAACGCTCACTTTAATCATGATCCAGTTGATGACTAGCATCTCACTTCATTCAAAAGTAAGTTACTGTGCTCATATCCTACTCGCTAATTTGCTTGATAAAGTACCTCTGCACACATTTGTTTAATACAAGTCTCTGTTGTCTTTATGGCCTCTTGCTAAAGTTAGGTTCTGTGACAGGTCAATGCGGGTTTAATGACATCCGGGCTAATGGCGATATACATTGTCTTCTTATGTTGGTCTGCTATAATGAGGTGCAAAGATTGGTGCAATTTTAGGATTCACTCAGCTGCATTTTACAGACCTTGATGCTAGGTTATTTTGAAAATTGAAATGCCTTAGGGGGGTTCAATGTGTAGAAACCGCATATAGTATGTGCCTTCAAGGGGTATAAAAACTAGTGTGGGGACCCGCTGCTGCTGCAGCACACAGTCCCTCCTCGTTCACTACTACAACGTGATAAAATGAGATGGCCACAGAATGACACGTGGATGAATGCTGCAGCACACAGTCCCTCCTCGTTCACTACTGCAACGTGATAAAATGAGATGGCCACGTGTTCGTTCACTACTGCAACGTGATAAAATGAGATGGCCACAGAATGACACGTGGATGAATGCTGTGGCTTGAGAATAATAGTGTAGAGATAAATACTTGCGAAGACACCCCTTCTGTAATTTTGAGGCTTGTAAAAATACACCTACACGCCAGTGAGCCCTAGCCGGCCGGAGTGGGTGTAACCAAGTTTGCTGTAAGGTAGGTCCCAAGATTGCGCCGTTGTACTGTAGTGCACGGAAAAGAGAGCTCTTCATAATGCATATACCTCCTCTTCTTGAATTAAAAAACCCCTTCTGTATGTTTGTTTTTTTAGCACCATACTAAAGAGAAACCCCTACCCCGTTTGTTTGTGAATGCTCATGCTATCCTCTTACATGAATTTTACTCGTTCCCCTAAAAGCATCTTTCAATAATTTCCTTTCTTGACAGTGAGCCGTTATCGATGAAGTGTAATACGAGACCACGGCAGACAGGAAAAGGAGACTGGGTGACGATCATTGTAAGTGTTTCAGTGAGCTTAATGTCTTTTCTAAAAGTTTGGTTTTTAGCGTTGGGGAAGCACAAGGACCTTCATAGACAAAGCCCTACCCATTCAGTGGGCAGGGCTTGGATGGGAAAGATCCCCTGCCCAAGGACCATGGGCGGTCGAGATGGGCAGGGGGTCAGGTGGTCATCCCCCTAAGATGTCAAAATTATACTTTGTGCTTGAAGTCAGGTAGTTATGAACCTGATATTTTTAGAGTTTTGTTACTTCTATGCTATGATTTGTTATGGCCAAAACCTTTAATTAAGTGCTAATTTTTTCAGAGTTTCGCTATTGCTGTGCTAGCGATTGTTGTGGCAACAATGACCACTGGCACCGACTCAGAGTGTTTCACTGTAATGTTGCTCCTCTTTTTCTTTGCAGCTAAAATTTTCTTGGAATAAGAACATGTACAGAGACTGTTTTCTAGTGATAATCATCGCAAAGAGTGTGTTGCAAGCAGTTCAAAAGTAAGAAGACACGAACGGAGGAAGATGTCCCATATGGGTACGGTTTCTTCCACTTGGTGTTTGCCATGGGCGCCATGTATTTTGCCATGCTGTTTGTAGGGTGGAACTTACATCAAACGATGCACAAGCAAGCGAGCATGCTTTGCTATTGTTTGTTCCTACCCTTTGCTGTTGGTAGCATGAAGAGCAACTGCAGCTGCGTTGCAATAAGCTAAGCTAAACTTGCATGAGAAACACTCAGGTGGAGTATTGATGTCGGTTGGGCTAGCGTCTGGGTGAAGATTGCGAGTGAGTGGATTGCTGCAGCAGTGTACAGTTAAGTCTGAGTGCCCTTTCTTGTGATGTTTTTTAGAGCATTAATCATGATTTCCATCAGGTTCAGGTCTTAGAAATTACTAGTGTGGGATGAAAGAGCAAACACATAATTAGGCTGTGTACAGAACAGTCCCTGCTGCTGTAACCAGAGCCCCATCTTGGCTGTTCCTGTTTGGGATGGATGAGCAATCTTGCCATCCCATGGTCACCATGAAACTCGTTTCGATGGCTTTGAAACTCGTTTCACGTTTCAATGTTGAAACGTTTCATGTGCACATTGAAACCATATCGTTTCATGTTGGGAAAAAGGTTGTGATTTCGTATACTTTTTAGCTTTTATAATTCTCTCTCTTTTCTTCTTTCATCCTATTTGTTCTTTTCTCTTCTCTTTTGTATGTCTTCTTTGTTTACTGACGATAAATATGCTAATATCATCTTATAACTATTGGCTAGCACCTTCACATTTTATGTATATATGATCGTTTCAGTCCAACGTTTCATTGTCCACCTACCTGGTGTTGAAACGTTTTGTTCCAAAATAAATCGTTTCAGCATTGTTTCATTTTGATAGTGAAACGTTTCGTGGTGACCTTGTGCAGCCATCCACTGCCGTATGGGCTGGGACTGTCGTGTAAGCAAGCCTTTTTCCCACTTATGTATCACCAGTAAGATATTGACAATGCTTTTTTGTCTTTTGGTGAACAGCTTGGACGATGGTTGGTCCTTTCCTTCTCAGGAATAGAGACTTTTCTTAGGTGTGTTCCTGGATGTACAAATATTATTGCTGTGTATTCCTGGTGTCACTCAGAGTGCTGCCTTTAGGTTGTCTTTTTGGGTCAAAGAAACCCATATTATAGGCGGATTACAGCTCTAGATAGATTGGCGAGTGCACCTCTTTGCCTCTGGATATGTACCGTCAACAAAATTAACATGGACAGAGCTCTATTCATACAAATGTGTTTCTTTGTGGGAATGCTTTATGCATCACAGTATTCGGGAATGTTTGTAGCATCACAGAGTAATGTGTACAGCTTTTACCAAGGTTCTCTTTGCCCTTGCCTATCTTTAACAGTGATTTGTGCACGCAAATTTCAACTCGTAACCTCTTGTGACAAGAGCCGGTAGAAGAAAAGCGTTCAATTTTCAAGTGCTGCAAGTTGAGAAACTAGTGAAAACATAGGGTAGCCTGCACACTCAACTGGCTTAGCCACACCATAACTGAGGGATTGGAAGAGAAAATTCGGGCTTGGAGCCCCGCTGCTCTGCTGCCTCTCGCTGCCGCCTGCGCAGCGAGCCTTGCCCTTTCCTCCTCTTGCCTGCTCTGCGCATTGCCTTGCCTTGCCTGTCTCCACGCCTTCCAGCCCCCTCTCACACTACTTCTCTCTCTACCCCCCTTCTCCGCCGCTTTCCTTTTTCCTGTGTGTCGTGCTTCCGAGCTCTGCTCTGGTGCAGGAGAGGGGGTGCCTGTAGTTCTCTCGCCTTCCACGCGTGCCTCGCAGCGTGTCCGATCGACCACTCATTCTTAGGTGGTGCTTCACACACCCAAGGGAGACAGCATTGCTATTTTGCATGTCTTCACAGAAATAGAGACACCTTCATCGGACAATGAAAGACAACAATATTTATGAAA